>NW_026592510.1:625361-633059 GCF_907164565.1 Psammomys obesus | reverse complement strand
AAGAAGAAGAAGAAGAAGAAGAAGAAGAAGAAGAAGAAGAAGAAGAAGAAGAAGAAGAAGAAGAAGAAGAAGAAGAAGAAGAAGAAGAAGCTCCAAGAAGGTGGTGTGTCATTAACTCTTAGAGAGCTTCAGCTTGTCTTTATACCGACTCTGGAGTTCCAAGTGGATTCCCATACTCCTCATACCATGGAGTTTTGAAAAATTGTCATTCTGGAAATGACTTCTGAGTTGAGCTGAGAATTTAGGCAAAGGTTGAGTCTCCCGAGCCCATGAGACTGAGCCGGTGAGACAAAAGCCAAAGCAACCATGGTCTGAGGATGCTTTACCGGCTGGGGATATGTGGGGGAGAGTATTCATCCCACTGGGAGACAGTAAGATCGCTACTGTTAGGATTTTGGAACTAAACCTGCTCCTGGGTTGCCTAGCTACTTATGATGTCATTGTGTCACCTGCCAGGTGGCCACACCTGGAAGGCGTGGTAACCTTGCTCCTTGAAAGGGAACAATCTGCCCTATGTTCTCTCTCTTGCTCTTGGTCTCTTGCCTTCTGGCCCTCTCCCCTTTCTCTGCTGAGGCACCCTCCTCTTTCTCCCCATCATGTCCTGCTCTCCCTTCTCTCCCTTTCTTCACCTCTATCTAATAAACCTCTTTTATATAAAATTTGTTGTAATGACCATTATTTAAATCATAAATCATCCCCATCAACTACCACAATTTTTGAGCCCAATTTAAAGCAAATTTTATTAAATACTGGCCAGGATGATAGACACTGGCAAGGTCCATATCGAGGAATTCCGGGGGTCGTGAATTACATTAGTCAGAGATTTTTACCTTGTTTTTTGTTTTTGTTTTTTTTTTTTTTTCCAGAGCTGAGGACCGAACCCAGGGCCTTGCGCTTGCTAGGCAAGCACTCTACCACTGAGCTAAATACCCAACCCCTAGTCAGAGATTTTTAAAGGCAAAATTTACAAGTGAATTTACAATTTACTTCCCACCTTCATCCAGTCAGGGGAGAGCATACATTCTGCTGACATACCTCCTGCCTACGTGTGCTCAAGCACATCCTGTGCAGTTGGGGCGACCAAACTTGTTTATAGAAGCTACACATGGTCTGTTATCTTAAATGAGCAACAGCTCAAAGCATTTCAGGAAGTTATCTGTCCTTGGGCAAGTGAGGCTTACAAGTTAGAGGCATTTTTGTTTTATAGATTCTCCTAAGCACAGTAATTTAAACTTGAAACCTAACTTTAGCCATCACAGACCTCTCCTAAGAAAGCTTAAAAAAACACAAGCAGTCATGGTGGTCTGTAATCCTAGCACTTAGGAGGCCAGCCTGCTCTACAAGAGAATTCAGGGTCCACCAGGGTGACATAACAAAGACCCTGACTCGAAAACCCAAACAGTGATAGTAATTAATAGTTAATACATCTCAATACATCTCCAAAAGCTGCTCTCTATCTGCAGGCTACAGAAGAGCTTGACATGGTCTCTTGTTGGGTTCAGGGCAGAAGCCAAAAAAACCCACTTCAGAGACAGAAGCTTAAAATGCAAGCTTTATTTCCTGTGCTTGCAGGGAGAAGGCCGGTTCGGGATCCGAGCTGTGTCCCTGAGGGGAGATTGTACAGCCTTTCTTTAAAGGATGGAAATACAAAGCAAGGGCAAGCACTGTGGGCTGTTGCATGCAGTCAACTGAATCATAAGACCTGGAATTCAGAACCATAGGGAACAAAGGAATGGACAAGCTGCAGGTTGTAAATTAAGTCAAGACATTTATGACTTGTGTGCCTTAACTTAAATAACAGGACTTCCCTGTTTATATCCTTTACTGGTTAACAGACAAACATGAAACATCTGAAGAAGGCAGAATAGGAGTTGGGTTCCGGGCCTGGGAACATAGACTCAGTTTCACCCCTGCCAGAGAGATGGAGCTTTTTCCTGAGATGGCTAAACCGAGTTTCATAACACTCTGAGATTAAAAACCAGTAAAATAACATCTATAAGAACATGGCGTTGGGGGTCCCACTGGAGAGATGGCTCAGAGGTTAAGAGCACTGGCTGTTCTTCCAGAGGTCCTGAGTTCAATTCCCAGCAACCACATGGTAACACAACCATCTAGAATGAGATCTGGTGCTCTCTTCTGGTCTGCAGGCACGCATGCAGGCAGAACACTGTATACCTAATAAATGAATAAATCTAAGAACATGGGTAGGGGATTTTGAAGCTGAAGTAAATAAATAAAATAAATAGATAAAAATACACAGAGCAGCCAGCAAGATGGCTCAGAGGGTAAATGCATTTGATGCCAACCCTGCCAACCTGAGTTCTACCCAGAATCCCACATGGTGGAAAGAGAGAACTCCAACAGGTTGTCTTTTGACCTCAACAAGTGTCATGGCATGAGTCACACACACACACACACACACACACTTAAAGAGATCCGCCCTTCAGCATAAACGTAAGTGGGGGTAGCCATCTCCTGGGGACTGTATTTCACAGCACTGACAGAAGAGGGTGACATTGAGCTGGGAATGGTCCCTAGCCTCCAGCCATGAAGGAGGCTGAGTGAAATCAGTCTGAATCCATACAAAATTGTGCCAAGGGAGAAGGTGGGAGTAAAAGGGATTCAGCTGCTGAAACGCTCCCCAGACGCCAGTCGGTTCTCTGGAATGTTCCACTGGAGCAGAGATGCACCTTTTCACGTACTGGAGGACTCTACTGTTGAGATGGCAATTCTCCCCAAGTGAAACTATGGACTTGACTCATTTCTTCAAAAATCACTAAGACTTACTACAGTAATTAGTGAGCGACTGCCACAATTTACATAGAAACCCAAGGAACTAGAACAGCGGTTCTCAACCTTCCTAAAGCTTCAGACCTTAGAATAGAGTCCCTCATGTTGTGGTGACCCCCAACCATAAAATTATTTCATTGCTACTTTGTAACTGTGATGTTGTGACTGTTATAAATCGTAATGTGAATATCTGATCTGCAACCCTGGTTGACAACCACAGAACTAGAACAGCGGAGAGCAATTTTAAGAACATCGGAGGATTTTCGTCACTTGATTTCGAGAGTCACAGTCAGAAGAACAATAACCGTGACAGGATGGCACTCCATCAGGACTGGTGGCTTTATCAAAACAAAACAAAACAAAACAACAACAACAACAAAAAAAAAAAAACAGCACACAATTGACCCAGTTATTTGTGTAGAGCTACAAGGTAGCTAGATAATCTTTTCAACATAAGGTGCCAGGTCAACCAAATAATCTTATGAAAAGAATGAGCCACAACCCACACTGATATATAGCATATATCAGAAAAAGCACTTTAGTCATAAACCTAAAGAAAGAAAGGGGGTGGGAAGGGCTGGAAATCATATAAATACAGTACTCATCTATGAAGTTTCAAAATTTAAGAATATCAGATAGCAAGGTATATAATGCTAGCATGTGAGAATCACAGGCAGAAAAGCTGGTGCAAGTTGGAGGCCAACATTCCCATAGAGAGGTTTTTTTTTAAAAAAAAAAATTATAAATTAGATTTCAAAATGATAAACTGCTGTCAAACATACCATTGATGAAGGAAGAGTCCATATGATGCAAAAATATTCACATGTACATAAACTGAAAGGCTTCAAAATAAACGAAAACCACTTGACCTCAATAGATAAAAAGACAGGCTACCCAATGTTAGAAATTGGTGATATATTTCAACACTCTGCAAAAGACAGCAAATGTCCCAACTGGCACTTGAAAAGTACTTCGTATTGTTAAGCATTAATTAGATGTAAAATGCAATCACAGTGAAATTTCATTACACATTAGAATGACAAAGATTTGAAGAACAGGATCTAAAGCTGCCGGATACACAGCTGTTGGGAATGTAAAATGGTGCAGACACTTGGGAAAATAGACCATTTCTTGCAAACTCGACCAAGTACCTGTGATACAATAGAGCAATATCTACCCCCTGGTGCGTTACTCAGGAGGAGCGGCCTTCTAGCAACACTTGCTCATAATGGTGAAAAGCAAACAAACAAACAAACAAAAACAAACAAACCAAGAACAACAACTGGAAATCACCCAGCATCTCTCAAAGGGAACAGATTAACTCACTGGGGTAAACACGTGCCCCGTCAATAAAGCGTAGTGAAAAACAGACAGAGGTGCCAGATGCAGACAAGTGCGTGGCTGCGTGATCTCCCATGTATGCAGTTCCACAAACAGCAAAACTGATCTGTAACAACCAGAAACTTGACCACTTGGGTCGGAGATGATTACAGAAGGGGCATGAAGTTGTTTTTTTGTTTTTTGTTTTTTAATGAAGAAATCTGTATCTTTGTTATGATGATGATAGTAAGTGATGTCATGACACACATTTGTTAACACTTACTGAAGCTTCAAGGCCTTGGGCCATTTGTGGTTCCCTCTCTTCATGCTTTCAGCTTAATACGTGAGCTCTCAGCTGGCTGCTTTCAGTCCTCATCCATGCCTTGAGTGCTGAGACTATAGTGTGAACTGTCATATCCAGCTGTAACCCCTTGAAACTTTACTGCAAAAAAAAAAAAAAATGTTAATCTCTGTATTAGGTCTATCTTTTTCCCTCTAATACTGCATCATGCTGTGTGTTGTTGTGGCTACATCTTTTAAGGGATTCTATCCCCTTCCTACACTGTAATAAGGTGCCAGCATTCAGGAAACCCAACACGGTGCAAGCAGAGGCGTGCATGTGTGCACAAGTCTACTCTCTCACAGCGTTTGGCTTTTAAATGTTTTAAGCAGACTTCCCCTCTCCCCCCCTCCTTAGAAGATCTGGAGAGTCTATGATGAACAGTTTCTGAAAATCTTGCTGGCCTAGCTGAGCTGTTAACCTTTGAAGTTGCTATGGGAACCAGTAATTTTTTTTAAATAAATTATTGATATAGATGAAAGAGAAACTGGAATGCCTATCTCAAAGAAAAGCAAATGAGGAAATGAGGCATGGGAAGATATTGAAAAATTTAAGAAAACAGTAACAGCTTTTTCATCTTCACTCAAATTACACACACACACACACACACACACACACACACAAAGGTTTCTCAGAAATTCTCTTGTGTGGGGAATAAGAGCACTTGTCCTCTGTCAATTGGCATTTGAATGAATGAATGAACGAATGAATGAATGAGTAGAAAATGAGAGACAAGGTAATTCTGAGTTTCAGGTAAGCTGTCTGTTACCCCCAAGATTAGCTGGAAATCTTTGCTTTTCTTCAGCATTTTTTTTTCCTTCTAGATTTGGAGGTTTCTCTGTGAGTCATTCACTCAGAATTCTTTTTTCTGGGCTGTGTTGTGGGGGTGAGAACATTGATCTCTACCAAAAAAAATAGCCATTGTGAATCAGCTCTGGCCACTGTTGGCCAGAGGCTTCCGTGCGATTCAGTGTAACCACCATATCCAGGTATTTATCGTGTCCTCTTAAGTAGAAAATAAGACTGCATGCATTATTAATGTCTAGAACCCACACTGTCTTCATTTCTAGATCTCAGAGTTAGAGTGCAGACCGGGATCCGCTGCCTTCAAGGAAGACGGATCCCTTTCCAGAAAGGACTTGCCTTGCTGCTGGGAATGCTATCCCAGAGTGGCTTCGCCTGGTGCCTTAGTGAGCCCTGGGCGGCGGAAGGCTGCTTCACTTGAGGGCCTGCCTCTCCAGCAGTTAACATCCCTGAATACAAAGTCCCAGCCCACTGTAGAGCAACTTTGGGCCTTTCTGGCCGGTACGAGTGATTGGCTGGGGCTGCTGGGACCGTAACCAACTTCTTTCTCCTCCTTTTGACATGAGTACATCTCACTCCCAAGAAACATTCTGTTCTTCCCCTCCATCTCAAGCTTAGCTTGCCAGAGCCTCACGCGCAGAGTCTCCTGGCTTGTGTCACTTGTCGTTGCCAGGAAAGATAGAGGACGCCCAGCTAATTGTGAATTTCGGATAACAGTAAGTAGTTTGAGTGTAATCGTGGCCAGTTCTTTTTATGGCTCTGATCCTTATTCCTCACGAGATGTTTGGCTTAAGCAAATGTTTGTTGGATGAAGAAGATTTTAGGTTTTAAAGTAGAGCTTGTTATAAGCAGAAAGAAATGCTCTCCCCCCCCCCCAAGCCTCAGAAAACCTGCAGCTCCACAGCACATCAGCACCCCCTTTTACCTGGGGTGCTTGTTACAGGTGTAGATTTCTGGTACTTGTTAGATTTACTGAACAAGAGTCTCTGGGGATGATTCCCAGAGATCTGCATTGAGGCAGGTCCCTAGGGAGATCTTCCATGTAAAGTCTGAGAACCTTTCACACAGAACTAAAAACCAATTTCATCTGAAGTCCCCAAAGGATGTAGGAGGCATGGGACCAGACCCACCATCCCTCCTCTTTCCTCTGAATCTCCTTGGATGGGAGGAAGTACCTAGAGGAGGCTGGTCCTTGTGGTCTCTGGGAGTTTTTGGAGAATGCAGATCTGTGAAGTCAGAGAATGCCGCAGGGGCTGTGAAGTGCCTGGGGAGGAATCTGCAGCAGTCCTTGCACCGTGGTTCTGTGGGGTTGAGCATTCTAGAATGGTAGACTCTACAAGCAAAAATCCTATGATTTTTGCATGGATGCCTGCTCCTCTCTCCAGAATGCACAGAGACCATTGCGGATCCTGAAATACATTTGAAAAGCCACTGAGTGAACAAGGTGATCAAGCCGTGGCATAGAACCTTCTGATTTGACACAGAAAAAGAGCAAGGCAGTTTCTATCCAGTGTAAATCCAGCCATCAGAAATGTTCCCAAGTCTTGTTTTTTAAAACCCTTTAACATGAAGAACCTTAAGACAAATGAACAAATTTTTTTTCTATTTTATTTTATTCAATTTTATTCTATATCAGAAAAATAAGTTTAGGTAAAGAGAAGCAAGGATTTCTAGCTAATCTTGAGAGAAGATGGCATTTGAAGATGGGAAAGTAGAAAGATATAAACACACTCATTACCTGTGTGAGAGTAGCTAAAACACTGCAGTGGGTCTTGGCTCTCATTTCTCTGCGGAGACGAAGTACTCACTTGGAGAGGTCAGTCCTTCCCAAAGCTTTTTCATTCACAGCCTATACATCGTACATCATGATCCTGGAGGCGGCGGAAGTTCACATCCCAGTCCTCAAGAATGAATGAGTCTGTGCTGTCAGAACTCGGGATGGACACACTGGAGTTCATGCAGCAGCTCAGATTTGGGGAACAGAAGTGACGCCACCTGCCACTGTTGGGAAGGTAACAGTGAGAAGAAAGGAAGAAGGTTGGAGGAGTCTACGACTTCTAAGGAAGTCTAAGACTTCTTTTTTTTTTTTATTTTTATTTTTATTATTTTTTTATTATTTTTTTCTTTTTAGTTACATTTTGTTAACTCTGTGTCCCAGCTGTATCCCGCTCCCTCATTCCCTCCCCAACCCCACACTCCCTCCCTAGTCACCTCCCTGCCCCTTTTAGTATGATATGGAAAGGATAGGAGCTCTACAAGGACCAAACAAATCTGGCCACAGGGTCTTTTCTGAGACTGACACTCAACCAAGGACCATCTATGGATATAACCTAGAACTTCTGCTCGGATGTGGCCCGTGGTAGCTCAGTAAGTAGTTTTCCAAAGTAAGGGGAACACGGACTATTTCTAACAGGATCTCAAGGGCAGGCTGTTTGACACCCCGC
>NW_026592510.1:581818-625261 GCF_907164565.1 Psammomys obesus | reverse complement strand
GATATAACCTAGAACTTCTGCTCGGATGTGGCCCGTGGTAGCTCAGTAAGTAGTTTTCCAAAGTAAGGGGAACACGGACTATTTCTAACAGGATCTCAAGGGCAGGCTGTTTGACACCCCCCCCCCCCTAGGGGAGGAGCAGTCTGTTAGGCCACAGAGGAGGACTTTGCAGCCAGCCCTGAAGATACCTGATAAAACAGGGTCAGATGAAAGGGGAGGAGGTCCTCCCCTATCAGGGGACTTGGAAAGGGGCAGGGAGTCTAAGACTTCTAAGACAGCGACAGACACACAAGTCTTGCCGTTGGGAGTTAAGGGCAGTTTGTTCTGCTTTGTTTTGTTTGATGTAGTCTTACTAGGTAGCCAAGTCAGCCACACTCACATATCTCTTGCCTCGGCCTCCCAAGTGCTGGTCAAAGCATGAAGCACCGCATCTAGCCTAGGTTTAGGTTTTATTCTTAAAAACAGCAATTTTGAACCAATGAGAATGTGAAATCTCATTTCTTGTTGCTGGCAGCTTCCGCTGACTCTTATCCCTTGGGTTATTCATGTAACACTGCTGCCTGGGAACTCAGTGCTCTTCAGCATGTGCCTATGCATACCTGATCTTTTGCCTACTGTTCCTTCTTCCAAGACACACCTTGGAATTTCACCTGCTCTCTTAACACTCACTGGATTCTGAACTTAAAATGAACCACACCTGTAAAGGCAAATTATATTTCAAAATGCAAAAGTTATAAAAGAAAATCTATTTCCCTTGAAACTCCTTCCTGGCACCACCTCCCATCCTCACCTCAGCAAGGCTGGCCATTAAGCTTGGCAGTTCCAGAATCTGGGGGTGGCCTTCCCAGGGAGCCAAGGGAGAAAACAAGTGTTAGGCTCTACTTACTGCACATCCTCTTTTCAACCACAGGCACTCCTTGGGTTTTTATCCATCAGTGCTATCAAATTACTAAAACCCAAACATCAATTTAAAGTTTTCTTTATCCTCGATCCCTTCTGGGAATACTAATTCAAGCTTTGAATAACAGCTCTGACATGCCTCTCCCTTTGCTGGTGGTGTTCTTGTTGGATACAGGGTCTTTGTCTTAGGGTTTTATTGCTGTGAAAAGATACCATGATCAAGGCAACTCTTGTAAGGAAAACATTTCTCTGCGGCTGGCTTACAGCTTTAGGCTCAGGCCAATATCATCATGGAGGGAAAGCATGGAGCCATGCAGGCAGACATGGTGCTAGTGAAGGAGCTGAAGTTCTACATCATGATCTTCCAGCAGCCAGGAAGAGGCTGAAATTTCACACTGGTGGAGCTTGAGCATAGGAGACCTCAAAGCCCACCCCCCACAATGACACACTTCCTCCAGCAAGGCCACACATACTCCAACAAGGCCACACACCTCTGAATAGTACCACACCTATGGGCCAAGCATTCAAACACATGAGTCTGTGGGGGTCATACCTATTCAAACCACCACAGTTATGCAACATATTCCAGGCTGGCCTGAAACCTACTATGTATCCTAGGCTACTCTCATAATCATGATCCTCCTGCCTCAGTCTTCTGACTACTACAAGAACAGGCATGCACCTCCACACCTGGATTCACTCACTTATTTATCTGCTTTGCAGTGGGTAATTACACAGCCTCTGAATCCAGTTGCTTAGGTTAAAACTGTGACATCAGAACATACCATGCAACCTTGGACAAGTTGACAAGTTATTAACAGCTCTAAACCCAACTTATTATGGGGCAGTGATGATCTAGATTTTGTCCAGTTGCTCAGAGAAGAAAATGAGTTCATGTATTTAAAATATGTAAATAGTGCCCAGCATATGAGTGCTCAATAAATGTAAAGTATTACCAAATGTTTATTAAATGTAAAGTGTTGCTAATTGTTCATTAAATATAAAGTGTTACTAATTGTTCATTAATCTTTCAGGGAACTGAGTTTGACACCATGGAAAAGTAAATAAGACGAGACCCTAGCTTCAAGGAGCAGAGCTTCTGAAAGAAGACAGACAGACAGAGCAGGCTGGTGTTATGACAGGGCAAGTCTAAGGGCCTGTGGGGTCACAGAAAGTGTGCAGGTCTCATGGACGGGCCTTTGGGTCTGGCCCAGGTTTTCTGACTGTGTCCTGAAATGACAGCTGGACCTTGCCATTTGTATTCCTGGTTCCTGTCTTGGGTCCTCTGGGACTCCAAAACCTCAAGCCTCTTCCCCTGCAGGAGTGGGCTGAGCAGACTTCTGCTCTGTTGACAAAGGCTACGATCCTTGTTTCGTTTAAAGCCGAGCCCTTACAACAGTGTTCCCAACATCATCGCCATCACACCTCCAACTTCTTCTAGCATGTTCTCCTCATCCTTACTCACTCCAGACCTTTCTGAGATTCACACCCTGGCACCTGTTTCCACACTGCCTACAGCACTTGCCCCAGATAGCTCCAAGGCTTTCTCTTTCCCATTCAAAAGTTTGCTCGGAGCCCCTTCCATATTGACCTCGCTATCTAAAATGAGCCTCTCTAAAGACCCGCCAAGCCAACAATTACAAAGCTAGAGTTAGGAGGAAGGGGTCCTGGTGTGCTATTGCACAGTAAGCATGACTATGGACAATGAGGGGAGAAGATTTTTAATGTTTTCACCATAAACAAATGATTAATTCTTGAGGACATAGATATGTTTAACCTGATTTAAACATTATGTAATGTATCCACATATGGAAATAGTTCTTGGTACCGCATTAATACCCACAATTTATGTTTTTAACCTATCGATTAAAATAATTTAAAATTTCTTGGGCATGGCAGTTTATGCCTATAATTCAGGAATTTGTGTGGCTGAGCCAGGAGGTTAATAAGTTCTAGGCTAGCCTGGGCTATACAGCATGGCTCTATCTCACAAAAACAATTTAAATAAATAGTTTGTTTTAATTTAAAGAAATAAGTATTTAATGTAAAAATTTTTAATTTTAATTTTTAATTTAAGTAAATATATGAATAAAAAGTCCTACAGGGTCCACGTATTAAAGGTGTGGTCACCAGCATGAGGTGTTGTTGGGAGATAGTGATGTCTGACGTCTTCAGTATCGGAAGAAAGTTTAGTTACAGAGGACATGACCTGGAAAGAGATACATTAGGAGCCCAGTCCTTCCGCCCTTCTCTTTGTTTCTCAGCTGCCATGAGGTGAAAAGGCCTCCTCAGCCATGATCTCCCACCATGATGTACTGTGCCACCACAGGCCCAAAGGCATAGGACAAAGTGACCATGGATTGAAAATATGAAGTCATAAGCCAAAACAAACCCTTCCTGCTTATAAGTGGGCTTATGTAGACAGTGTTTGAGAAATGGAAAGCTGGCTTACATCACTCTCAAGCTCTACAACTTGCTCTATTTTTCCTCCAATATACATAACTATGTCTCATCACTTTACGTAACTTACTTATCTGATCTTTCTTACCTCCCTACACTCCTAGGCTATAAACTTCAAAAGAGGAGAGCTAAGTGTCTGTTTCTGCCACCAAACAGTCCACATCAGTGCTAGCACATTGTGGGCACTCAAATATTTGTTAAGTAAGTACAAGGTGTGGTGGCACACATTTTTTAAAAATTATTTTATTTCTTTGTTTGTATATTATGTATATGAGTGCTTTATCTGCATGTACACCTACATGACAGAAAAGGACATCAGATCCCAGTATAGATGGTTGTGAGCTACCATGTGGTTGCTGGGAAATGAACTCAGGTCCTCTGGAATTACTGACAGGGCTCTTAACTGCTGAGCCATCTCTTCAGCCTGGGCACACATTTTTCAATCCCAGCATTCAAAACAGCTAACTAAGAGGCCATTCTGAGCTACAGAATGAGATAACCACCTCCCCTCCAAAAAAAGATTGGTGTTAGAAACCCCAGGGAAAGTTTATCTGAGGCCTCTCACATTAGGAAACACAGAACTACCTCTTTGCCTTTTAATTATTAAGCTGCTCAAGTGTAGAAATTCATTTTCATTTTACCGTTCAGTCAACAAAGCAGTGAAGGTCCTTGAACTTGCTTAATGAGTCCATGAGAACAATAGCTAATTAACGTGAAGTAGTCTAGCCACTTAGTGGCTCAGATCACCCAGAGGCTCAGACAGGAAGCCGACCTTTCTCAGGATCCCTGCATATTTGCCTGCTTTTCCAAGCCCCAAGGCATTTGGGGTCTTCCAAGAAAAGCACAGCTGGGTTCTCCAGCTTCCAGCTGTCCCCCTTGCCTATAAGGGCCCTGGAAAACTCTCTCTGCCCACGACAAGGGTTCTGAGTTGTGAACTTCTCCAGATATTGGTCCTGGAGCCTCTTAATTGGAATTAAGTTCTATGAGTGCATCGGTGGTCGCAGGAAAATTTGGGTTAGAGCTTGCACTCTCCATCTTCCTCTGCTGGATTTGCTGGCTAACGAATATCTCCGATTGTTCAGATTACAAGTCTAGAATGGATTGCACCAGGCAGTCTGGGTCTGAATCCAGCCAGGCCACTAACTGGCTGATTAACCTTGGACAGCTTACTCAACCTTGAAACAACACTGACTTTTACTTGAGCTCTGAAAAAAAAAAAAAAAAAAAAAAAAAATAGTGGGTCTGGAGCTCACTGAAGAAAACACCCCAGACTCAAATAATATGCAAACAGCAAAGACCATTATGTTCTGCAGAAATCCAGTGCACTGGGGTCCCTGCCTGTGCGAAGCAAAATGGCAAAAAAGCCCAAATTGAGCTCACAGGTTTCTTTAATAGGTACACAGGGGAATTTCAGAGTGGGTTAGGTAATCTTTAGTATGATTGGAGCATTCAAATGTAAGCATGGGCACAAAAGCACTGGCAACTTTGGAGGTGGTCAGCAAACTTTTGGATTGCTCATGAGTTAAGCCACCTTGTCTGTCCTGCCAGATGATCCAGCAGAAGGTCCAGCAGAGGGTCAGGCACCTTCTGATTGGCTCCCCATTTTCAGGCTCCAGTGGGGTCTCAAATGGAGCCTCAACTTCTATTGGGAACCCACAATAACAAGCTAAGAGATTCTACCCCATTTTTGTGCTCTTGAAAAGAGTAAAGAACCACTCTGCCCTCCCTGACTTCTTCATAAGACCTGTCTCTGTCCTTCCTCAGAACTCCTATATGGGTCACTCCCTTCTTACTCTGATTCTATAAAAGCCTGGAACCCCCCCCCTTCCCTTTCTTTGAGATAGTCTTCAAAAATGAACATTCTCTACTCTAACAGCATGAGTAAAACTTCTTGGGAGCATTCATTTCATGTTTCAGGCCTATAAGCCTTAACTTTCCAATCTACAAAAAGAACAATCATGGTTACCTTTTGTTTGCTTGCTTGCTTGCTTTCTGTTGTTGTGTTTTGTTTTGTTTGAGGCAGGCTCTCACTTTGTAGCCCTGGCTATCTTGGCACTCATTCTGTAGAGCAAGCTGGCCTTGAACTCAGAGATCCGCCAGCCTCTGCCTCCCTACTGCTGCTTCTTAAAGCTACTTATGAAAAGTAAATAATGAACATAAAGCATAATAAATGCTCAGTTAATATTTTGATGGAATTACTATTCCTGTTAATTCTGTCCACCACCCTACCCCAGTTCCGGTCTTTGCAGTCTTCTATAGTAACCATGCCTGAAGGAAGTTTAGTGCACATTTTCCGTTATTGATAGAATTGTTCTAGGCAGTTTTGCGGGAGTTTAGTTATAAGTCGCTGACTCAGCCACTATGAACAGGAAACACATCCTAATAGTACTTTCTAAAGCAGGCCAAACCCAGTGCTTCCTAGTTCCCTGCCCATCTTCAAATAGGGGGCCTGGAACCACTTCCTCAACTCTTCCCACTCAGTATTTTTTTGTTGTTGTTGTTTTTGTTTTTGTTGTTTGCTTTTTGTTTTTTTAATGTAAGGACTGGCCCTGCTTCTCCTTTTGAATCTGACTCTGGATGTTTTCTGTAGCTCTGGTTGCTCTCAGTTTAGGGTAGGGCCGCTTTGCTTAGAGAGAGTGTTAGAGCTAGGCATGCCCTTGATGGATTTTTGCAGACCTGTCCTGAGGACTGGGATCTCCTGGGAAACTTTCTAATGATGTTCCTGATGTACAGCCAGCTTCCCAGAACCACTGCTGTCTGTCGACACTTCGCTCATTGGAGCAAATGCCCTCTGGTATAATTTGTTTGTCTACCTTTCCCATGAGACCAAGGTTCTTAATCTGATATCCATAGACTGCTCACAGGGAAAATAAAAAATTTATAACCAGAAAATACTGAGTCATTCTTCCCAAGCCTGGAGCATCTTGGGAACCAAGCCTGTGGCTTATCCACTGCAGGAAGCTCTGTGCTAGCGACACACATGGTCACTCGAGAATGCGGCCTCATCCCACAGTAAACCAAGAGGACAGCAGCTCAGGGCTCATTGCCGAGACTTTCTCTGTGGGGAAAAAGGAGCTGAGTTAAGAAATGAGCTAGGCAAAGTGGTTCAGGCCTGTAATCCTGGCACTTGAGAGGTTGAGGTAAAAGGAGTGCCCTGGGCCAACCTGGTATAACTTTGTTTCAAAAAAGAAAAAGAAAGCATCAATAGCATGAAAGTAGGCAGGGAGAGAATTGAGAGATAAAGAGAGAGACTGGATATTCAACCCCCCCCCCATATTTGCCCAGATATTTATAAGGGTATCTGGCTGCCAAAAACCTAGACTTTTTAGTAAGTGTTTGGTCTCTAAAGAAATATTCCAAGTTTCTTGTACAGATGTCTTGCCCAGGCAAGACATAGATTTTAAATTTGTTTAAATAATCATCTTAGGATAGGACGAGTTACATAGAATTTTTGAGACAAATCATTTTAAAAATTCTCTCTGTACATTTGCACTAATGAACTGAGGTCTCAGTGCTGTCTTCGCATGGAATACCACACAGAGGTCAAAGGCTTGGTCACACACCCACATTTTTATCTACTAATTTGCTCAGGACTCTTATTTGTTCAGGACCGTCTTGATAGGAAAAAGCATTATAACTACTTTCCTGAATTCTTCAGGCTCCACAGAGAGAAGGGGAGATGGATGGGAGTAAAATAGAATCCAGCAAGCTGACTGGCTGTGTCTTCCTGTGCAGCCAGGATCAGCACTTTCGCCACAGAAAAGAATTTCAGGACAAGTAGGAATGAGAGAACGAGGCCTGACTACCCCCCAACCCCAAAATTCACCAGTTCCAGGAACTAGGCCATAGGTCACCAGTTCCAGGAAGAAGACATTAAAGTTCCCTACCCAAGGCATAGCCTGGGGGTAACCATGAGAATAGGAAGGTATCTAATCTCAGGTGGAGCATCTGTAGCCCACTGACCTGGTAGTAGAACTTTCTTGCCATGGAAATACCTACCATTCCTGAGGTCTATAGATAGCTTGCTCAATGTCAGTTAGCCATCTAATCTCTTTGTAACGAGCTTGCCCTTGCTGAATGTCACCCAATTGTGGAACTGCTAAACTGAATTTCCCAAACCTTGCTGTAACCCAATAAAAAACCCCTCTCTCCCTGAGCTCGGGGCTCTACACTTGAGAACTCCACTGCATCGGAATTGGCTCTTTGGGGTCTGTGAAACTGGGCATAACAGGAGCAACAAGTCAGCAAGTTCATTGGCAAAGCAGACAGACACAGCTGAAGAGTCAAGTACTCTTAAAAGAAGAGTTTCTTAGAAGAAACACCCTCGTGCCTCAACAGTTCTGCACGTGTGACTTGGGGCTTTGAGACTGCTTATTCTGCAACTGAGTTTAAACACCAGAGGAAATATGAGCTGGTATGCTTACTTCCTATCTAAAGAATTCTGTCCTTGAAGAGGAAATGCATTAGAATGAAGGAACTGAGGATGGCAGGGGTGGCTCCATTTTGTTTCTCAGACTCTATCTTAAGTTGACTGACCTTGGAGTGACTTGACCCCTACCTTTGGATTCCAAGAAGGGCCCCATGGCCCTCCACCCTGCAGGTTGTTGTGGATTCCACAGAATGTGTAAATAGATAACTATAAACAGGCTCCACCCCACAGGTTGTCAGGATGTCATAAATGCCGCAGAATGTGTTAGTGGGTCCTCCACTCCACCCAGCAGGCTTTCCTACAGATATCTTAGTTATCTGTCGATTTGGCCAGGTGGCTTGGAACAATTAGCCTCCAGGTCATCTCAGTTGCTGAACCCCCCACCCAAAATTTACCCTTCTCTGTAACTGCAAGGCCTGGAATTCCCCGCTTGCCATTTTTCCCCTTAAAAACTCTGCCTCTGGGGCTTAGAGAGATGGCTCAGAGGTTAAGAGCACTGGATGCTCTTCTAGAGGTCCTGAGTTCAATTCCCAGCAACCACATGGTGGCTCACAGCCATCTATAATGAGATCTGGTGCCCTCTTCTGGCATCCAGGTGTACCTGCAGACAGAACATTGCATACTAAATAAAGAAAATTATTTAAAAAACAAACAAACAAACAAAAAACCTCTGCCTCCTTGAGACTTGGGGCCTCACTTTCTAATCTGCTACATCAAGGAAGATTGGCTGCCCAAGCTTAAGCTTGAATAAAGATCCTCCTGTGATTTGCAATGGACTTGACTTCTAGTGGTTTTTTTGGGGTCTCTGGAATCTGGCATAACAAGAAACATTGTCGTCAGGTAGAGAAGGGAGTGCTAGAAGATATAAAAATATCCATCCACAGGTCACAAGAAGATTGGATTTAAGATATTCATGGTTCGTTATGCCTTGCGACAATCTCATTTGTGAGCTGCTTCTCACTTCTTTTGCAGGTGATCTGATCAGTAATGCCTAAATTCCAGGGTGTCATCTAGTGAGAGACAAATCCAAGTCAGGGTTAGATGTTAGATGGTAAAGGGCCCCAAACCAGGTGTATTGGCGCAAGCCTTTAATCCCAGCACTCAGGAGGCAGAGACAAATCCTCACTGTGAGTTTGAGGCCAGCCTGGTCTACAAAGCAAGCCCAGGACAGGACAGCCAAGGCTACACAGAAAAACCCTTTCTTGAACCTCCCCCCACCAAAAAAAAAAAGTAAGGGCCCTTTAAATTCTCAGACCCCTTCTATTTCCTGGCTCTCTGTTCTTCCCCAGGGGCAGCTCACTATAGCTGGAGCAACCAGTCCAGCCTCTACACTTTCTGCTGCCCCTATATGGGATTCTGATACGTAGATACCCTGGCTTAATGACCCTAGAATGACTGGTGCTAACCAATCCCAAAGACAGGAAAACTCAGGTAATGTTCCTGTCTTATGCAGAATGATCAATCCAGAGAGTCCCTGTTGCCGCTACGAGGTCTTCAGACTCAGGGTCACTATTCTGAAACCCTAAGCATTCTCCGATCAGTTATCAAATAATCAGAGATAGCCCCCTATACTCTAGACCAGCTAAAAAAATCACTCAAACCCGCCAAAGTTAAGCTTTTCTGCCTTCAGTGAAAACTGCTCTAGCAACGCTGCAGTTCTGGCCACCACTCACACACTATCTCATAGACCCAGATAATTGGCAATAAACTGCCATACCATCTGTGGTGGTTCGAATAAAATGGCCCCATAGGCCCATAGGGAATGGCACTGTTAGGAAGTGTGGCCTTGCTGGAGGAAGTGTGTCACTAATGGGTGGGCTTTGAGGTTCCTGGCCAGTGTGTCACAGGTCACAACAGTGCCCTGCGGCCTGTGGGTCCCGATGTGGAACTCTCAGCTACCTCTCCAGCACCAAATCTGCCTGCAGGCTGCCATGCTTTGCACCGTGATGATAATGCACTAAGCCTCTGAAACGGTAAGCCAGCCCCAATTAAATGTTTTCCTTTCTAAGAGTTACCATGGGCTAGGCGTGGTGGCACACTTCTTTGTTTCCAGAAGCAGGTGTATCTCTGTGAGTTCAAGGCTAGCCTGGTCTACAAAGTGAGTCCAGGACAACCAGGGCTACACAGAGAAACCGTGTCTTAAAAAAACAAAACAAAACAAAACAAAACAAAACAAAAAACAGAAAAGAAAAGAATTGCTGTGGTCATGGTGTCTCTTCACAGCAATAAAATCCAAACTAAGATGCCATCTTATACCATATCACCAGAAGTTAAAAGCATGGCCATCCAACAGTGGCTTATGTATAAACTGACGGCACGGCCAATTCAAGGTATGGTTAAGGAGAAATTTTTTACTGTAGGTGTGAGGGAGAGACTGGCCAGAGGCATCTTGAAGAGTCCAGAGCAGGGAGGGAAAGTCGTAGACAGAACATGGCCAGCAGACCTGATCTAGCCATGAGAGGAGAGAGAGAACACAAGGGCAAAAGAGAAGGCCACGAGAGAGCATAGCTTTAACAGCAGGGCTATAAGAAGAATGAGAAGTTGGGGGGAGGGGATAGTGGTGAGAAGAGTCAGTACTCCAGTATGGACTCTGAAGCGGGTAACAGGAACTTCAAAGGCCAGCGTGCCCTTTTGTATGCTAATAGGCACAATAGGTATCCATTGGTCCCTTCTGCCAGGGGTAAGGGAAATGGTTTCTTTGGTAGAGAGGGACGGGCTTCACAAGTTCCTGAGGGATGCTGGGCTTTACCCAAGAGCCAGAATTCGGATAAAGGGAGTTTCCTTTGGGCAGTTACAGCATATCTGCAAGTGGTCAGCGATGAGGAACGTCTGCTTTGAAAGACGTGTGAAGAGCTTTGCTTCGACTGAAGGTGTTTTTCTTCCAAGGGGAGTCCATTAACACCAGGATCACAGCAGAGGGGAGAAACCAAGGTAAGGCTGAGGTGAAAGCTGGTAGGGGGTGAGGTGGAATGGGGAGTTTTGTTGAATCTGAAAGAGTGGTGTCTGGGCCTAAGAACCCAAGGCTCACAAAGGGACCCTAGGGCGTTCCTTAGCTCATAAACAGCTTAAGACTGATTGTTTTAGTGTTCTCTTTTCCTGAAGTCAAAAGCCCTAATGCATCCCAACGTCTCTAAGCAGGCAACTGCCTTTATTCCAAAACACAGCCATTTACCACCTGCAGGTTTGTATTAACATAAACTATGCAGATAGCTTTTCTGTTAGGGGTGGGCGCTCTTCATAGCCTGAGGCAATCAGACATTCTGCTTAAGAAAGGCAGAATTTATTGGCTGTGGAAAAGAAACCTACTTTCTGCTGCAACAGCTCTGTAACTGCCTCCCTCACACTATTTTTATTGTTCTAAAAGATTCTGCGAGCATTTGGAGGTCAGAGGCTGCTGAGTAATAACCTCTTACCTACCCCAGGTAAGATGCTAAGCACCCACAGAAACATAACTATGCCATCTCTGCTCCGTGTTTACCTCTCCCAGTGGCTGCTGATGGTCCCGTTAGGAGCACCACAGGATTATGCTTCAAGCTGTATTTTCACATTTCTAGTTCATTTCACTAATTGACTCTTAATGGAAGATTTTTGTCATTGATCTTCATCAGCTCGTTGGTAATGGGAAGACTTCGAAGGAAATTCTTATTTCCACACACCCTAGGATCCTAGTCTGCTTGATGGCTGGTGTGACAAAGGAAACCTGGAGATGAGAGTGATGAGAGAGCCTGAGATTAATAACAATGAGGTGAGCAAATGAGCGGTCTTAGAACTGAGGAAAATGAACTTAATGTGAGTTCAAGTCCCTCTCTGTGTAAGATAGGCCAGTCAGTTAATGGTTCATCCAAACGAGGGTCCTTCTGGATGTCTATGTAAGACTGTGAACGGAAACTCCTGAAAAGAAGTTAAATCAGCAGAGATTGATTGACTGATTAGAATTTCAGTACTGTAGAGAGAGTGGAATGTTGTAGGGCCAGAGGCTGATTACCTTATGTAGGACTAATTCTAGCCCTTTGGAACAAGCCAGCCATTCCTTCCCCACCTTGGCAAGGTCACTAACATAACAGATAAAAACCTGTTCAGAAACACTGGCTTCCACCAACCCCAAAGCTAAGATAGTATTTTGGGCCTATAGAAAAGCCTCCTTCATCTTGCTCTAACTACCTCTCTGATAAAACCCACCAATGTATTTTTAACTTGCCTTGACTTAATGACTTTCTTTGCTCTTTAAATCTATGAAAACGTCATGAAACTGTTTCCACATTTTGGAACATAGGATTTGGGGTAATCTAAATCTGTGTTCTTGGGCCATGATAATTCCAAACATCTCTAGAATAAATTGTTTCTTACTACCTTTAAGATAACGGCTACAGCTTTTGTGTTGCAGGACTAAGTGGATGGGATGTCAGGAGAACTAGACAGTCATGGTCGAAGTCTCAGCAGGACTGTGACTTTAGGAAGTCAGTGTCAGCATTTGGGGGTACAAGTAAAAGAGCCACATCGCCCTACTGTTACCCTCGGCAGCCTAGGGGATGGGAGTTCCTTTAGAGTTTTAGAAATCTCAAATCAAGCCAAACCGACATTAAAAAGAACTCAGGACTAGCCAGTATGGTAAAGCAGAGTTCGGCATTTAATGAAAGATCTTTATTGTTATTATTATTATTTTATTATTTATTTGTTTTTAAAGACTTATTTATTTATTATTTATACAGTGTACTGCCTGCATGCCAGAAGAGGGCACCAGATCTCGCTATAGATGGTTTTGAGCCACCATATAGTTGCTGGGAGGAAGAACAGCCAGTGTTCTTAACCACTGAGCCATCTCTCCAGCCCCCAAAAGATCTCTTTAATACAGAAGCATGAAGATTAATAGAAATGGGAGTCATGGTTAGGATTTTGGTAGAATTTGTAGTCACTACCTTATCTCTGGGTGTTTCCACAGTGACACCTGACAGAATTATAATAGAGTAACCAAAAGTCCATTGGGCTACAGGAAGGTAGAATGTCTTTACTATGAGCAAAGGTGTCTGTGTTGTAAATTAAATGGACAAGCATCCCCTTTAAAAGGACTGGGCTATCTCAGGTCACTCTCTCGGTCTTGTTTATTCGCTCCGTCTCCCAGTCTCTCTATCTGTCTCTATCTCTCTCTCACTCCTAGACTGCTTTTCACTCGCCCCACTCTCTCAACAAGCCTCTTGTGTTGGATCTGTTGCATGGCCTGATCTCTTCGCTCTACACCTTGGCCCTGGACTGGCAAAGGTACCTCCGATGCTTTATCCTAACAGTTCGAGATACTCAGGCAATGACTGAGGGAATGAAGCCCCGCCCACGGTCATGCACATTCAGGACTTGAGCCTAGGCTGTTGCTACTTTAACATAAGATAATTGTGGGGGCGCGGGGGGGGGGGGTTAGAGACAGGAGAAGCCTTGCCTGCATTACAACCAGTCTAGCTAAAGGAGAAGAGCAACCTCTCGGTTCACTGAGACCCAGGCACAAAGGCTAAGGAGAATGAGCATCGACCTCTAGTTTACGCACACGCAAGCAGACTGCACACACGTGCACAGGCAGGCATTCACCTAATACAAACACACTTTTTAAAAAACCTTGTTGGACTCTATCATGACGTTTTCGCTATGTGCATGAACTACTTTATTAGTTAATTGATAACTGATTGATTGGCTGGTTGGTTGAGTCAGAGTCTTAATATGCAGCCCAGGCTAGTCTGGAACTCACTATCTAGCCCAGATTGGCTTTTATGATCCCCTTGTGATTCAGCCTTCTAAGCCCTAGAATTACAGGATGGCGCCATCACGCCTGGGTTCCTTTCTTTTTGTTATTATTATTATTATTATTATTATTATTATTATTATTATTATTATTATTTTAATTTGAAACAGAGCCTTGTATGTAGCTTCAATCGGCCTGACCACGTAGTCCAGGCTGGCCTGAACAGTGTAGTAGTCTTCTCACATCAACCTATTCCGTGCTGGAATGGAATGCGGGAGTCCCATACCTGGCTGCTGCTGCTGCTGTTCCTCCTCTTCTTTTGTGGTTTCTTGAGACAGGATTTCTCTGTGTAGTCTTATCTATATCAGCTCCCACACCCCTTACTTCTGTCTGTAAAGCTACTTAGTGCTTTCTGAGCCTGTGTCTCTGAATCTATAATCCTATGGTCCCCCCCCGCCCCACCACCACAAGTAAAGTTCTGCCATAGTCTCAGTATTTGAATTAATGTACATTTCTGAGCCTCCTCCTTGGCTTAACACAAATTCTTGTGTTACTAATCATGAGATAAACACAAATGCACTTTGTACATTATAAACATGATAAGAATGTAAGGTACTACCATAGTTGATAAAGTAAAGCTGAGATTACTGCTTACCACCGGAAGATGGAAACATACAACAAACTATATGTCAAAATAGAACTTTAACCCAGCCTCTGCTCAGGGAACCAACCTTGTCTACAGTAAACATCTTGCAAAGACAGCTTGTCCTAAAACCCCTGCCAGATTGCTATGACTAATCCCAGAAGAGAACTCTTACAATAAATAGCTCCCCTGTCAGCTGCTCAGGTTGTTCAGCACTTGACACCTTCCTAATCCTCTCAGCTGCCTGCTTTCTGTTCAGTACTGACAGAGGAAATCAAGTGTGTCTCTCAGCCAATCACATAGGATGCCTTATTTCAAGGTAGCTTGCCACAGTTTCTGCATGCCAACAGAATCCATTCAAGACAGACCTCTCTTCACTATTTAAAGTTTATATCCTTCTTGGAGTCTCTGCCAGAACATAGTGATGACAGCTACTCTCTTGGGTTAGCAGATCAAAAGAAATAGCTTATGCTTTCCTCATCCCTTTGGTCTCCACTCTCCTCCACCCCCCGTATCTTATATTTATGTGTAGAACCATGCCCATAGATGAAGCAAAAGTTTCTGGTTTATTTGGAAACTCAGTTGTGTCATGTGACCATGTTTTCTGTTCTGGTCCCATGTGTGGGATATGAAAAGGCAGATGATGTTTGTCGGCTGAAAACTACCTCACGCAAAGGGTATGGGTTTTGCCAGCTGGAAAACCTCCTTGTTTGGATTCTGAGAAGGGATAAATAGAAGCCCACAATCAGTGAGAGACTGCTTTTTGCCTCACTACACTTTGCAATGGTTCACATCGCTTTGATGGTTTTCGCAGAGAGAAACACTCCAGAGAACTTCCTGTGCTGCTTTGGCAGTTTTGCTGCTTAGGTGAACTCAAGTGCCATTTGAATGGAGTCATACTGCTTCTGCTAAGTGTAACCACCACCACCGCTGCTGCTGCTGCTGCTGCTGCTGTGGTTTGTTGCCTTGATGTTTGACTGGACTGCTGGTATCCTGAAGACTGAGATTGGTATATCCCCAAAGAACCCAATGACCCTAATGAGCGGGAAGTAGCTAAAAGAGATCTACAGCCCCTTTCTGTACTAATCTCCTACCTAAGGTTAGGCAAGGAGGGTGGCAGTTGGAAGGGAGGTAAAGGCATTTGAGGAGATGAGGGAGGGGGCTACAGCCAGGATACAAAGTGAATAAATTATAATAATAATTAAAAAAAGAACTTTATTTGTGTGTTGGGGGGTGGTCATAGGATTACAAATAAAGTGGGTGTTTGAAAAATCTAAGCCTACACAGGCTATTGAATGGGGCTATCACGATAGTTATGGAACTGTCAAGTTCTAAGCTAAAGCTGAGTACTTAGATGCTAAGTCTTCTTGTAGAACTGAGCAAGAGGCAAGCCAAGAAGTCTGACCATTACATCACGATTCCCTACTGCCTAGAAACAACAACAAAACCAGAAGACAAATTTGCTTTATGTAACAGCAGTCTTGAGTTTAAATTTGAAGGCTAGTGTGAGCAATGGCTTATTTCATGATAGATGCTGACATCTACTGGCCAAAGTTGATAGTTAAAAATATAATATGTTTTAGCCAAAGAAGAAAGGATGTGACCCTGGTCATGGAATATGGAGTCAGAAGGGCTAGGAGTGCGTGCAGATTACAGCCACAGGAGGGTAAGAACATCACCAGTAGGAAACAAAGACCTAAGGATGAGTACAGAACTAAGGAAAGGGATCATGGGGTGGGTTCTAGGATGCCATTGGGGCTGACACAAACTCCTGCCTTGTTCGTCTCAAGATTCCTGTCTTAGGATTTTTTTTATCTTGTTTTCTTTTCTTTTCTCCTTTTCCTCTCTTTTTAAAATTTATTTATTTAGTTATTTACTTTACATCCCAATCGTAGCTCCCTCCCTCCTCTCCTCCAGGTCCCACCCTCTGTCGCTCTTCCCCCTATCTTCCTTCCTCTACCCTTCAGAAAAGAGGGGGAATCCCCTCCTACTAACCCACTCCAGTACATCAAGTCACATCAGGACTGAGCATATCCTCTTCCACGGTGGCCTAGCAAAGCAGCCCTGCTGAGGGGAAGTGATCAAAAATAGGCAACAGAGTCCTTGTCAGAGACAGACCCCCCTCCTTTCTTATCTGGCTTTCTAAGAGGTTTCTCTTCAGGTGCACAGTACATTTTCAAACCGCAGGTGCTGGGGAGAACCGACCAACACTCAAAGCCACCTCAGAGTGTTCTTTTATCACCACCATCAGTGTTGCCAGCAGCTTCAGGGTGCTGACTCGGTACTTCTGGGCTAAGTTCTAAGCAGACAGACTGTAGTCAGACTATAGCACATAAACACAGGCTCTGTCATTTAGAAGTTGTGTGAGATTGAGTAAGTGCCCTTTTTTCTTTCCCTGCCTTTAAAATGGAGATGTCAATCACACACATTCTTGAGTTTAAATAATTCACATATGTAAAGGGCTCAAAACAGTAGCTAGGGCATCCTAAATGTTAACCAAATGTTAGCAATATTACCTATATTTTTCTTTACAACACTTTGAAATATCTCTCTCACACTAGGAAAGAGTTTGGTGTCTGAGAGAGAAATGTTTTCGGCTTCAGGTAACAGAAAGCATGACTAAAGGTGGCTTGTGCGTTTGTTTACTCTCACATAATGAGCATGGCAAATGGTCCAGAGGCAAGTGGCTGCTGGCACTGAGTCCTGACTCAGACATGTCAGAGCCAGTATCTCAGAACTTTCTAGTGCCTTCCTTCAAGATGGCCAGTATTATTTGAGTTTCAAGCACCATGTTCAGCAAGAACATTGTGTATCCATTTGTTTTTTTTTTTTTTTTAATCAGAAAAACAGAAACATTTTCCATTAAAGTCTGCTTCTGTCCTGTTGGCAAAAACTGTCACTTGGCTACGCCTAGCTGAAAAGGCTCATGGGAAATCAGCAAGGAAGAAAGGAGTTGACGATGACTACTTTCAGCCATCGATCTGTGTACCACACCATAGAAAGGGATAAATCAGTTGCTAAGATGACACAGTAACTGATCAATGGTGCTGGTGTTCAAATGAGGCAGCCTGACTTCCGGTGTTCTAATTCCTAGACCATGCTAATGATGCATTGGGAAGACTATGAAATCATGATGCCTACCCCACTAAAGCTGCAGTACCTAAACCTGCAGGCTCAGGCTTCCCAGTGGCTCAACCATGGTGCTGGAGGTTGGGAGAGAGTATTCACTCTCCCTGCTCTGAGATGTGGGTTAACAGAGGTTAGACTCCTCTACTGAAGGCCTGATAGCCCCCTCCCCACATTATTTAAAGACAAAGCAGGTTGATAGAGGTGACTTGTTACAGACACAAGGAAAGAAAACAGGAAGAGAAGAATGACTACAGGAAGTGGTGTCTGGGGGCCATCGGAAAGGGAAGAAGTAAAATAAAACAGTCAAGGGAAACTGTGGAAGTCTCACCCAGACAAATGAAAAAAAAAAAAAAAAGTGAGATATATGAAGGTTATGCTGGGACAAATAACAGCTGATAAGGGGGGAGACAGGAAGATTGGGTGTCTGGTTAGAAAGATTTAAGTAGAAAAATCATACTTCACAAACTAAACTGGGTTGGGAAGATTTTCAGTCAAAATCCACATGCCTTGTGGATTCACACTTTCCCAGTGTGAAGCAACGTGGTGATGCGTGTATTGATGGAACATGGCATTGTGAGAGGCTGCGGTGACAGAATGGGAACAAGGCTGTAAACTGAGATTTCAATAGTATGAGAACCCTTTTAAGGATACCCATAAGGTATACCGTAGGGCACTGTGTGTGTCAGTAAGGGATTAGCTTCGGTCAGGAGTCTGATCGGAAACAGATGATATATTTGAGAGGTGTCCCAAGGGTGAGAGAATGAACATGGAGTGATGAGTAAGGGAGCCGGAAGGTGGCGCTAGTGGATACTAGTAAGAGGTGGCTGGGCTGGGGAGGAAAGGGTGTCGCTCAGGTGGTAGAACTTTTGCTGAGCATGCATAAAGTCCTGGGATAGAATCCCAGCAGCACACGAACCTCGTCTGATGACTCATAACTGTAATTTAATGCTCGAAATGTAGAGGCAAGGAAATGAGAAGTCCAAGGCCATCTTCTGCTATATTGCTAGTTCTAGCCTGAGACCAACCTGGGTGACATGAGATTCACACCCTTCATCCGTAAATGTAAATGTTGACATCTTAGCAGGACAAGTCTTAGATCAAGCAAACGTCATTGAATTCTGAAGTAGCAACCCCGAGGGCAGAAGATGATCCTTCTTACTCATAAGGCCAACTGCTTTTATCGTCATAACACATACATTTTATCCTTGTTAAGTGAACAGTTCTTTGACATTAAGTACCTCACACCGCTGTGTGACCAACGTCACCATCCAGTTCCAGAACCTCTTCGCCTTCCTAACCTGGGTTTCTGACCCATTAAACACTAGGTTCTCATCCTACCCTCTCACCAGCCTTGCTTCCTGTATAATTTTCACAGAACCGCCTCATTTTGTGCTGTTCAGAAGAATAAGCTGGAAGGAGCTGAAAATGTTACAGGCTGTGCCCTGTCTATGGATGGACCCGTTCATTCATGAACAGACTCATTACCAATAGGCAGTGAGCTGCATGCCTGTAGCTATGTGTGAGCCTGAATGATCCTTTGTAAGGATGCCAAAGAAGGAGTTATGGTGCATCAGGGGACATTCTCACCTCTACTCCCACAGGCTCTCTTCTGACTGCTGAGTCTTTGATCCATGAAAAGGAAACTTGGACCAAGGAATACAAACTGTTTTCATTGAAAACAAGTTGGTTAAGCTATTTAGCCAGTCTGCCCAGACGTGAGTCACCAGCAGTGAAAGCCAGGTTAACGGTAATAATATTGCTGAAATGCAGCCTTTTAAGGCAAGTGTTCAACAAAAGCAGGCATGATTAGTACCGGGTGGCAGGGATGGTGGTTGGTCGGCCTTAAAGCAAGAATTACAGATGGGAAACCTGGAGACCAGACGTATCTTATTGGACCTGTGCACAGGATCTTAAAATCAAATTTCTGGTTTCGGTTGAAAAACTTGGTGACATGCCTGGAACCCTGCCTGGTAAAAGAAATAAGGCTTCCCATTCATTTTCCTAGCTTGGCCTACAGGGCCCTACATCTGCAACTCTTGTCCCTTGGGGTTTTATATATAACAACAGCAACAAACCAATTAATTATAGCTTCAAAATAATTTTAGACAAATAAAGGAAACATTAGAAAATGAAATAATCTCATGGGTGTCATGAAAAGATAGGATAAGCTTCAAGTAAATTTGAAAAGTTGATAAACTAATATAAATCAATATCTGAGGAGAAAAGGTCAGTCAATACGTATTTTGTAACACCCCAGCATTTTCAATCTGCACTCTGAATTTTCCCACAAGCACTGATCACCACAAATCATACTACAGGATACTTCATGCTTGAGTTATGGGTTAGATTTATGCCTTTACATGTGATTATCATTAGAGCTGAATAAATACTGTTATGTTCTTAGGTACAGCTATTCTTGATAACGTATTTTCAGTTTTGGTTTCACTAGAATGTAAGTTCACAAAGAGCAGACCTCTCCACCTTATTTCCAGAACTGAGGATGATTCCTGAACAATAGCAGACACCCAGTGGCTCTGGGCTGAACCGATGATTCCTGAATGGATGTATGTAGTCTCATATAGAACCAGTGATCTGAGGGATGTTAGTTACATAAACCACCCTCCTCAGGTTCAGAGTGATCACTATAATTACAAAAACAAGCCGGGAAGAAGTGGACCACGCCTTTCATCGCAGCACTCTCGGAGGCAGAGGCTGGCAGATCCATGTGAGTTCGTGGCCAACCTGGTCTACAGAGTGAGTCCAGCTAAGTCAAGGCTACACAGAGAAACCATGTCTTTAAAAAGAAAAAGGGAAAAAATAAAAGAATTTGGGTATGGTGTGTGTGTATGTGTCTTTGTCTTATAAAAAGTGTCTGAGCAGGTGTCTTGTACTTTGGAAGTGCAGTGTCAGGCCTGGGTGAAAGACAAATCTATACGACGAAGTTGTTGGGGCTGTAGAGGGAAGGAAAAGTCTGAGAGGTCCTGAAAATAATAGCTGGGAGTATCAGCTACACGAATGGGGAAGTCAGGACCGGTTTGATGGCAAGTAACAGAAATCCAGCTTGAATTCCTGAGAGCAAAAGAGCTTTATTGGCTCATAAAACCAAACTGCAGGGAGGGTGCATGACTGGAACACCTGGCAGCAGAAACCTGGAGGCCACCCTACTCCGACTTCTCTGCATGCAGCTCCCTTGTGAAGCTAGGGCCGCACCAGCCTGCCTTTCCCAGACCCTGCCCCTCCTCTTCCTCCCACAGACGTGACAAAATGTGCTTGCTGAGTGCCAAGCAGCAGTCACACCTCGTTTGTTTTGATGCACTGAAACTGAGAAAACATCACACACAATCGCCTCATCCCAGAGCTCGCTAAGTCATCCCATCTTACAGCCTCCTCTCAACAAATGATCTTTCAACAAGCACTTAAACCACTTACGTCCCCTTCAGGTCCTCCATGACACTGTAAAAATGCCCCAAGCTGTTAGAGAGGTATTCTTTGCCCAGTAGCATCTACCACCAGCCTTCCCTTTTCTACATCTCAGTACAACAGATGCTTGAAGAAGGAGTTCACCGGTGAATCTTCTCAGGCTAAACTTCCATTTATGGGGCTGGAGAGATGGCTCAGTGGTTAAGAGCACTGTATGCTCTTCCAAAGGCCCTGGGTTCAATTCCCAGCACCCACATGGCAGCTCACAACTGTCTGTAATGCTGATTCCAAAGAATCTGACATCTTCACACTAATGGACATAAAATAAAATTAAATATTTAAAAAAAAAAAAACTTCCATTTACTGTCACTGTTTCTTAAGTGGCACAGAGTTTAAATCCCCTTGAACTTTTTCCATGGCCTCTTTCAACCTCCAAGAAGTTATTGTGCACTCGTTTTGTTCCGAGCAGTTGTTCCGGGCAAGTAAAGCAGGTTTTTGGCCTACTAGTGTGTGCAGACTCCTGAAGAGCACTAGGCGTAATCACGCTAAAGGGCGACTTACATGTTTCTCTTAAATTTCAGCGTCATGATTAAATGTAATAGGTTTCATGTGTGGTCCTCCTGCCATGGTTTGGATCGGAATGGAATGTCTTCCTAAGGCTTGGTCCCAGGTAATGGTGCTGTGGGGAAGGGGTGGAAACTCTCTCGGAGGTGGGGCCCAGCTGGGAAAGTACATCACGGGGGCGTGGCTTGGATTAGGAATTTGGCTCCTGCACAGTCAAGCTTTCTCTCTCTCTCTCTCTCTCTCTCTCTCTCTCTCTCTCTCCTCACTCTCCATCTCTCACCCTCCTCTCCTCCCCCATCCCCCTATCTTCCTTATTCTTCTCAGGTGAGGAAGATGAGCTGCTGTACTGTACCATGCTCTTGTATCATGATGCTCTTCTTCACCACAGTCCGAAAAACAAAGCCACCAGCCAACCAAGGACAAAAGTCTCTGAAGCCAGGAGCCAAGATAAAGCTTTCCTCTTTTAAGTTGATTTTTTAGGAGGGTGTGGGGGGTTATTTTGTCGCAGAAATGGAAAGCTGACTCACTCAAATGTGAACAGAGGGTGGTTAAATACACTCACAGACTGGTTTTCAAAAACCAGTCTTTTTTTTTAAATTTATTTATTTTTTTATATTAATCAAAGGTTATTTACTTTGTATCCCAGCTGTAGCCCCCTTCCTCCTTCCCTCTCAACCCCACCCTCCCTCCCTCATCTTCTCCCTGCCCCTTTCCAAGTCCACTAATATGGGAGGACCTCCTCCCCTTCCATCTGACCCTAGCTTATCAAGTCTCTTCAGGCCTGGCTGCAATGTCTTCTTCTGTGGCCTAGCAAGGCTACTCCTCCCTTGGCGTGGGGGAAGGGGTGTCAAAGAGCTCGCCGTTGAGTTCATGTCAGGAATAGTCCCTGTTCCCCTTATTAAAGAACACGTTTGGACACTGAGCTACCATGGGTTATATCCAAGCAGGGGTTCTAGGTTATATGCATACATGGTCCTTGGTTGGAGAAACAGTCTCATGAAAGACCTCTGTGCCCTGATATATTTGGTCCTAGTGGCGCTCCTGTACTCTCCAGGTCTTACTAACTCCCTCTTCTTTCATATGATTCCCTGCACTCTGTCGAAGGTTGGTTATGAGTCTTAATATCTGCTTTGATACACTACTAGGTAGAGTCTTTCAGAGGCCCTCTGTGGTAGGCTCCTGTCCTGTTACTTGTTTTCTCCTACATCCAATGTCCATCCCATTTGTCTTTCTAAGTGAGGATTAGTCATCTTGCCCCTTTAACCAGATGCTTGCATATTGATGCTAGTTACTGGCCCTAAAGATCTGGTTTCTTCCTGGATACACCTATCCTTGATGTATAAAACTGCCTAAAATATTATACCTGATTAGTTGGTTAAACAGCCTATGCCTGGGCAGGGCAGAATGGGATAGGCATGGCTAAGGTTCCCAGGCTTTGGGAACAGGAGAATCACAGGTAAGACACAGATGGTCAGAAAAGGAGGAGGAAGGAGGACACTATGATGGGTTATTATGGAGAAGAAATCACATGGAATGGGAGGAAGGACTCCCAATAATGGCATGAAAAGGCCGAGATGAAAAATACAAGCAAGTATTTATAAGATTATGATGGAAGATAGCTCCAGATGAGAATGGTTAAGGAGGATGGCATTGGATGGGGCCCGGGAGGTGGGTGGTGAGGTTATTGAGACAGCATAGGTGAAATATTTGCCCAGCCCAAGGTTTTAAGGCAATTATAAAGTCTAGCAGGAGTCTGTGTCTTATTTGATTGTGATAGCGGGCTAAATAATATTGCTGCAATAGTTATAGGGCTAATCATAATAAACATTATATAGCCCGACATCATTTTATTTACTACAACAGGAAGAGCTGTTAACAGAGGGATAGTATAATTAAAAAAAACCTCATATATGTGAATGAAATGTCACAAGGAAGCTATTATCATGTATAGTTAATATATGCTAATAATAAAAAGAAAACACCCTTACCTGAAAAGGAAAAAGAAATCTTTTCTTCTCCAGGTTCTGGAGACAAAAAAAGAGCCAGGATGATATAGGCAATGAATGGAGCCTGACCGAAAGAGAGGCCAGATGGTGCCAATGAAGATGCGCGCTGTCACGTATGCTTTTTCTTGTCCATTTGTTAAAAGCAAGTCACAAATTCAGGTCTTACTCAAAGACTGATTTTTGCCATTCAATGGAAAAAAGACAGCATCTTCAACAAATGGTGCTGGTCCAACTGGAAGTCTGCATGCAGAAAAATTAAAATAGATCCATATTTATCACCCTGCATAAAGCTAAAATCCAAGTGGATCAAAGACCTCAACATAAAACCAGATACTCTAAATTGGTTAGAAGAAAAAGTGGGGAACAGCCTAGAACTCATTGGCACAGGAGACAACTTCCTGGACAGAACACCAACAGCACAGGCTCTAAGAGCAACAATCAATAAATGGGTCCTCATGAAACTGAAAAGCTTCTGTAAAGCAAAAGACACTGTCGTCAGAACAAAGCGACAGCCTACATACTAGGAAAGGATCTTTACCAATCCTACATCTGACAGAGGGCTAATATCCAGTATATATAAAGAACTCAAGAAGTTAAAATGCAACAAATCAAGTAATCTAATTAAAAAATGGGGCAGGAGTTAAACAGAGAACTCTCTGTAGAGGATTGTAGAATGGCAGAGAAACACTTAAAGAAATGCTCAACATCCTTAGCCATCAGGGAGATGCAAATCAAAATGACCCTGAGATTTCACCTTACACCCATCAGAATGGCTAAGATCAAAAACTCAAGTGACAACACATGCTGGAGAGGTTGTGGAGAAAGGAAAACCCTCCTCCATTGCTGGTGGGAATGCAAACTTGTACAACCACTTTGGAAATCAATCTGGCGCTTTCTCAGACAAATAGGAATAGTGATTCCTCAAGATCCAGCTATACCACTCCTAGACATATATCCAAAAGATGCTCAAGTACACAACAAGGACATTTGCTCAACCATGTTTATAGCAGCTTTATTCGTAATAGCCAGAACCTGGAAACAACCCAGATGTCCCTCAGTTGAGGAATGGATAAGAAATTGTGGTACTTTTACACAATGGAATCCTACTCAGCAATTAAAAATGAGGAAATCATGAAATTTGCAGGCAAATGGTGGGACCTAGAATCGATCATTCTGAGTGAGGTATCCCAAAAGCAGAAAGACATACATGGTATATACTCACTTATATAGACCTATAAGATAGGATAAATATACTGAAATCTATAGACCTAAAGAAGATAAACAAGAAAGAGGACTTTAACCAACTAATCAGGTATAATGTCTTAGGCAGTTTTATACATCAAGGATAGGTGTATCCAGGAAGAAACCAGATCTTTATGGCCAGTAACTAGCATCAATATGCAAGCATCTGACCAACCTCCAACATCTCCCTCTTCTCAGCAGCTCCTTTTCTAGGTTCATGCCTTTCTTATGTTTGTTTGTGTTTGTGACTTGTGAGTTGAGCAGAGTGGTTTCCAGATGAGAGTTTGCTTATGGGCGCATGGGCTCCTTATCAGTGCTACAGCACGGAAGAAAATGTCTCTCCCTTATCAACCCTTATCTTGCAGAGTATTCCCTGGGTCTTCATCTAGAAGCTTCAGCATTTCAAGTTTTAAATTAAGGTCTTTGACTAATTTCAAATTGATTTTGTAAATATGTTTATCCGCTTTAGTTTTTCTCCAAGTAAATATCCACTTTTTTCCAGCACCTTTTGTTGAGTAGGTTGTTTGTCTTTTTCCCAGTGTATTGTGTGTGCGCTTGTGTGCGCGCGTGTGTGTGTGTGCGTGCGTGCGTGCGTGCATGTGTGTGTGTGTGTGTGTGCGTGTGTTGTCAAAAATGAGATGGAGTTGGGGTTGGGCCAATGGCTCAGTTACTAAATACATCCGCTGCTCTTGCGGAGGATCTGTGCGGGTTCTCACCACCCACATGGTGTCTCACAAGCTGCCGTTCCTCCAGCTCTAGGGGACCCAATGCCCTCTTCTGACCTCAGAAGACACCGCGTGCACACGTGGTGCTCATAATACATACATGCAGGCCAAACACTCATACACATAAAACTAGATGAATCTTTTGAAAAATAAACCCCTGCTGTTAAGTTAACTTCTAGGTCCTTTAATTGACCTCACTGGCCAACTGTTTTATTTTTATGCCAGTACCAAAGCTGCCTTTGTCACTCTAGTTCTGGTACATAGTTTGAGACTGGGTATTTTAATATTTCCAGCTGTGTATTATTTGACATTTTTTCTCTTTTTTTATTTTTTATTTTTTTTGTGAATTCATATGAATTCTAGGACTTTTTTTCTAAATAATAAAATATAACACCATAATACTGATAAATATCACATTAAATTTGTAATTCTGGTATCAAAACAAGACTGATTTCATAAGATGAATCTGGTAGTATTCCTTAACTTTCTATCCTGTGGAACAATTTATTTTTTCAAGACATGGTTTCTCTGTGTAGCCTTGGCTGTTCTGAACTCTCTTTGTAGACCAGGACTGGCCTTGAACTTACAGAGAACTGCCTGTCTCTGACTCCCTGAGTGCTGGAATTACAGGTGTGAGTCACCACACCTGGCTGTATTTTGTGGAACAATTTCAGAATTGGTGTGAGGTCTTCCTTGAAAGTTCTCTAGACCTCAGCAGTGAATCCATCTGGTCCTGGGATTTTCTTTTCTTTGAAGGGATGCTTTTGATTACAGCTTCTAGCTCATTGCTTGCAACGGCCTATCTAAATTGTTTCTATCTTCTGCCTTTAATTTTGGTAGATGATATGCATTTAGAAACCTTCTATTTTTCTAGATTTTTTGAGAGTGTGTATTTTATAGTAATCTCTGTGCGAGGGTCTGCAGCACAAAGGAAGTTATCAGGAGAGCACACAGACGGTCCACAGAATGGGAGAGAAGTCTTTATCAGCTATATTTCAAGCAAGGGGCTAAAAATTTAGAATTTGCAAGGAATTGCAGAAATAAGGAAGTAAAACTGTCAATCAACAAATGAGAAAATGAACAGAATAGACAGTTTTCTAAAAAGAAAAAAAAACATGTATGGCTAATAACTACTTTTAAAAAGTGTTCAACATTGTGCTGGAGAGGTGGCTCAGAGGTTGAGAATACTGGCTGTTCTTCCAAAGGTCCTGAGTTCGATTTCCAGGAACCACATGGTGGCTCACAACCATCTATAATGAGATCTGGTGCCCTCTTCTGGTTCACAGGCACACATGCAGGCAGAATGCTGTACAAATAATAAATAAATCTTTTTTTAGAAAGTGTTCAACATCCCTACTTATCAGGGGAATGCAAATTAACAATCCTTTGAAATAACCATCTCACCCCGAGTAAGAATGGCTGTCATCAAGAACTCTGACAACAAATATGGAAGTGGGTGTGGAGAAAAAGGAACCCTTATTCACTGCTGGCTGGGATGCAAATTAAAACAGCTATTATGGAAATCAATTTGGATGTTTCTCGAAAGAGTAAAAATAGAAATGCCATATGACCCAGCTATTCCATTCTTGGTATATACCCAGAGAACTCCTTACCCTACCACAGAAATAACTGCACACGTATGCTTACTGCTGCTCTAGTCATGGTAGAGGAATGCGGAAACAACCTAGACATCACCCACATCTGTGTTGAATGGATAGTGAAAATCTGGCACGCACAGAAAATGGAATACTATTCAGCTCTAAAAAAAAAAATGAGATCATAAAATTTCAGAAAAATGAGTACCTCCACTCCTAATCCCCACCCCCAATGCTAGATACCCAAACTTTTGTGCAACCCCGGGGAAGCAGGGAAGCCCAGACTGACCAAGACTCAGTGGTTCCCATCCAAAATCAAACAGAAGCATGCTCACAACAGAAATTCAGTTTGCAGACAACTGTTTTCACCTGAGTTTTTGTGTCAGGCTAAGATCTGAAAAACGATATCAATTAGAGATTAATCTAAGTAAAAGAAAAGGAAGAGAATTCTAAAGAGAAGCATGTACATCATCTTGTTTTCAGGGAATTGTGCAGTTCATTTAAAATAAAATTCTACCAAAAGACTTAGTTTGTATTTTTTTTTTAACATTCTTAAGAGAACAGCTCCCAAAATCTACTGAAACCAGTGGTTAGTATACGAACTCTATACTCTGTTAGCACAAAAATAACCAGAGATATGTTCTCCAAAGAATAATGATATTTATAGTACTTGGGAAAAGCAACATTGTAACAGTTATACTCACGGGACAGAAAATGGAATGTGTGTTCAAAGAGGATGAGGAAGAAAGGGCTTCAAAGGTGGAAGAGGAGAGAGCTATGAGGATCCTTAAATACTAGGTTCGATGATTTTGGAGAACTTGGGCAGAAGCTGGTGTCAGCTCATGCATGGCTGTACCGCTGCTGGAGAAGCTCTCTGTCCAGAGTGTCTTGTTTAAGTGGTTACGGTCTTAGCACATGCTGAGGATAACCTTTGTTACAAAAAACTGTCCATGGATACCAGGTGAGCAAAGCACAGGGTGACAGAGAATTCGGAAGAGCCATTTGCGGTGCCTGTAGAAAGTTCTTGAAATAGTACTTACCTTGGACGTGATTTCCCTCTTATGGTTATATCTAGGTCTGACAAGAACGATTTCATTTTACCGTCATCAACTTCCATAGCATCAGAGACTCTTATGAGTTATGCTGTTTATATGCCCAGGCTAGTGTTTCACTACCCTAACAAACACCTGAGAGAAACCATTTCAAAGGAGTAAAGATTTCTTTTGGCTTACGGTCAGGTAGCTTCATTGGGGGGTGGGGTAGGGGTGGCTATGAGGCAGACTACCATGGCAAATGGGTGTGGTAGAGCAGTGCTCTCACCTCATGGCAGCCAGAAAGAAGCCAGGACAAAGAGACAAGGAGGGACAAGAGTGAGTTTGAGGCCAGCCTGGTCCACAGAGTGAGTTCTAGGACACCCAAAGCTACACAAAGAAACCCTGCCTTGGAAAAGAAGAAGGAAGAGGAGGAGGAGGAGAAGGAGGGGAAGAAGGGACAAGAGGCAAGATATTTTTTCAAAGGCATAGCCCCAAAGATGCATTTTCCCCTTATGAGGTCATAGAATTATTAATTTATCGTGGATTAATTAATGATTGGTCCAGGGCCCTCAGGATATAATTAGCTCCCAGTGAGGGAACCACCAGTTGGGGACCAGGTCTCCACCACATGAGCCTTTTGCAGGACCTTTCACATCCAAACCATAACACAGAGAGAGTGGTTGCCCTCTTCCACAGTGGCCCTATTCAGAGTGAATTGATAATTTAGCAGTCCATGCTTGTAACAAACAATTAGAGATTATAAATTAGATCAATAGAGACATCTGGCCTCATGTGAAACCATCAGATTCACTCTTGGAAGTTAAGTCTGATGGCTACCAAATTAATAATTTGCAGGGTGCAGCTGGAACTGGGCTTTCTTTCTCTCCCTCTCTTTCTTCCCCTTTTTCTCCCCCCCCTCTACACACACACACACACACACACACACACACACACACACAGAGAGAGAGAGAGAGAGAGAGAGAGAGAGAAAGAGAAAGAGAAAGAGAAAGAGCACTAAGAGGCTTTCCCCACTTAATAGAGAAATAAAGAGAACTAGCCTGAAGAGTCAGGGAGAGCTAGTGTCCAGGGACCATACGGACATGAGAGGAATCCAAGGTCACCTTACTCACGATGACATTTCCTCAGACCCCCATTTGTGTTCCTGCCTAAGATTATGGGGTACATTCTGCGTGTCTCTAAGCCCACCCTTACCTCATTTCTTTCTGACGCTAGCTCAAGTGGCTCTCCTTACTCAGCAGCTAAAAGACTGTACAATGCATACTTGTGCTTGTTTCCTGATGGGGCAGCCAAGAGCAGCTACATGCCCAAGCAATGAGATTACAAATCGCCAGGCCAGTTAAGACAATCTGATCTTTAACAGGCATGCTATGACTCAGCAGTTTTCACCTCAAAAATCTCTGCAAAGTCCTGGGAAAACTCAGAAAAATACTTTCCTCTCCCCCTTGTCTCAGAGCGCATGCAAGCAAGTCTTTAGCACCAGGATTTGCAGGAAGACCAACCAAGCTCCTACCTGCCCCAGACTGCTAGCTAGTGAGGGACACAGGCCAATAAGCAAAAACCTATAATTCCCTTTGAATGCTGTTTAGACCTGGGGAGGACAGCACCTTACAAAGGCACATGGCAAGGGTACTTCTAGTCAAGGGATTAGAAAAGAAAGTTATCTTTCGATTGAAGAAATAAAGAGATCTAGACTCCATCAAAGTCATAACATATGTGGTGTTCGTTATGTGCCATATGTTGTTTTAAGATCTATATATGTATATCATAAATATATGTGCGCTCGCACACAAATTTAACCCTCACGAGTGCAAACACTATTCTGTTCTAAATTAATAAGCATCTACAAATGTGTAACTAGTACCGGTGGAGCCGAGCTTCAAACCCATATTAATAGTGAATGTTTGTTAATTGATTATCAGCTGCACCGTGGGTAAAGTGTGCAACGCTTATCCACCCTCTTATCCCCATGGAGATTATTTTTATCTCCAAACTGTCAATATCTTTAGGCTTTGAAACGTGCATCCAGTATGACCCAACTGTGTGCACAGAGTCAATGTCAGGAGGGCTAAAGAGAGCATTTCCAGGCAATTCGACCATGTTATCATACTCCAGAAAATAAATGAGCAGCCTCCGCTTCATTATCTGCGGTGACCTCTACACTTCAGGGAGCAAGGAAAACAAACATCATTTCAAGGTTGTACCAGCTGCCAGCTGCAATTACCCCATCAGGGGCAACTCCGGAGGAGGAGGGCTACCGGGTAACAGGAAACTTGTTTACACGAAATGTTCCTTTTTGAAAAAAAAATCCCTCCGTAAAGATTTTTATTCCCATATTTATAAAGCTGATTTTGTAATTTCATCAGAAAATGTCCATCTAGTTAATCTATCTAACAAAAGGTACTCTGCAGTTACTTGTAAAGCTGTTGCCATTGGCTGTTCTGTTTGCTTTTAATTAGAAAAAAATTGTGTGTGTGTGTGTGTGTGTGTGTGCGCGCGCGCGCACATGCACTTATGCCAGTGTGATGTGTGAAAGTCAGAGGACAACTTTCAGACTTGGTTTTTCTCTACATTGCTCAAGGTCTTTCTTGCTTCTGTTCTTTGTTGTACTGTACTCCAGGCCAGCCGGCCTCTGAGCTTCTGGGCAGTCTCCTGTCTCCGCCTTCTATAGCAGCGGAGTGGTTGGATTATGGCTGTGTGCTAACACACTCAGTCTTTTCATGTGATCCGTGGGGACCAAACAGGTCGTTAGGCTTTCGTGGCAAATATTTTTACTCACTGAACCATCTCTCTGGTCATGTTTTGTTTTTAAGATACGGTCTTTCTGCATAGCCTAAGGTAGCCCAGAACTCTTGATCCCCCTGCCTCAGCTTTTTGAGTGTAAGGGCTAGAAAGGTATGCTCCCACATCTGGCTGACAGTTTAAATTTGTTTCTGCTTTTCTTCCCTCCCTTCCCATGACTTTCAGTGGACATCTGCCTCCCTCTCAGTGATTTTCTGCTTATGCACTTCTGGAAACTTTATAGTAGTTAAGTAAGAGCTAGTAATCCGATTTGTGCTTTTGGATTTGCAGATTAGTGGTGAGTCACTGATAGCACTCGTTTCTCTTGATATCCACTACTCGGTTGTCAATAGGTTCTCTTCACACAGCACTCCTCCTCCTCACCTGTGACACGACTGTGTCTCCTACCTGCCTTGATGCTTCCTTGGAATTGGATGACTGAGCTACTAAAACAAGAGGAGTGTTGTGACTGTGTTAAGAGGATACATAAATTCTAATAATGGTAACACTAATTTCTTGATGAAAAATAACAAGTGGTGATGAAGAAGTAGAGAGAAACTAAAATGTCATTGAAACTTGGGGAAACATTTGATTGTTCTCAATGAATGAAATGTGGAGATGGTTGTGGTGGTGCACGCCTTTAATCCCAGCATTTGGGAGGCAGAGGCAAGCAGATTACTGTGAGTGCCAGGCCAGCCAGAGCACACTGAGACTCTGTCTTTTAAAAAAAAAAATTAAATAGAATTGTCATGTAAGCCAGCAATTCTACTCCTAAGTATACACTGGAAAGAGAAAATAAGCACTCAATAGATCTGTACACAAATATTCATAGCAGCTCAGCTACAATAGCCAAGTACAGAAAGACTGTCATATAGAAACCAATTAATAGATAAATAAAATATGATGTATATAAAATGAGATATTATTTAGCTGTAAACAAGAAGGAGGTACAGGTATATGCTACAACATAAATTACACTAGTGATAACATTACACTAGTGAAGACATTAAACACAAAAGGACATTAATGTGTGATTCTATTTATATCAAATGCTTGGAAGACACAAAGTAGATGGCGAGCTGCCAGGTGCTGGGGGAAGGAAGCGGGGGTGGGGTGTGGCTGCATAGTGAGGGGGGTATTTCCATCTGGGGTTATAAAGGTTTTCTGGTTCTAGAAAGTGGTGATTGTTTTCTATAACTGTGAATACAATTAATTCCACTAAATTATAATTGCATTTTGTTAAGAATTAGTTAATGTTTTTATGTACTAGATCACACATTTTTAAAAAAGAATGTGAGGGACTGGAGAGATGGCTCAGCAGTTAAGAGCACTGGGTGCTCCTCCAGAGGACCTGGGTTCAATTCTCAGCAACCACATGGCAGCTCACTACTGTCCAACTTCTGTTCCAGGGGATCCAACTCCCTTACACATACAGGCACATACATTCATGTACCCCAGTGTACATTAAAAAGAATATGTGTACACAAGCGCACATAGTTCTTCAGAGTAATTACAGATGTGGTTGTTGATAAATAACATCCATCAGCCAGAGTGACAGTAGTCTGATGAAAACACAAACTTTTGTGTTAAGCCATTTGTCGTGCAACGTAAATAACCTGTCCATCCCCACTGGAAATTATAATGTACTTGGTTCACCTAGCCTTTTCTTATACCTCCTTTGTGCTGGATAGTGGGAAAATGGAGAGAATAAGCCTCAAGCTACTTATAAACTAGCAAAGGAAGTACACATAGAAATCAAGAGATGTTCTTCAGTGTGATGGCAACATAATAGAGGTAAATTACAAGTTATAGTGAAAGCACTAATGGAGGAGATTATGAGTTACAGTGGGAACACAGAATAGAACAGATTATGTGCTAGTTACAGAGGAGACACATAATAGAAGGGAAAGTACATAATAGTTGGATTATGAGTCACAGTGGCTGGCCTTGCCAATTCCACCCTAAAATCCAGAGGAATCTACCCAAGGAGGCCAAACTTGAGTTTAAAAATTCAAAAGAGGTGTAAAAACTTTGCCAGCTAGGAAAAGAGAGTTCACTTCGGGTAGGTTGAAGAGCTTGGTCCCTTTGCAATGATAAAGGCTGGTGAGAGCTTGAAGTGCAGGGAAATAGCAATCATTTGATAAGAGGAGAGTGGAGGTGAGACCAGAGAGGTTGGCAAGGATCTGGATTTTGGACAAAATCTTGTTACCAGTTCTTTCTAAGTTTCTTTTCACTCCATCCAAGGAGAGTGGATGCCTGTACAGTATGCAAGCCTACAGAACACTCTGATGAACTGGCACACCTTAGTTCATGGCAGCAGTTGGAGGTTGTCTTTCGGAAAAGTTACTATGGGTAATGGAGAACATGGATGGCACTTGTTGGGGTTACTATTGCTGTGATGAAACACCGTAATCCAAAGCAACTTGGGAGGAAAAAGTTTATATGGCTTATACTTCCTCATTGAACGAAGTCAGGACAGGAACTCAAATAGGGCGTAAATCTGGAGGCAAGAGCTGACTCAGAGGCCATGGAGGTGTGCTGCTTACTGGCTTGCTCCCTCTGGCTTGCTCAGCCTGCTTTCTTATCGAGCCCAGAATTACCCGGCTAGAGATGGCACCACTCACAATGAGCTGGGCCCTTCCACATCACTAAATGCCCTACATGACTTTCTATAGCCTGATCTTATGGATCCATTTTCTCAGTTGAGGTTTCTCCTCTCGGACAACTATAGCTTGTATCTGGTTGACTTAAGAGTAGCCAGCATAGTACTTAAGCTAAGAAAGAGGATGATCAGAACCATATTCTAAGGCATGGTTTAGGAGACAAAACAGTATGAAAAGTAAGTGTCAAATCAGTAAGATGTGGATATGTAGGAAGAAGAAGGAATCCATTCTTAGGAACCCATTCTCTCAGTGACTAAGAAGGGAAGAAGAAGAAGAGGAAGAAGAGGGCTTAAAATGACTCCCAGCCTGAGTGATGACTGGTAGAGGAAAGGACAGGCTGGCTTCACACTGCAAAAAAAACTGTTGATTTGGACCTCCTAGTAGCGGTGTTTGGTAGATACTTAAAATAGGAGTACTCACATATGATTTAAGGAGAGGACTGGATAGGATTAAGGATGTACGGGTTATGGACTTATAAATGAGATGGTTAAAGCCTAGAGGATGGTGAGGTGGCTGAGAGAAACAAAAGTACAAAATTAAAAGAGCTTAGGGTTTTTAAGGGGGGCACAGAGGAAGGAAAGCCTCTGGGAAATAGTGTTGACAGTTCTTTGATGCCTAAATGGATCTTCTCAACTGGCTGAACACTGAAACTCTGAAAGACTAAATGTTCCATAAAGGCACCTCGGAGAATTCCAGAAGATTGGTCCCTGGTACAGGCAGACACTTTTTATTAAATTGGAAGGTTTGAAAGATTATACCATTTACATAAGTTTAACAAACCCATAGTCATCTCAAACATTACAGTATATTGTCATTATTTATTTATCTTTCTGCTCTTTTAACTGGACTGTGAAATCCTTAAAGGCCTCTAGTCCTGGTATCTTGTGTGATACTTGGAACATAGTGAATACACAGGTGACATATATTTGTGAGTGAATATGTAAATTTCAGAATCCAGTCTAGGTAGAGAATATGTTTTGGGAACTTACACCCAGTCTTTCCAAGGTTTTGTAATGGAAATATGTTAAGTGGGCAAGAGATATATAGAATTCTAAATATGGCAGTGGCCTTCATCCTAGTCAACATTGATGATGATGCATGGACTATATTTAGGATGTACTATCATACATCAAATGGGATGAATCAACTGGAACAACGGTTACATAGACAAATCTCACAAATAGTAGTGGAAAGAGTCACATAAGAGCATGCTCTTTGAATCCGTTTTGTGCTGCCGTAGCAGAAAACTCAAGACTCGGTACCTTTTTGAAGAATAGATTTTGTTTTATGGTTCTGGAGGCTGGGAAGGTCCAAAGTCAAAGGGAGGAATTTCTTGCTGCCTCACCCCATGGCAGAAGGCAGAAGGGCAAGAGGACACATACATTGGAGAGAGGCAGGGAATGACAAACTCAACTTTCTTAGAAACCCATTCTAATAATGGGCAACTAACTCGCTCCAAGATAATGGCATTAATCCACTCAAGAAAGCAGTGCCCTCCAGACCCGATTATTTCTCTGAACACCGAATTTTGAGGATGACATTTCCCACGTGAACTTTTGAGGGCACACTCAAAGCACAGTAAATGAGAACTTCATAAAACACTTGAAGTTCAGACAATCAGGACTAAGGTGGCAGTGAGGAAGGAACACGTGGGGCGGACCTTTTGAGAACTGTTCTTTATTTCTTGATCTGGGTCATGTTGACATGGGCACACTGAGTGTGTGATCTTTCATTGAGCTGTACCTTTTCTGGTATGTTTGACATTTCCATATATATATATTTTTTTTACTAAAATAATTATAGTACACAATACTACAAGGTATGAAGCCTGAAGGAAAAATTTCGACCTGAGTATGGCATTAAGGCAGTAGTTAAAAGTACGCTCTCAAATAGTGGATTTCAGAAGGCATGGGAGACTTGGTTGATTTATAGGCTAGAGACCCAATATTTCCTGCGGGTGTACTTGGCTGGCAATAAAGCAAATAAATAAATAAGTAGACTTAAGAAACTGTTGATAAATTATTTATATATAATTATGGATTCTGTTAATGTCGTTATAAAACCGTTTTTCTTCATTTTATGTAGCCTTCTACCCCAAGAAGATTGAGATGTTTGAGAGATAACCACAACCCTAGTGAAAACTATACAGTATCACTATCGTAGCAAAAGCTGGCAAAGGATGTTGCCAGTTCAGGGCCAGTGCAGTCGCCAGTCTCAGAATTAAAAACAAAAGATCAGGGGAAAGAAATTGCTCTAATGAGAGGCTCTAAGAACCCAACAATCCAGTTAATTAAATGCTTGCCCGGGTACTTGGGCAGAACTGCCCAGACCGCCCACTGAGATGTCTAAGATCTTGAATTCTAGTCCTATCCCTGCCCCTCCCCCTCAGTGTGACTTTAAGCAAGCTGCTTGACCATCTCTAAGCTTCACTCTTCTCATCTATAAATTGGGGATAAAACTCATACTTTAAAGAAAAATAAAAGAGCACTTGGATCTGGGATTTGCCATGAATCCTCTCATTTTTTTAGCAGCTACATATTCTTCTTCCATCTTCTGTAGGAGAAAAAGGGGTCGGGGGAGGCTCAGACAGGGTCATCACTCGTCTGAAGCCACACAGCTGGTAAGTGGTACAGACGAGCCGGACTCCCGCGCCTTGGTTTTAACAATTACTTAACTGCTGAACTTGCCTGGTAGAGCTCCCCAGGGGTTAGTGAACCAGAGCACCTAATTGTCCGTAGCATATTTGGAGCATTTCATGAATGTTAATTATTACAAGAGTGGGATGGAACCCAGATATCAAACCACAGCAAATCCAAGGTTAACATGGATCAGCTAGGGCCAAGCCGAAAGCTGAAAGCCAGGCAAGCCCGGTCTCAGAGCATCTGGAAGGTCTCAGAGGAGGGTAAAGGTTCCCTGGGTATAAGGAATAATGTATGTGACTCGAGTTTCTCAGTGTGGGAACAGACTGGAGAGAGGGAAATGAGCAAGAACTGGAGAGCCTGCCAACACAGAAACAGAGCAGTAAGGCCCGCAGGGCGCCCTCTGCCCAGGAGACTGCAGGGGTGTAGCCCTCTGACTCATTGCTGAAGACATGGATCCAGAGTTCCCCAGCCCCCCCCCCCCCCCCCCACACACCCGGCTTGCTTCTGCCTTCCAGGCCAGTTTGTCAAATGGAGCAGAGAGCCTAGGTCTGGATCCCCTGGTTTACATGACGTCAGGTAACGGCAACATCAGTGTTTGCCGCTCCCCCGTCATCCCTCTCCCCATCCTCGAGAGGTCAGCAGCTCTGTCTCTTTTGTTTTCCACTTAATCTCTGTTGTCTAGTGTAAACACTTAGACATTAGTCAGATCTGCTACTTTAAAAAAAAATGGGATGAAGATAAATATTTCAGGGACTAGAAAGGAAACCTAACATAAATATTTCAGATGGAACACTGGACTTCATAGAAACTTCTAAAATCTGATAAACTCTGTCTCCAGAGATTAAACTGGTAATATTTTTACTACTGGTAATATTTAGCTAGAAAACACTGAAAAGGTTGGAAGGCACTAAACCAGGTTTCCTTTCCCCTCTTAGCATTTTTCCCCTTTGATGCTCGTCTTTAGATCCCAAGCCAGCTCAGGCCAATGCCCAGGTCACGGTCACCCGAAGATGCGTCTCTCCCCTCCCTTCCAGCTGATTTTCGCACAGGTCTCCGGGTAACACACTCTCCTCCTTCCCATTTGTCACGCAGGAATCAGAGACAGCCCGACTGCCAGCGCTGTATTAAGGACCCATCAATCACCGGGCATAGACCCTCCCCCCTTCCTCTGAGACCTGGAAGAAGGGACCTCACCAGCAACGCACAGCCATGTGGGCTTGTGCTCTCCTCAGAGTCCCCATCATGTCTGTCTGTCTGTTTACAGTGTTAATTACTCCAAATAAATCTCTTCCTCAAAAGGACAATCTGTCTCAATGTCCCCTAAACCCAGAATGTTTTACTCCTCATCCTCTCTGTAGTTCAGAGCCAAGAACTACAGAAGAGCGGCCAAGGCTGGCGCTAGGGTCCATAGCTCGGGTGTCTGGATGGGAAAGCAGAGCCAAGCTAACTGCAGCTATGGCTCTATGTTCCTGTGGAGCCTTTTGCTGGTGTTTGCTCTCCGACTCCGTTTCCTCCTGCCTCAGACTCTGCTGTATGGGGACGGCAGATGTGTGGCACCCTGCCTAGCTACACTGCTCATTTATTAGCTGACTACTGTATACTCTCAGACCAGTTTTCTCTGGAATGTTTACCCTCTTCAGGTTAGTTGGTGTGGGAGCGGAGAAGTGGCTGGAGATGTAGTTTAGTTGTCAGGGTGCTTGGCTAACATGCAAGAACCCCGGGGGGTTGATTCCCAGCGCTGCATAAACCAAGAGCGTTAGTGCATGCCTGTAATTCCAGGATTGAGTAGGTAGCGGGAGACGGACCAGAGGTTCTTGGCCACACAGAGATCTCAAGGGCAATCTGAGCTACCCGAGACCCTGTCTCAAAAAAAATTCATTAAGCCCGGTATGGTGGCACACACCTGTAATACCAGCACTGAGAGAGGCAAAGGCAGGTGGATCTCTGTGAGTCTGAGACCAGCCTGATCTACAAAGGGAGTCCAGGGCAACCAAGGCTACACAGAGAAACCCTGTCTTGAAAAAAAAAAAAAAAAAAAAATCATTAAGTAATTACATAACTAAAAAAAAAAAAAATAGACATTCCCATATGGTTACAATTTTCACCATTTTGAACATAGAGCTTAGCGGTGTTATTATTTACATCACTATTCAAACACCGCTGCTGTCTATGCACAGAATTCTCTCAGCTACTCGAACTGAGACCACACCTACTAAACACTAGCTTCCCGCTTCCTTCCTCACTCCAGCCCCTGGCAACCACTCTTCGCCTTCCCATCACTATGAATTTGATTACGCTAGGCCTCTCTAACAAGCGAAACCACACAATTTTTGTCCCTTATGTTTGATTCATTTTATTTGCATAAAATTATTAAGATTCATCCACGTTGTAAGTTGGGTAAGAACATTTTCCTTTTTAATGCTGAATAATGTTGCATTATATGGCATATATCATATTTTTATGTATTTGTTTATTGATGGACCTTTGAATTGTATGCACCTTTTCGTCTTTCTCTTTTGCTTCTGTGAACCAGGTGTACAAATGTGTGTTCAGGTCCCTGCTCAGTGGCATTTCTGAGTCGTGTGGCAATTCTCAGTGTAATCTTTGACGAGCTATACTTATATCCTCTATTTTGCTTCTTACATTTCCAGAGCCGGTTTACACCTACTTGAACGGCATATTTTGCCTTTCAAGTGTAAAAGTGTGTGTTCGTCCCAAGTGACCTTTCTTTTGCCTGTTCCTTCTTTAGTAAGAAGGCTATTTCACAACATGGTCATAATGTTCCACCTCAGTAATTCTTTCAAAACAGAAACATTAGGCTTCACGCTTTAGAATGAATTGCTGTTTCCCAAATCATGGAGTATATTTACACTTCAATGGATAAGAATCTACACTTTCGTGGGGAAACAGTCTCTGAGATCAATATTAAGATGCCAGTGTAGCTGGTTTAGGGCATGCCTGTAGTCCCGGCTACTCAGAAAGCAGGTGAGGGGTGGTTGCTTGAGTAGGTGAGTTTTAGGACAGCCTGGGCAACATAGTGAAATTATTATGAAATTTAGAGTCAGCCTGTGCTCCAAGAAGCCAGGTTTAGATACTTTTACCCAAGCCTATTGAAGGAGTCAAATTAATAGTGAAACACACAGAGAAAAAGATTTGTTAAATTTAGCCACTTAGGAAAAAGGGACAAAGAAATCTAGCTATTTGTAAGCCCATCTTCAAGCTCCTGACATGAAGCTAAGGATATGTTTAAAAAAAAAAAAAAGCAGTTTATCTAAGGTGTGATTCACCCCGTCATCCACATCTTCAAATCTGTCTTGCAAGGCTGACAATTTCTAAAACCTTCTCCCAGTGAAAAGTTGTTCCTCTCCCCAGCGCACCCCACCCAGGTCATCAACCTTTTCTCCCTGCAGTGTTCTCATTCTTGCAAGGCAGGCTGGTTTCGAGGCTTGCTTGGGAAAATGAGTTTAATATTAGCCCGGGCAACAGAGTGAAGCCTTGTTTCCCCACAGACGAACAGCAAACCAAGATCTCGGTCTGGTGTGCAGTGGGTGACACACTAAAAACCATGAGGTTCTCAGTGCACACCCCTCCCACCTGGAAATAGGCTTGAACGCAAACAGCAACGGAAGCCAGGAGTCTTATTCTTGTGGTTCTGAGTCTCCACCTGCTGTGCCTGGACTGTGAGGCGCTTGGATTTGGGGTTGTTGATAGGGAGAGGCAGGAACTACCTTTCCTCCACTTGGATCCTCCTTCCTGTCACTAAGGCTCTGGGTGTCACCCCCTTTGCATACTGGCATCAAAATGAGAGCTCCTGTTTGCCTTGCAAGATGCAATCCTTCCAGTCACACCAGTTTCACAGCTAATTGATAGACCCTGTCTTCATCTAAGTTGACCCTTCCTCGCTGCTTCTCCTACCTGAGATCAGAACAGCAACCGAATTATTATAGCGGATCTGACGAGCCATCCATGCTTCATACCATAGAGAAGGGGCATCACTGCTCACCAGCTCAGTAGCTTTGCCCCTGAAGTCCTGGAATAACAAAGCTCAGTGGAGAATTTTCACCAGTCCATACCTCTCCTGAGGATCTTCAGAGAGCCAGGCTCACATTAATTGGTTGCCTTCTATCTGTATGGCTTTTGTTTGTTGAGCTAAAACAGGAGAATGAATGTGATTGATACTATTCATATAGCAAGGGCAACAGTGGAGAGGGAGGCAGTTAAAGAAAACAAAACTGTAAGCCTGAAATTGTCCCAGCACCCCTTAGTTACTCTGGTCAATAAAATCAGTTTGATACCTATTTTTTTTTCCTCTTGAAATTTCTTTTTTCAAGGATGATATTTCTTTTTTTTCAAGGATGATGAAGGCATGGTAATCAGAGTACTCTCCCAAACCACCATGCATTTTTCTCCTTTTCACACTTCCTAACCACCCTCTCAGTCTCTCTACAGCTTTCCTATATCAGAATCCTGGAATGTAACGAGAAACTGCAGTTGCCTCTCTGGATGTTTGGAGAAGGCATCTTCATTCTTACTTCATAATCATCTGTTTGGATTTTTAGGTTGTATTCGCCTTTCAGCTCGGTGTGGTGCTCCTGTGAATACAAACATCTATTGAAGTTCGGGCTGAGTGGACTTGCTGGACCCCCATGGTAACTGCAGGCTAGGTGTGAAGAGCTGTATTAAATCCTGCACTGTTCCAACCAGAGCCGGATCCCTCTGGAGGGCAGCGGTTCCATCTTCCAGGAAGAACAGTAGGTCTCACTTTGATCAGCCACCCTCAACATCCCTTCCTGAAAATCTATTAAATCCACGTTTATCTTGTAAGGCTCTTGATCAAGCTTATGAATGTGAAAAGGATGAATTTATAAGAGCCACTTACAGACAGTATTTTCCTCTCCAGCAGTGATTTCCATTCTGCTACCCACAGCTCAGCCTACCCTCTGTTTTACAGTAGCCACACCTCATTTCTCTGGATCTGAATATACAACTGTGTATTGCAGACAAAGCACCTTCAAGTGACTTTCAAATGGTATAAGTAAGGAAACAATAGTCAAGCTTTCAAGTTTATAGACAACCATACTGCAACAACTGACCAATATAAGTAGCGTTCCCCCCCCCCCCCCCAGCTCTGGCAGTTTTATTAAAGGAAAACTTTCTTGGCTTACATTCCAGCAGTCTGTTCTGGAGTGTTTCTAATAATGTCAGAATCACCGGGTCAGTGATAGCCGGTACACATACTCCATAGTATTACCCAGGTCAGTGATAGCTGGTATGCATACTCTGTAGTATTTTCCTCATGCTGTGCCAATATTATTGCCACCAATAATGGCCACCAGCTTTAGCCAACATACACTGTATCCTAGTTCAGATTTCTTCAAGTCTTGGCAGCTTTTGTGAGAACAACCGATTTCGCTCTGCCCTGTCATCCTCAGCACCTGTTTGTATCCCAGCAGCTACTTTCCGATTTTCATAACAAGTTGGAGCCTAGAGTTGACCAACTCCAGAGACTTTTCCCATCTTTTTGTCACCATCACCTTCCTGCCTCAAGTAAGGGATGGCTCTCAAACAAGAGCAGCCACCAAGATAACCGGGAGCAAGAAAGGCGAAGCAGCTCTTAATACTTGTTTATTCTGTTTTATTCCGATAATGATATTAAGATTTCTAATTCATTTGCTCCCCATCACCTATACATTTTCTTTTCTTTCTCCCCCCCCCCCCCAACAAGACAGGGTTTTTCTGTATAGCCTTGGCTTTGTAGATCAGGCTGTCTTCAGACTCACAGCAATCTGCCTGCCTCTGCTTCCCTGAGTGCTGGGATCAAAGGCGTGTACCACCACACCCAGATACCTATACTTTTCTAATGCTATCATTCTGACCCTTAAGTAAAAACATCTCACATATAACAATCAATTTTATAGCTACTATTCCTGTCAAACCCTAATTCACATGAATGTTAATATATTCAATGTGCATTGTTTAACCTAAGACTGAAAAACAGTACTTTATTTAAAAAGACAAGCTACATCAGTTTAATTATATATATATGGTGTTACCTACCCAATTTATTAGAAGTTATAATAAATATAACAATAAACTAGTGCTCCAAACTTGGGCTGTGCATAGGGAAGACACTACAAGAAGGCACAAGCACTTGCCTTGCACTATGAAACCTTTTACAGAGGTGGAGATACAAAAGACAATTTACTGTACACATTTACAGTTTTGGACACTGTCTTAGTATGAGCGGGCCCCATTTTCTACTTAAGCCATTTTTTTAAATGATTTATTTACTTATTATGTATACAGTATTTATTATGTATACATGCCAGAAGAGGGCACCAGATCTCATTATAGGTGGTTATGAGCCACCATGTGGTTGCTGGGAATTGAACTCAGTACCTTTGGAAGAACAGCCAGTGCACTTACTCTCTGAGCCATCTCTCCAGCCCTACTTAAGCCATTTTTAAACCAAAGCAAAATAACCTAAGCAATGCAAGTTATTAGAGTACAGCACAAAGCTAAAAAGCACACACGCTCATTCCAGCCAGGAATGTGATGGCAGTATTATATTTCATAGTTCACAGTCATGTTCAGAGAGTCACACAGACACACACTTACAGATCACTGGCTTCAGTGAGATTTATGCATTTGTAGCAAAGCTGTGTAGTTACAAACAAACAAACAAAACATTACTGGACTGGGGATATGGCTCAATGGTCAAGCACTTCCAGAGGTCCTGAGTTCAGTTCCCAGCTACCACATGGTGGCTCACCACCATCTATAATGGGACCTTCTGCTCTCTTCTGGCCTGCAGGTGTACCTACACATAGGGCATTCACACACTAAATCAATCAATCAATCATCAATCAATCTTTTTAAAAAAATTGCCAAAGAATGCACAAGTTTAAAGTGTATTCACCTTTCTCTGTCATATTCCTGGATCTTTCACCAATGTTACCAAAGGACAAAAACAAAGGCAGAACAAATGAGAAACTGAAATCGGAATCACTTAAATGTTATCAAGGAGGGAAGCAAACAAACTCAAATCTAGTAGCCATCAGCAAGAGGACAGCAAGGGAACGCGGTGAAAGGAAAAGAAGACTGCCAGAAAACTGAACTCACCCTTCTCTCCCAGCAGCAAAAAATGCCCCTTCATGAAGAGGAGCATGAGCTGATCTTTTCCTGCTAAGGTAATAGAAATGCAAGTTGCTTTGGAATACTGTGGAATGACAGGTGGATGTGCCATGGTGATTCTAACTAGTTGCTGCAGAGTGGGCCAGGAGCACACCTGCAGGTTCTGGGGATGGCATATGCTGTGATTGGAATAGTGGACTCTAGAAAAAAGAGAGTGGGGGGAGAAAGGGAGGAAGGGAGGAAGGAAGGAAGGGAGGGAGGAAAGGAGGGAGGGAGGGAGAGAGGGAGGAAGGAAGGAAGGAAGGAAGGAAGGAAGGAAGGAAGGAAGGAAGG
>NW_026592510.1:553984-581808 GCF_907164565.1 Psammomys obesus | reverse complement strand
AGGAAGGAAGGAAGGAAGGAAGGAAGGAAGGAAGGAAGGAAGGAAGGAAGGAAGAACACAGGCATACACAACAAAAGCAAGTGAGATTTCTTTTACATCTTAGCAACATTTAGATGAAATCAACTTCAGTGCAGTCCACTCTGCTTTGATGAGGCTTTGGTTCAGCCCCTGATCTTGACTGCATGACACATCGTCTGTGAAAACATTCAGAAGGTGTCTTCTTAAACAGCAGACCTGTTTTAGAGATGTATCTGCCCAGGACTGAAAGCCCATCAACTGGCTTTCTTTGGAGGAAGTCCTAGCCTCTTCGGCATACCCTCCCTAGGTGTGTGACTGCTTCCCTGGGTTTTCCCTCAGGAGTCTACATTGCTGTCTTACCAACTCTAAAACTGACCACGGCTCCACATACATCATTACTGCAGCTATCACAAGATTCTTCAATACGGGTACAGTGGTGCACTCCTGTAATCCCAGCACTCGGGAAGCAGAGGCAGGCGGATCTCTGTGAGTTCGAGGCCATCCTGATTTACAAAGCAGGTCCAGGACAGCCCAGGCTACACAGAGAAACCCTGTCTCAAAAAAAAACAAACAAAAAGATTCTCCAATAAGGAACACAGTGTTTCTAGCTGAAAGTGATTGAGGTCACACCATCTCTGCTGTTAAATTAGCATCGGCTGTGAGTCTTCTCCATTTGTTTTTCTTATCTTCCCACATAATATCAATAAAGGTTGAGTAGTCACAGCCAGGCAATAGACAACTGGATATGCTTGTATTGAGCCCCAAACTCTTCCTCAGTGTCAAACTTACATATCAGTGAAAGGTTTGCTTGCCAAAGTGTCCACCTGTTCTACAGAGGATGACTAACACAGTACTCAGGGTTAGCTACCTCCTGACCCTATTCTGGTCCTTCCTCTTCCATAGGTGATGACTGGGGGATAGTTGTAGGGATGATTCCCAGTCCCAGAGCCACCATCTTAGCTGTGTGTATTTTTGTAAGCAGTCTTAAGTTATTTTTCAGACAACGCAAAGCTATGTATTCGTCAAGTGAGAATTGAGGCAGTTTACTTAGGACAGTCCCAGTTAACCCCACTTGCCTTGCAATTTTTAAGAGTTTCCTGGCCTAACCTAATTCTCAAATATAAAGAAAGTTCCAGTTTGGAGGATGAATTCTCTGTTCAGTCCAGGTAAAATACATCATAATCTCCCAGGGAAGTTTCCATGCTCTGCTGAGAGCTCTGGTTATTGCATCTCATTTGCTAACAGCTCTGAAAAGCAGGCAGAGACACATTTCATCTCTACTCAGTGAAGGAGGTCATCATGGTTTCAAGGCTGTGAAGTCACGCCAGAAGGAGGATTCTTGTTGACTTCAAGTCCAAATTGTTTCTGCTATGAGCTGGTATGTGCCAATGTCTGAAGAAAGTCTAACTTCATGCCCTCGTTTGGTAATCTGGTTGGTTCCTGGACCTAGAACAGTTTAGGGCACGTTTATCCTTGCCCAGAGTCTAGGCAAGCATTTAAACCAAGCAAAGAGATGGGAAAAGAAGAGAAGCATGAGAAGGGCGTTAGCAAATCTAGAAAGCAAATGATATAAACCTTTAGCTTTACTGGCTTGTGTCAGGTTATTTGAATCTTACATCTAGCCAAATTAAGGATGGAGTGGGAAGGAGGTAGGGAGAGAAGAGTGAGAGAGAAAGAGAGTGGGGAAGGAGGAGAGAGTGGAAGGGGGAGGGAGAGAGAAGATACTGCATTTGGAAGAGTATATAATTAAGTTCTGCTCTGTCTCATAGATGTATTTTCCCTTTGTCATATGGGACAAAAGTATGTATTCATTGAGTTAGAACTATAAGAAATATCAAATATGGCTCTTTTCCATCAAACACTATAAAACATATGTTTAGGATAAGGAATTCAAATCTTTTTATCACCCCCCACCTTATAAGACCTCTATGCAAATGTTTTAATTTCCTAACTCAGTAAAATTTTTGGTTTATACAAAGCCTCATTGCTGTATTCCAATAACAGATGGAGATATGTAATAATGATGACAGACTATATATGAGAAGAAAAGGACCAAAGGGGATGTTTAAAGGGAATATTAGAAGTTTACCTACAAGGAAATCCATCCCTTACTTATATAGTCATTAAGAGTTTATGGGTATTGTATTCATGATTTTAAAATCAGCATTTGGGAGGTAGAGGCAGAGGCAGAGGCAAGTGTATCTCTGAGTTCAAGGCCAGCCTGATCTACAAAGTGAGTTCTAGGACAGCCAGGGCTACACAGAGAGATCATGTCTTGAAAAACTAACCAATCAAAGAGAAAAATAACAAAAAGAAACAAAAAAGTTGAATGGTTTCTTTGACATGTGCATTTTCTCTCTCTTTATCTCTTCAAGAGTTTTGCTGGATGTGAATCATTAAGGTCACAGGGTATTAAAGAGTGGAGGAATGGATAACTCTAATAGAGTCTGTCTTCTTCATGGTCACTAATGAAAAAGTGGAGGATATAGGCATCCAGATCCATATTAGTACAGGGGCTTATCTGTTAATTTACTCCTCATGGTTATTTGTGAGAAAAGGAATAGAAGTTAGAAACTGTGGGGGTGGAGTGAAGGTGGCACACACCTTTAATTCCAGAACTCTTTAGGTATTAAAGGCAGATTCTGTGAGTTCAAGGCCAGTCTGGTCTACAGAGCTAGCTCCAGGACAACTAGGACTACACAAAGAAATTCCATCTTGAAAAACTAATAAAATAAAGTTAGAAACTCCTCAGAGGATGCTCTGAAGAGGAAGACAGAGAAGATCTGGAAGAAATTCCAACATTCTCTGTTTCACAGGAGAGGCACCTGACAGAGAAAACTTCCCCTTGAAGCAGTATCCTTACCCACTGGACTCCTTAAGGCTACCCACTGGCCTTAAGAAAGAAATGTCTGCTATTTTTCTGTACACAGATCTGGCTTGAATAGAGGATAAAATGAGTCCTCTATAGAAAAATAACAGAATATTACGTTGTCTATAGTTTAATTTCTATATAGGAAGGAAGGCATTTACCACACTTTTCAGGTCTTCTGCCTCCATTTGCATATGCATCTACACTGATTGTGGGTTTTAGCCAGGGCCTTTACTGCGGTTTGTTTTTTGAGACAGGATCTCTCTACATAATTACAGCCAAGGAAGACAAGTTTACTATCTATCTTATCTTATCTTTTCTTTCTTTCTCTCTTTCTCTCTCTCTTTCTTTCTTTCTTTCTTTCTTTCTTTCTTTCTTTCTTTCTTTCTCTCTCTCTCTCTCTTTCATTCTGAGACACCATTTCTCTGTGTAGCCCTGGCTATTCTGTACTCACTTTGTAGACTAGTCTAGATTTGAACTCATAGAGATCCACCCATCTCTGCCTTCCAAGGGCTGGAATTAAAGGCATGTACCACCACACCCAGCCTGGATTACTGTTTTGTTTTGTTTTTTTAAACTAAAAATTAAATGGCTGAATTTCTTCTCCTCTTAGAAGACACATGAGAAAGCCATCATGTTTAGCTGATGCAATAACTATCAAGGGGTATGAAAACAGATTGAGGGTTCATCATTATGGAGACCAACCTTAGAGGCCAAAGAAAAATTAAGAGCCCAGTAGATAAAGGCTCTTGTGAGCCCATGAAGACATTCTAATAGATTTTGATTAGGACATTTTAAAACCCTTTTCAGACATCAGTCAAGGAGTTCCTTTCCTTCCTACATCTGGAGTTGAGCTCTCTGGAGAGGTATCCCGATATGTCAAATTCAATACCCTAGATCCAGCCGGGAGAAACCAGATTCGCCATTACCTCATATGGTCAATTACTTCATTATGGTACAATCTCATAATGGCAGTTAGGTTTACTTTACCTCTTCAGAGAGGAGAGATAATTAAAAAAACAAAAGGTAGAAATTGGCTAGACAGTTTAGGGTAAAAAATACTCTACAGAAAAGTAACCAGTTTGTTTTCGCTCTCCCTCTCTCTCTCTTTTAAAGCCAAGGTTTCTCTATATAGCCTTGGCTATCCTGGAGCTCATTAATTAGACCAGGCTGGCCTTGAAATCACAGAGATCTACCTGACTCTTCCTCTTGGGTTCTGGGATTAAAGGCAAAAAAACACTTTTCTTAGCTAAAAGCCAAATGTTCCATTCTTGCCAAAGACCAAAGATGCCAAGTGTTTGGGGAGCTCCAGTCTTTGGTTTGGATCCTCCCCATCTTTGATCTGGGTTCTAGATCATCGTAGGGTTGCCTCTTTTAAGGAGGTGGATGGTGTGGATATTAAAGTCTCAATGGAGGCCTGTTAAGAGAATAGAATATTCCTGGTCAAGAGAATAGACTCTTTCTGGCCTGGGTACAGACCTAACATTCAATGGGGTCATGATAATCACCTGGCCAAGGAACCAGCCCTTGCAACCCCGCTCACCTTAAACCTGAAATAGATGCTATAATTATTATTTTTTTTTGTACCAGAGGCCTAAAACAAACCAAGTACAATTGTACAACTCAGTATGACTGAGTTGATAATCAGGTAAACAAATATTATCTCCCCATTGCAGTTTCTTACTCCAAAATAGGACAGAAAAAGGGCCAACAACTTTTTTTGTTAATTTTGTTTTTTTTTGTTTCGCTTTGGTCCTAGCTGTCCTGGAACTTGCTCTGTAGACAGGCTGGCCTAAACTCAGAGATACTCTTGCCTCTGCCTCCCAAGTGCTGGAATTAAAAATGTAAACCACCACTCACCAAGAGCCAACACTTCAATGAGTTTGAAGAAGTGTATTCTTTTCTAAAGAGGAGGGATTTGTAAGAAATATTAAACATGAATCTTTTTTATTAAATACTATAAAATGTGTTTAGGAGCAGGAATCAAAGTCTTTGATTTTACAAACGTCTTTACAAAAGTCTTTTTAATCTTACAAAAATCTTGTAAGATTTTTACAAAAGTGTTTCAATCCCTCCCACCACTCAATAAAAATCTTTGTTTACACAAAGGCCCAGTGCTGAATTCCAGGAATTGGATGACCAAGGCTCAGTGTTCCCTTTCCCCTTCTTCCTTCAATCCTGAGCTCCAATTTTTAAATACTAGCCACAGAATAAGACTGTAAGGTCTGACCCCAGCCAAGGGTAGGGGTGGGGGTTAGCGGGGAGGGGAAGGCACAGTTCCATCTGTTTGTGGAGTAAAAAACAAATCCACTTCCTGTCTCTATGTGTTCCATCTTCTAAGAGCACCCTCTTAATCAAGAGTAACATTTACCTTGCCCAGACCCTTCTTTCTTTGCCAGCTGGAACTTCAAACAGAACTGAGGCAGCTACTTGCCTCAGTTTGCTGAGACAATCTCCTTTGCCCTGACATTTTGTTTGATTTTTTTTTTTGGAGACAGGATTTCTCTGTATTGCCCTAGGTTTCTTGGAACTCGTTCTGTAGACCTGTCTTTGACCTCACATGTCCAACTGTCCTGCAATTTTTAAAAGCCTCTTCCCCCTCTCTTTCTTCCTTTTTGTTTTGTTTTGTTTTGTTTTGTTTTGTTTTTAGAGACAGGGTATCTCTGTGTAGCCTGGGGTGTCCTAGACTCGCTTTGCAGAACAGGTTGGCCTTGAACTCACATTGAGCAGCCCTACCTCTGCTGATGAGATTAAAGGCGTGCACCACCGAGCCCAGCTCCTCCCTTTCAAGCTTGTTTCTCTATGTTTACTACTTAAATTCTATCTCCCTTGGTCAGGTCGAAGTGTCTTTAGAAACTGACATAATATTTCCAAGCCCCCAGGGCATCGCAGAGGCACTCCACATCAGTAGACAGCCAGTGTTTTTTTGTTTTTTAATTTAATTCACTTATTTATTTAGGGACACCATCTCTCTCTATGGCCTTGGCTGGCCTTGAACTCTGGAGATCCACACGCCTCAGTCTCCAAATGCTGGAATTAAGGGCGTGGTGACACGCCCAGCTCAGACACACAGCACACAATCTTTCTAAAGCAGCAGAAGGCCCGAAGACCCGAGGAGTCAGGGCTGAAAACCAAGCGATCCTCCCTGTCTGTGCAAAGAGGAGGATCAGCGTGCGGTCTGCACAGGAGGGACCGCCCGAGCCAAGCGGTCGCCACCGCAGCCCAAGCGCAGGCGAGCAGGCGGCTGGCTCCCCGGGCGCGGGAGGGCAACGGAGGACAGGCGCGCGGAGCCGGGAGCGGGCGCACGCGCACGCGCACACGCACCGGGGCGCCGGGGGCCGGAAGAGCCGAGCGGCCCGGCGGCGGCTGCGGGCGCCAGACGGCGCGCTGCTGCGGGGAGAGCGCGGGCTGCGGGATGGGGCCCCCGGAGAGCGCGGAGGTGCTCGCTCCCGAGGCGGTGGAGCTGCACGAGCCCGTGGTGCGGCTCGCGGACCCCGCGTCCCCCGGCGAGGAGCAGGAGGACGTCGAGGCGGCGGGCGTCCCCGGCCGCGGCAGGTGCTGGCCGTGTGGAGCCTGGGCGTGCGGCTCGCGTGGGGAGCCCGGTGAGTGCGGGGCTGGCGGGCGGGGCGGAGCGGGTCCCCTGCGCAGTGGCCTCAGCCGGGACCCACAAAGTTTCCGAGTGTTCGCCACCCCAAATTGGTGACGGGGGCAGGACCTCTCGGTCCGGTGGCAGTCAGAGGTGAAAGGTCACCGAGAGGGGCCAGGCGGCGGGTGGGAGGAAGGAAGCCGACCTGGGACCCTGATCGCGAGGGTAAACCGATCTTCCCGAACCACGTGGGAGAGAGATTCTGAAAGTGTTCCGGAATCTTAGCATCTCAGAGACGAGAGTTAATTGCACCACTGGCCCTCAGGCTTTGGGGAATAGGAGGACTTTTTTAGCTACAGGCTTTATTAAAACAGGGTACGCTTTGTTAGAAGCCCCGGTGAAGAACCCTTGACTTTTACTCAAACTTCCCTTACAGAGAGGTAAAGTGAGGTCGTGGAAGATGAGGGTTCGGGGTTGGACTCCCATCTGGCTAGGGCAGGTCCAGACAGTATTAGGTAAGGCTTTGCATTTTCCAGGGATCCTGCCTAGGGCCTTTTCCAGTACCTTTCCAGAAAGAAGCCCATGCAGATCTTTTAGAATCAAGTTAACAGCTGTCATAATCTGCTCCTGGGGCTCATCCCCTAAATATGCCCTGGGGCTTCCATGCCTCTTGTCCCACCCAGTTTTCTTCCTCCATAGTTGTGTTTTTCTGACTTTATAGAGAAAAGTTCTAGGGAGATATTATTGCTGAAAGCGAAGAGATCGGGTTTCTGATTGTGTTCGCATGGATTTTCCTGAGATGCCTTCAGAACAGGTTACCCCGTGCTGGGCTGACCAGCCTGGCAGCTCCTGAAGAGGCTAGTCTCTCACCTAATCACCCTATGGCTCATTGACATTCTGGCTTAATGTGGAACTGGTCCTTGCAGACTCTTTTTTTAGTTTTCCATTTTGTATGTGAGCGAAGGGGTCTGTATGCTTACTCACTCAGCACATGGCCAAATGTCAGACCTGTGTGAATGCCCAAGAATTGTCTTCCAATTTCAAGGCAAATTTCTAACAGTTATTTTGAAAACAAATCACAAAACCGCTATGCCGTTGGCATTAGGGTTTTACTGGCTCACTTTAGACTCTATGTAGTCCAGGCTGTCAAATACTCAGTCCTCCTGCCTAAGCCTCCTTAAGTGCTCGGATTAAGGGCATCCAGCATCATACCTGGCTTTGAGATTCTTGATCTTAGTGGTTTCTTTAACAAAGTTCATCTTTCAGTTTAGGTTGGAACTGCTAGCCTTACCCAGCTTACAGATGTCCTGACACATATTTGCTGTCTTCAGGACAGTATAGATCTTGTACTAAAGGGAGAGATATTATCTTAGCTTTGTGCCTCACTGTCTCCTGTTGGAGTGTACACTAATGATCAGTGGACCTGGAACCAGCTTTTACTTCCAAAAGTTCAGAGGTCGAGCCTGGAAATTGAATTTTTAAAAGTTACTGCAGTGATTTTAATTTCTAGCCAGGTCGGTGTCACTGCAGGGCAGAGAGACCGAGTGCAGCAGGTTTTTTCTTTCCTCTGGAAGTTGTATGGTGACCACTTAAACTTTCAACTTGTATGGAGTGGTTAGATAAACTTTCAGCGCATGCTAATTTGGAAGCGTCTCACAAGAGAAAATGCCCCTTTAGATTGCTTTGCTCATCACCATTGTCAGAGGGAATTGGAAATTATCATTTAATAAGAAACTGAGGTTGCCTGAACATTCCTTGCCTTCATTAACCATCAAGTTCAGTTCAACCTTCTGTTATCTGCCGGACACTAATCAGAAAACATGGACCTCAAATATTTGTAGGTTTTTAAGCTAGGCATGGTGGCCCATGTCTTTGGAGACAGGCAGGTGGATCTCTGAGTTGGCGGTCAGCCTGATCTACATAGTAAGTTCTAGGACAGCCAGGACGACATAGGGAGACCCTGCCTCAAAATAAATAAATAAATAAATCAGGTCCCCCCACCCCGTGAGGAGACAGGGTTTCTCTCTAGCCTTGGCTGTCCTGGACTTGCTATGTAGAACAGGCTAGCCTGGAACTCACAGAGATCTGCCTGTTTCTGCCTCCTTGGGTGCTGGGGTTACAGGCGTACACCACCTCGCCTGGTCATATAAAATTTTTTTCTAAGGTGTTTTAAAGCAAGAAATCCATTTTTAAAGTTAAAAACGTTACACTGTTATAATTCTTAGAGAAGAAGCAGTTAGTTTAAGTTGGAGAAGATCCTTGAATTAAACCAGGAAGGTGTTTTCTGTGCTAGAACTTTTCATTCTGTTCTGCCTGAGGGTGGAGGTTTCTTTTGAGAAAACTTGTTTTATTTGGATCAAAATTTTGTAATTTCAGAAGCCCAGCTCTAAGACTGACCACAGGCAAGGCATGTATTTTGTGGTACTTCACTTGGAAGTCTCCTCAAGTTTCCTCCTCATGGCCTGCGTGGCTGTTTGTAGTTCATTCCCATAGTGTTGGAGCCCAGGGGTACAAAGTAGCATGGGGGAGGGGGTTCTGGCACCTATAATGACAAGTCCAAAGCCGTCTCTCCAGGTGTAGACCCAGAATAGGAAAGATTCTGATGCAGTGCTATTGCTGACGCAAAGGTCAGGCTATACAGTGTCACTAGAAAGTCTGCCATACCTTGGTCATGATTTGTAGTCACTTGTGGCCAAAGGTATGTGATGTGAGGATGTTGAAATATATTACCTGGTGTATCATTTATCAGAGAAGGGCATTTAAAAAAGAGAACATAATTATGCAATACTGTCCCGTAGTGGAGGAACACTTTGTACATTCTGAGAGTGGAGTGGCTGTTTAAGTTGTTCAAAGTAAATTGCAGCATCCACGGGTTTTGTGACTCCAATAGACTCAATTGACAAGAACCAGTTGTGGTTTTTTTTCATCTCCTTTTGATGTTGATTAGGAGGGAGGAGGGGTGTGTGACTTGTCCTTACTACTCCACAAGATGTCAGTAATGAATTAAATATTTGAAGACTTAGAAAGCACAAATTTCCTGCTTCACATTAAGGTAGGAACTTACAGTTAGTTAATAGTAACTGTAATAGGAGCCTTTCAAGATTGCAGTCTTGCCAGTGGTGTTAGACCATGTCTTCCCATGGAGTTCTAATTCTTTCCCTCACTAGATACTATTCAGGTTGTGTATGTTCCAGGCATGAAGAAGCTAAGCTTTCAGCCCTAGAAAAGGTCATAGGCTTACAGGAGAAGCCATGTAATTAGTAAATGACCAATAGCACAATTGCAACTGATTTCCAGCAAATAAACTTTCTTCCTGAAGCCTACCAGTGAGAGGATGGAACTTTCTGTCACTTTTCACCTCCGTGACAAGTGTTCTGTAAAGATTTCTCTCACCATCTTAGCAAGATTCTTTTATTTATTTAGTAAACTGAGGGATGATTCTTAGTGAGCCAAAAGAATCCATTGCTTTTTAATTGGGAGAAATAACATTTTAAAACATAATTTTACATTGTTACCCATACCTATGGATTCTTCATAATGGATAGGGAAAATGGTATAAGACCACAGGTATGTGTTGAAGGTTTTACCTGTAGTCTTTCTTCTAGCCTTTGATACAGCGCATCTCTCTTAATTTCTAAGTGAAAGTGATGAAATATATACTTGGAGGCAAAGACTAACCAGAATTTAATCTTTTTCAGAAGCCAAGAAGAAAGCACCTTGTCCTGGACTTGGCTTGTTTTACACAGTGTTGTCTGCCTTCCTTTTCTCAGTGGCCTCTTTATTTGTTAAAAAAGTGCAAGGCATCCATGCTGTAGAAATCAGTGCATTTCGATGTGTGATCCAAATGCTAGTTATTATTCCTTGCTTAATATACAGAAAGTAAGTACTTTTTAAAGTGAATCGAGGAGATACATAACTGTGTAAATCTTTTGAACTACCTTAACATTTTCTCTGTAGTAACTGTTTAACATATTGACTAGTCTCTTCCCCTTCACCCTGACTAGTGATATGTTCTAGGGGTCTGCCTACAGAAGATTCTACTGTAAGCATATACCACACATCCATTAAAGGAGAGAAGGGTCATATCTAGTTGTCCACCACCCTCTCTACTTGAAAACAATCCCTCCGTCCTTCCCTCTGGCATAACTGGTATTTTGAAGGTAAACAGTAAATGAAGGAAGCTAAGTGCATCCTAGTGGTTTAAGTGCGACAGGCTGCCCCTACCCCTGCCAGATCATACCAGTAAGATTGAAGTCTTTGGCTGCCTTGGTATTCAGGTTCTTCCCCTGTAAACTGAGGGAGTGGTGCTTTCTGCACTGTGCCCTGTACGAGTTCCCAGGGTTAGATAAGTTATTCTTGGTTAGAGTACTTTCTATAGACTTCAACATGTAGGTACCTTTTTTTTTACTGTCCCCTCCCATCCTTTCCCTCCATACTTGATCCCTTTTCTTCTGTGTGGAATCTATCATCTCTCAGTAGGGCTGAAATTATACCCCCCCCCCCCACATACACACACTTGTAACTTACACCCTCATGTTCTTTGAACCCTGGGAGGAAACTAGTTGGGCCCAGACTAGCTACCCAGCTCTTTTTGTTTTGGAGTTGAAGATTCTTAAATCAAAAATTAAAAGTTTCCGTTGCCTGCCTCCAGAACCTCCTTGCATCTCTTGCCATGATAAAGATTCATTTAGAATAATGTCATTCTGTATCCTGAGAAATTGGTTAGAAAGAGACAATCTGCAAGGATTTATATTGCCAGAAATTCCCGTGTAAATGTGGAAGCCAGAGTACTTTGGGAAATGTGGAGATAGCACTGGTTTCTAAAGGAGGTAACGATACCAAGATTGGCAACCATATTCCCCGTTTCGATAAAAATATCCAGAAGCTAGGAGTCAGTTTGAAAATCTTTGGCTCTCGTCTGTTTGTTGTGTTCACTGTCGTGGAAGACTTATAGCCGTTCCACATACATGCGGGCCACAGATTTGTTCTGACTGTGGATACCCATGTGTGTCCGTGACGACCTGGATGCAGTCTGCTCTGCATGAGCCAGGGAGTTGCACCTAGCTAGGGCTCATAAGACCAGTGAAAAGTTGCTTCGTATCCAGTTACTAAAGTAAATTCTTACACTTTTATAGAAAAATTGATGGAATTGAATGTACATTAGCCAGGATTAAGTTCCCTCATGTAGTGCCATAATTATGTTTATTATGATTTGTTTTCATCATAGAAAATTTGAAAAGAAAAATTACCTGATTCCACCTACTAGGATATAAAGTACCTTAACATCTAGTCCTTTTTGTTTATTATTTTTTGCAAGAATATACACGGAGAAAACACACACACATATATATACTTTTTATCATGCTGTTTATGATGTTCTGTGTTCTTTTTGCTCCTGCAGTGAACACTGTGAAACATCATTGCCTAAAACCTAGAAGAGATCTTTTTAAGGAATTCGTACTAGTCACTGCTAGAGAGTTTACCATTCCCTTATCTTTAATGTAATGTACTTTTGGAATAATGTCTATACTAAATGTTTTGGTTTAAAATCAATGCCACGTACATTTAAAATGCGTTTTTTTTTTCTCCATTTAAATTTGCAGAACTGGGTTCATAGGTCCCAAAGGTCAACGGCTTTTCCTCCTCTTCAGAGGGATCTTTGGTTCCAGTGCCATGATCCTTATGTACTATGCTTTCCAGACGACATCCCTCGCTGATGCCACAGTTATTGCATTTAGCTGTCCAGTGTTTACGTCAATATTTGCTTGGATATTTCTCAAGGAAAAGTATAGTCTTTGGGATGCTTTCTTCACCTTGTTCGCGATCGTTGGAGTGATCCTTATTGTGAGACCGCCATTTTTATTTGGTTCCGACACTTCAGGGATGAAAGAAAGCTATTCAGAGCACATTAAGGGGACATTTGCCGCGATTGGACATGCTGTGCTAGCTGCGCTGACTCTGGTTATCCTGAGAAAAATGGGAAAGTCTGTGGACTATTTTCTGAGCATTTGGTATTATGTCATACTTGGCCTTCCCGAAAGCATCATCATCCTCTTTGCCTTAGGAGAATGGAACCTCCCTCAGTGTGGGCTGGACAGGCTGTTTCTTATACTCATTGGACTCTTAGGTTTGGGGGGTCAGATATTTATCACTAAAGCAGTTCAGATAGAAAAAGCAGGACTTGTAGCAATAATGAAGACAATGGATATAGTCTTTGCTTTTATTTTTCAAATTGCTTTCTTTGATAACGTGCCGACCTGGTGGACTGTGGGTGGGGCTCTCTGTGTAGTGGCCAGTACTACTGGAGCAACCATTCGTAGGTGGGTCCAGGGTTCCAAATGAAATGTCACTGCTGAAATCTATATTTTTATCAAGTGCACCATCACCCAGCTCAGACATCTTACCCACACACACGCCTGGGAAGTCTACATTATTCGTTGGTTATATTTAATAAGTTTTATAAATGAAGTACCATTTTGAATATGGTATGTTTTTAACTAAGAGTGGCCAGGCTAGCCTAGCAGTCTCTGGATAGCCTTCATTTTGGTTTGGCTTGCTGGGTTACCATTGAGAAGTGAGCTCATTTGAAGAATTCCAGAAATTTTTTGAGTACAATTTTTAAAATTTACTTTTGACACAGGATATGGATGGGAGGTAGTGTGCTCTAGCAGTGTAGATAAGCTCGATGTAGACAATGCTGCTATAACTAGTACTGTGTTAATCCTTCGTTTGCAATATAATTCCATTTAGGATGCCAAAGCTGAAACTTGGTACAGGTGCCTACTTACTGGTGGGATATAAGTGAACCAGCCTTATTTTCAAGGACCTTATAGATGATTATTACACCTTTAATGCATTTGTGCCTTTTCATTTTGATGCCGGCATTTTTATATGTGCTCTGAACAGCCAGCCATCTGTGGTTAGCGGTTCTCTCTTTCAGTATAATAGCAACTCCGGATATCAGTTTGAACTTTCAATTGCCTCCTGTTTTATTAAAATTGCACTTTTTTTTTTTTTTTACATTCCAAGATTTCCAATCTTAAAATCATGAGAGTGAAATCTTGGCCTGACCAGTGTGCACATTCCTATTCTGAGGTGTTTTCACTTCAAATGTAATGATTTTCTACAAATTGTCTTTGAATTCATAGTATGATGCCAAATACAGTTTTCTCAGGATCATGCTAGGTTGGACAATATCAGGTTTCCCAGATTCTACCATTTTCATTTACAAAACCCGTAGTTCTAGAAGGTTTACCCTGCAAGCCCCTTACACACTAAACCAAATGTTTATACCTTTAAAGTACGTGTCTGTTATTAAACTTACTCTTACAGTCTTCTTCCATTTTGGAACGATACATTATAATATTTGTGATATATGAAAAATATAGACCTATTAATCCACAGTTGATTGACTTTCACAGTCTCTTGCATATTAAACACACACACACACAGGTAAGTGCTAGTCTTTGCCTGACAAGCTGCACCATGATACTAGTGTGGTTCTTACTATGGCTCAGCAGCAGGCCAGTATTCCTGTGAGAGGAAAGCGTGGGAGATTGGTCAGGGTGCTAGGAGTACATGTCCACAGTCTTTGGCACTGTGGACGCCTTCACGGCGAGGCCATCGTGGCTGCCACCTCTTAACGCTGCAGAGGAGGCACTGTGCACCCTTTCCTATCCTCCTCACAGTTCATCCCAAGAAAGGAATGGGGCTCCTGGAACTTACATTCTGGTAAGAAAGGATATTCTCCAGTGGTTCCAAAGAGGAACTTTGAGTCTGGTTTTAAATAATATTTTCCACCTGATGGCATACTTATTTACTTAGCTGAGTCATCTCAGATCACACTTGACCTGACTGGAACTTAGATTTGCGGGTGTCATTCTACCAGCATTTTAGAAAGTACAGCCCTTAGCCTGTTAGAACTCATCCTGTGGGGAGCCATGCTCCACACACAGGGATGACAGGGTGGAGGCCTGCATGCAGTAGCTGTGTTTCCATGGCAGCCTCCTCTCATTTAGTTCCTCCTGTGGAAAGTCAGCCACTTTTGGAGTCACCAACTAACTTACACAATGGAGTTTCTGGGACTGTGGAAGATGCACATGTTTTACTTCAACTGTGTCTTGAGTACTTGAATGTCACAGTGTGTGGCTGATGTTGGAGACGATGTTTCTTATCCCAGCCTCTACAGGGTATGATTTTTAAACAATGTTCAAGTGGTCTACAAGGCTATGTATTGTAACAATTTGGGGTGGGGGGTGATATGTATTTTCCAAAGATTGTAGTTTCTATATCTTGTAAAAGGAAATATTTTTCCTAACTTGTTTTTATTTTGTAAGTAATAAAATCATAAACGAAAGTGAGATATTGATTTTTTTTAATGATTATAAAAACAATGTCTCCTAATTCATTCTTCTCAGCTAGGATCCTAAAAATTCATTTTCTGTAGGAGATTGGCCTCTATCCATTTAGGTAGTCTGTAAGGTTAAATTTTCAAACATTATCTGTTCCTCATACACAGCAAATACAACATCTCCAAAATGAGAGTAATGTGTTCAGAGACCTTTGTTTTCTAGACCCCCCGAGCCTGGAGCAGCTTGGCGCGGTGTTGTCCTAGGAACACATCTTACACCATGTCCGCTCCTGCTGTCTAATCATTACACTGTGATTTTGTGCAACTGTGTTCTGACTAAGCTGTCTACTTAAGACTTCCGCCCTCACCCAGCTGTCAGGGTAACAGCAGTCTTCCTGAAGCCCTGTTGTCACTAGTTCTGGGGAAGCCCCATGGTAGCTTGCTCACACCATCATGCGCATATGGCCTCACTCCCTCTTCACCATGGCTTCCCACATCCTAGCACAAATGTGGCACTTGGATCAGCCTTCCTTCCTCTTATCCCTGCTTTCCTCATAGACTTTTATGTGTTCTCAGAGGCCTAGGCCTCCAGGGGCTGAGCGGGGATTTCTGATTCTTCCACTGCCTCCAGCTGCTCACCCACATTGGTCACTTTGGAGAAGGGGACGGAGTTCCAGGTTATGCATCTGAAGCCAGGTGAAGTTTTTGTCACTATCGAGGCAAACAATGTGCCCACATTATTTTTGTTAAATAGGTTGTAACTAGTGAGTGACATAGACTCAGGCCAAAAAAGGAACACAAGTGCTGAGCTGTGGTTAAGAGTATTCACTGTTAGAAATGCCGCCTCTGATCCCTTCCCAAGAAGAAGCCTTACCCAGGAACTGCAGGCGAAATGTCCCAGAATACACACCTCACTCAGCCCCTCTTGTAAGCGTAGACTAGAGTGGACAGTTCAGGCTGAGCTTTCCACAGAGGGCTGCTGGCGTCACCACCAGCAGGGAGGGGCAGGGACCCCGGGCGCACTTACTGGTCTCCACCGCGCCCACGGCCTCGGTGCACACGTCCACGCCCGGGCCGCACCGGACGGTCCTCATCTTGTGCACGGCGCACCCGTCGTCCGCCCTCTGCACACAGCTGTAGCACTCCGTTTTATGCACTGCTGTGACCTTTCCCAGATTTAGTGCTTGTCTCCATCAGGAAGATGTTTGACTTGATTTGAGGAATAGGCCGAACCCTCCATGTACTTCCTTTGAACTAAATATGGCTCCTCTAGCTTCTTTGTTTATTTACTAAGCATGACAACTCGTATTGGTAAGAGAGCTAATTTTTCCCGATACCACCCTATCCTTTCCTCCAGGTAAGCCTAAATTCAGTCAGTGGTTGCACGAGAACTGGTTTATTATGGTTTCGGTTGGACATGTGATACCCGGACACTACCCCCAAGCATGTTTTGTTTGTTTGTTTTGGTCCTTTTGATGTCCTGCATCAAGTCTGATAAAACCAGCATACTCACCTAGAATTCTGCAGGACGATGATTGGTGATTCCCTATCATACCCAGAGAAATACTCATCTAGGATATAGCTTATTTGAAAATTAAATTTGAAATTGGACTTGGAAAACTTCACAGAAAGCCCATGATAGGGGGTACTACCTTTTATCTAGAAAATGGGGCGTGAGGGTTGTATCATGAGGTAAAGGGAAATTACATATGATATCAAGGCTGGACAGGCAACATGGCAGCCTGGACGACCAAAGCAAATGCATAGAGTTCAGGAAATACCTCTGCTAGAAGAAGGAACTTGGCTCTTCTAACCTTTCATGACTCATAGCTGTTCATAGTCCTAAATAGTATAGCCATAAAGCATGAGAGCTAGCCCATATTTGAATGAATTGCCACGCTGAGGTCAAGAATATATAGATCCACATTGGAGAAAAGGTAAACATGGGCAGGAGAAAATGTGTTGATGTGGTCAGTACAGAATCAAAGTACTAAGCCAAGGTCAGGTACAGCACCTGGAGACTGAAAAGTCAGGGCTAGAGAGAACACGTGAGCCAGGAGGCCTGTTCCTGTTGATGTCAGTACCCAGCCATTCTCATAGGTGACTAAGCATGGCTGACCATGATTCAAAGCCCAAGCTGTATGTGCCAAAACACACCAGAAAGATGGATTCTGAGGAGCTAATTCTTTGGGACTCTTTATCACACCAGGTGTTACCATGTAAACATTAAAATCAAGTTCAAAGCATGAAGTCTAATTCAGAAAGCACTAACCATTTTTCCCATGTGATGCTTCCCCCGGGAACCGAGTTGCACCGCTGTGAGGAGCTGGGGCCTCATGTAGAAACCCACATGAAGAGGACTCTCCACCTGACAGGCCTTCCTGCACTCCAGCTGACAGCTCACACTGCCTCACCAGAGTGTGCACGCTGGGAATGGATCCTCCAGCCCTCAGGTAGGCTATCCCAACTCTTGCTGTATAGAGAAGACACATACCTAACCCACAGCTTGGTTCTCAGATCGCAGATTTGTGAGAATAAAAACCATTGTGGTTTTAAATTAACTAAAAATAAAGATACAGAAAATGTGTTCATGTAGGTACTCAGTTATACATGATCATGGTTACATACAGAAAAACACTTCAGTGTAAAACACAAGATCATGAAAAGGACAAGCAAACAGATTAAGTTGTCAAAAGCTAAATCTGTGGGGATAAGAATAACAAACTTATCTGAATCAAGTCTTCTCCAGTTCCCAAACTGTTTTAATAAAACAATGTTGCTTTCATCTCGGGGAAATGTTTTTATTTGACAATTTTATGTATGTAAACAGTATATTTGGATGTTCACCCTTGTTACCCTCTCTTCCCACTTCCCACTCCTTCTGAATGGAAGATATCTTAATAAAATGCTGATGTTGACCAGAAACCGAGTTTATCTGTTTATCTGCTGTCCTGTGTGAATGGCATGCAGGTTCTCCATCACTGAGCTGTGCCCTCAGCTCTGTGAGGTTTGTTGGTTGGTTGGTTTTTCTGAGACAGGGTTCTCTGCGTAGTTCCGGCTATCCTGGAACTCACTCAGGCTGGCCTGGAAGTTTCCTGTCTCTGCCTCAGAAGTGCTAGGATAAAAGGTGTGCCACCCTTTAATCCAGCGGTAAAGATATTTTTTTAATATTAGTTTTGCTTTTAGATATAGCAACTATATATGGAACCTCTTTGGCATCTTCAAAGACCTGGGCCACGAGGTCTGCCAGACCTGAAAATCTCACCCTGTCTGTAGCCTAGACACTTCCTTCCTTGGTGTAACACTAAGGCGAGAGTGTCACTATGGTAAATGGATCATTTCTTTGAGAATGGGGGTCCTTCCACCTCCATCCTTAATATAGGAAGAGCTAGCTGTGAGACTGTGGAGTAGGATGACCGCCAGCATCTGTACGCTGATCTTATTTCTTCAGCATCTGTTCCTCCAAGTCAGCCAATGTAAAGAAGCCCCATTACTGCCAAGCTTTCCAGTGAGGCACACCTGTAAGGGGATGTGATGTATGCACACCATATACTCAGCAGCCGTGGACTCTGGTAAGATGCTCCCCGAGAACCTGTTTGTGAATTGGCTTCCTTCCGCCTTCAAGCAAGAAAGAATAGAGCTGTGTGAAGTCACCACAGCCACAGAAGTAAGCTCTGGGCCAGCTGCATTCAGCCACCACTTCCCCAGATGCCCTAAGAACGACGCTAAGGGTACAGACGCTAAGGGTACAGACGCTAAGGGAGAAGCAGTCAGCGTAGGAAGTGGGAGTGGAGACGGGGTGGCAGGCTCCTTCCCATCATGAACATGAGATGCATCTAGATGTGCTCTCTGGCTGGTCTTCCCACTGGAGGCATGGCACTGATAGATCTTTGTACTTCCTGGATCCTTGATTCCTAATACCTTGCTTGTTTGTTGTTTAGAGGTTCTGTGTGTGTGTGTGTGTGTGTAAGTTTTAATATGAATGAGTAATTCAGGGTACTTCACTTTTATTACCCAAATCTTTGCTGCCTTAGGGAGGTGTGTCCTGTTTGTCCCCTGTCTCAAGGAGCCCTTGAACTCAGTTGAGGGGACATGGCTCCATGATTAAGTAATCAAATCTTTCTGCAATCAAACAGTACAATTATAAAACAGTTCCCCTGTGTTTTGTACCATGCTATCTTCATGTTATTAAGTAACCATGTGATTATAGTTTGGCTTCTCATGTTCTCCCAGCTGTTAGGACTCTCATTGAATATTAATACAAATTTATGTTATCCCATTAGTATATATTCTGTATTTGTTTTCTGTGATGTTTCCTAAAGAGATAGACTCTTACACCACTTTTTGCTGAGATAATAGATTTACATTAGTCAGATTAATTATTCTTGCTACTACACAGTCAAACCCTGCAAAATCCCAGAGGCCCAACAGACATTTTTTTGCATCTATCATAGTCTGCTACAAGATGCCATCTTTTCTGAAATGGCCCCCCTCCTCCAAACACACACACAACGGTTCTTGTATTTGGGTACCTGGCGCCATCTGGTGGTGCTTTGGGGGGAGGTTGTAGTGCCTTTGGGGTTCCGGGCATGGCTGGAGGGGTGAGTTCCTGGGTGCCAGCCTCAGGGCATTTTATCTGCCCCCCCCCCCGTTCTGGCTTGAACCCTCTGCGTCTTGATTCACCGAGATATAAACAAGTTCATTACCAGCTCCTGCCTTCCCCTATCATGATGGAGTGAAGCCTTTAAACTCTGAAACAAAACAAAGTTCTCCCCTAAGTTGCTTCTATCATGTATTTTGTCACAGTGATGGGAGACGTAGCTAGAACAGCACTTGCAGTTGTAGCTGTCCCTCAGCACTGGCCGGGACTCTAGCCTCCTCCTATCTGCTGGCCCAGCCATCTTAGCACGTCGCTTCCAAGCTTGTCAACATTTAATGGATATGGACAAACATCACCGCCCACATTTTAACCTAAGTGGAAAAGAAGGCAGGAAACAAGGGTCTCCTTTCTGTGGAGGAATGAGGAAAGGAAAGCCGTGGTCCTTCCATGCCCCTCTCTGGGGGAATGGCCCAAACTAATTTCTTACAGGTCTCGAGTGGAGATAGTGATACAAAATATCACCCCAGGCAGCCTAAAAGGCCAGTGAGTCTCCGGACTTGAGCTCACCAGCCACGTGTGTCTCTCCTGTCAGTCTGTCTTGAACAGCATCACAAAGGCAGAAGACGTGCTGCAGAGTCCAGAGCCAGTGCTCAGGGACCTGGGCTCTCAGTGCTGGCTGTGGAGCTTCTTGGCTACACTGGCTACTGTCCTTCCTCAGACCTGGTCGCCTAGCTGTCCTGTCAAGTCTGTGATGTCAATGTTTTCCCTCCCAACAATCCCCTTCTCAGTTAGAATCCCTTTCTAGTGCTTTCATGCAGAATGCCTTAACAGCACCCAGTGTAATTTACCATTTACATGGAGACCAGCCATGTGTCTGCTCCCTTCAGGATTCAGCCCTGAACTGTGATAATTTTCCTCTCCGCCAGACCCAATGGCATTTCCAGGTGCTGTCCCTCCAAGGACATCCTTATTGCATTACTTGCTGTCGTTAACCTTCCAAGTCTGTGTAAGAAAGCAAGCAGCAATACAAAGCAGGCATTTAAATAGTAAGGTGGGCGTCCCCAGGAACAAAGTCTGGGCAGTGGGATCGTACCTAGTAGTGACTGCTAAAGAAAGACCCCAGTCAACAACTTGTCAACCTGTTTCACAGACCACAATCAGGATCCTATAAGAGTGCTCTTCGGTAGAATGAAAAATTTGAATTTTCTGGAAGCCATATTAAATAATGTATCAAGAAACAGATAAAATTAATTTTAACACTATTTAACCCAGTATATCCACCATACTACCCTTCCTAACATACACTCAAAATAAAACTTATTAGTGAGCTGTTTTATATCCTGTTTGTTATTCAGAGCTGGAAGTCTGTTTCTTAATGGCTGCACATTTTGATTAAGACACGTTTCCAGTGTTTAGTGGCCCCAGGAAGCAGTTGCTATGTTAGACAGTACAGATCTAGGAAATGCAGAGAAAAAAGAACGGTGCTGCAGGCACCATCTCTTGTCAAAGCTCCTTGAACCTTCTCCATTGCGAACCTTGGGAAAGCCTTTGGAAATTATTATTCTCCTCACATTACAATGGGACAGATGGGTGGCTTAGGTGGCTTCTGATATTTGTGTGAAGTCACACAGCCAGCAGAGACAGAGCTGACCACACACTGGTCTGTTTGCCACACAACACCTTCTGATTATTCTCACTCAGAGTTACGAGGAAATGAATTGCCTTGGACTTCACCCAGGAGACTGTGGATGAGAAAATAACCCAGGCAAAGCTCAAAGGTGTCGGGAACACGGCATGAAGGTCCTTGCACCCACAGATTTCCAGAAAAGCCGGGAATGTTAAGCACACAGGATTGTCTTTGCAGTGGAGCAGATGTAAAACCTGTTCTTCCAACCAGAAAGCTGGGAATTGGAAGTGATTAACAGCCTGGTGATCTGCATTATCTGTTGAGCCATGCCATGGTAAGGGCCTCCAACCAGGGCCAGAGGTGGCCAGTAATCTAAATGACTCTTACAGCGAGGGGCTCTCCAGGCTCCCATAACCAGGACCAGAGACACATAATAGTTCAAAATAACCTTTACATTATCTGTATAACCAGAGGTTCCCCCCAAGCTCCCATAACCAGACCAGAGAGAGGTGGCTAATAGCCCAAATGACCGACATACTATTTATATGACCCAAACCAGGCCAGACCCTTTCTCAGGCCCTGAAGTTAACACAGGTAGCCTATCTCCTCTCTGAAGAAATAACATGCACCCGAGTTGAGTTTTGAAGTAATCACACTTGTGTGTGCGGGCACTGGGGATTGTATTACACCAGGAAACTCAATTTTGTTGGAAATAAACTGTCTGGCATCAGACGCTCTAGAAGGTTTGATCCAGGTTGAGGGAGTCCATCTGAGCCAAGCTTTCTTTCTCACACTTTGCAGTTCCTTTCCTTGCCTGACACCTGTAGAGACCCCCAATGGCACGATTCCCAGTAAGGATGCAGCCGAGCTAGCCATCCCATGTGACCGCAGGAGGCCGCTAACTCACAGAAGTGTAGAAATGGGTGCTGATGAGTTCCCCCAGCCAAAACCCTCCCGAGAAGCAGTGCTGAGACAAAAGAAAACAGGAGAAGACAAAAGAAAAGCCACACCCAGGAGAAAGGCGTTTGAATATTAACAGTTGGTGATATAAAAGCCAACATAACCTTGGCAAATGAGCAGTGTCAATAAAGTGAACACCTCAGGGCCCACCCACAGGCTTGTCCTTGGATGAGGTGCCAGAAGCCTGGAGCCAGGGCAGGCCAGGGCTGAGCCACTGGAGGGGCAAAGCCAAATGAGCCAATGTCACTGTGGAGGAGGTTGGGCTGTATAGCTATCCCAAAGGTGAGTGTGGGACACAGCTAGGGGGCGGCGGTCTACACAGGCTACCAAGAAAGCTGTGCTTAGCCAGGACAAGCTCAAAGGCAGGACTAGAGTCCATACAAACAGCTCTCAATGAAATGGAAGCACCACGGCATTCCTTAAATGTTTCTACCAAGCCTTTTCTCTATTAGTTATGACGTAGTAGTGGTAGTGGGTAGTAATTGTTTGAATGGCTTTGTCTTCTCCCTCTCGCCTTAGCAAATATAAGTTAACATGGGGCAGTGAGATGGCTCAGTGGGTAAAGGCTCTTTCTGTCAAGCCTGACAACCAAAGTTTGATCCCCAGGAAGGTGGAAGGGCAGACAGATGGATGGACAGACTTTATTCTCACTTCTGACGCTTATACAAGTGCCATGACACATGCTCCAGTACACACACACACACACACACACACACACACACACACACTCAGGAGTGATTCCTAAGGTAAGATCTTATATGACAACAACTTGGCAACCCATTTCACAGACAAAACTCAGGTTCCTATAATACTTCCACGCAGTGAAATTTAATGCACACTGTATGGAAAGCTGAATTCTCTAGGAAGCCGTATTTAAATAATGTACAAAGAAAACATATTTTGAGACAGGGTCCAGGCTGGCTTTGAACTCACTATATAGCCAAGGATGGCCTTGAATTTCTGACCTTTCTGCCTCTGCCTCTTAAGTGCTAGGATTACAGGCATGTTCCACAGAAGCCTATTATGCCATAGTAGGGATTGAACCCAAGACTGCATGCCAGGCAGGGGCTCTGTCGATGGAGTTACATCTCTAGCTCAAGACACATCATCGATAAGCTCAACTTTCTTCTTGATGTAGGAAAAACAATTTAGGATTAAAATGGTGAGGCCCAGACTTCCAGGGACAAGAAACAACCAAGCTGAGGGCTGGAGCTATAGCTCAGTGGTTAAGAGCACCAGCTGCTCTTCCAGAAGACCCCGATTCAATTCCCAGCATCCACATGGCAGCTCACACCTGTCTGTAATCCCAGTTTCAGGGCTTCTCACATCCCCTCACACAGACAGCTATACAGGCAAAACACCAATGAACATAAAATAGAAATAAATTATGTGTTTAAGAAATAACCAAGCTGATTAGCCAAGAGGAAGGATGGACCATGGGGACAAGGTCAGTGTTGGCAGACAGCTGCCCCCTGAAGCCATGGGGGACATAGGTAAAGCACTGTTGTCCTCATGTATTCTTGCTCCTAATGCAGCTAAATAGTAAGGGTTGTTTCTAACAAGTAGATTCTCTCTATCCTAGGATGAAGGCCACTCCAGAAAACACTCCACTGCCCTCTGGAAATGAGCTAAATACACTGTACCCAAGAAAAACTACAGCCCCATGTAATGGCTGTGATAAGCCTGCCATGGTAAAACTACAGGCTGGCCATGTAAACAAGTTAACAAAAGGAGCATGGTTTAATGAATGGCCAACAGACCCTGGCAAGGTCTAAGAACAACAGAATCTTCAAGGTCATAATAACCACTTACCAGGCTAACTGACAGTCAAGCTCAACAGCTAGTCAGGAAAGAGGAACAAGAGGCTTCGAAGCCTGCCCATTCCCCTAGTTGACTGAGTGGTGTGGAAACAGCGTGTGGTCATCTCCCTGGTTAGGGAAGGGACGTGTGCACAGTGTATGTGGGTCCACCCTTGCCTCAACCTGGAAGATGATCAGAGATTTCAATCTGAATAAAAATGACCCCAGCTCTGTCACAATCCTATAAAAAGCCCGCTGGGCTTTTCCCTCTCTTGGGACTCTCATCTGGAGCTTTGCTTGCCTTTCAGAGCTCTGCCTTTCACAATAGGTCTTTAGTGTTTCTTGTTTAATCTAGAATAAGAACTTTTAAAGTATTTTTATTAAATCCATCAGTCCATTGACAATATTATAAATGCACATAACACATTCTGATTGCTCTCATGCCCTACCCTCTATTGTCTCTCTCTCATCCTGCCAACTCTCCCTCCCTATAACTCCCTTTCCCCTTGTTTTGTGACCCCTTGATGTTAACCAGGGTCTTCTCTGTGACTATGGACTTAGAACTATCCCATGGGACCTGGTGGGCTCACCTGTGGGTACACTCCTGAAGCCAATGACTCTCCCCTCCCTCATTAGCAGCCAATAGTTCACTGGGAAAGGACAGGACCTGTGAGCTCCTCCCCATCTATGACTGACAGTTGACAGGTCCAATCTTGTGCAGGCCCAGGGCTGGCCACTACAGTTGGTGTGAGTTCATGATTACAGTAGCTATGCCCTGCCTACAAGACAGCTTCTGTCTGGCCTGTTGCCTTTGGGCTCTTACATCCTTTCTGTCCCTTCTATAACGTTCCTTGAGCTTTAAAAGGGGGTGTGGCATGAATATGCTATTTTGGGCTGAACACGTAACCCTTCTACCTTCTCAGCACCTCGAGCAGCCATGAGTCTCTGTTTCCATTACTGTTCACTGCAGATTGAAGTGCCTCTGATTAAAATGGAAAAGAACCTTTGTCTGTTAGATATAAACTTATTTATTTAGAAAGTAGTTTGACATCATGTCAGTTTCGCTAAACAACAATAACAAGTTACCCCAATGTCTTATGACTTCCAAGCCATGAGGGCTTTTTTTTTTTTTAATCAGACATTTCTTTATAAAACTCATCCTTCTTGTTGTCTATGAATTTCATTCTTCCTTTGGGTTCACAAGACAAGAACCTAGAGCCAAGCCAAGATTCACTCATACCAGGGACTCACCCCTTTCCTGGCTTTACTCTGGTTAAACCAAATCAAACCAATCTTTGCTTAAAGGCACCTTCATCCTCTGCAGGCACATCTCAGCACCTCATCGGTTACCACCTTTCCTTTTCCTGCAATTTCTCACCCTGACAGTTGAATATTAAACAATTGAGCAATAGCTTTCCCACCCAGGGAAAGACGAATTAAAACATGTCATTGGATTTTAATGTTTTCCCTTGGGGTGGAATCGCTGTTGAAACAGTGTTGCTTTCTTTCTAGTTAGTCCCCTTGGAAGGCCAGAGAGCCTCAGTCTCACAACACCTACAAGGTCTTTGCCGGCAACCTTGGTAACTTAGCCAAGGTTACATGAATGTGGGGAAGATAAAGCCATGTTCCCAAACTGGCTTTCAAATGAATTTTGCTTCTCTTTTAATTTTTTATTTTGACCAAAAATTTCAGATTTATGTCAACACTGTAAGAATTGTGCTGAGAATTCTCCTTACCCTTCACCGAGTTCACTGAGTTAACATTGATACTTGAAAACACGGTGCCATGTTCACCCAAGCACAACATGGCATGGGATGGAGGGTCATGTAGAACCTCATTTGCAGTTTAGCCCAACTTCCACAGGAGAGGAGACAGGACATACAAGCAGAGTTTCTGCTCTTTCACGTTTGACTGACAGGCTGAGACCCACCCATATTGCTGGAATCATGCATCAGTTCAGAACACTGCTGCGATATTTGTGGCTCACAACCACTCAGTTTCATACAAACTACCTTCATGCCATGCCTTGATGAGGTTCTATGTGCAGATTTATATGTTCTCCCTTCCGAGGGCTGCCTGGCAGCTCCGGCTCTTGACTTTTTATTCAAAGATAACAATATTGTTTCAAATAGAAAAAAATTTAAGATTCAGAAACCATTGATAGGGAAGTGACTTTAGTGAGGTGGTTTGGTGTTTCTTATTAGCAAAGAGTGTTGATTTTGGTATTTGCCTGAACGTGTGTGTGTGTTAGTCCATCTGTCTGTCAGTCCAAATAACCCAGGCTAGATGCTGGCAATTCCCTTCGTGAAACAGCTTGATATTGCCAGCAGATGTCGCTACAGCCATAGGAGATAAGGAGAGGTTTTGGGTACCAGAGAGATGAAAATTCTAAAATCTCAAAGTGAAGCAATCAAGAAACGACTCCCATGCAGATTTACCTGCAAATGACACACACAGAAATTAGAAAGATGAGTTGCAAGCCTTGCAACTTATGAGGCGAGGGTTTTTATTGTTCAGTTTAGAGGAAATTGATCTGAATGACTGTGTGATGGGTTGAAGAACTTATGCGAGGCCATTCAGTTAATGATGTAATAACGAGGTTCAGTCTACCTTAGCGCTTTTGCTAGAGCAAAGGTTAGGTCCTGGCTGACTGGGAAATGAACTCTGGAATCCATATCTGCAGCTGATTTACCCTAATCACTCACGAAGGGACTCTGAGCAGCATGGTCTGGCAGGCCTTGCCCTTCTCTCTGATTCCCTCTGCCTTACTAAAGAACCTTAGATAACGTTCCTAAAGCGAGCCACCAAGGTCTATTCTCTTATTTGGCCACTTCCTCCCCCTGAGGCTGACTACCAAGGTCCAGGAATCAAACTATTGAAGTCCAGCAATCAAAAGCCCCCTTTTGGCCACCTTAATTAACATGCCCATTTTTCTGTGGGTCATGTCTGTCTCCTCTATCAAGAGGCAGTCCTTTGTGCCATGGACAAATACCCCTCCTCCCTCTCCCTTGTTCCCTTCCCCTTCTCCCTCATCCTCTATCTCCTGTCCTTGTCTCTTATTCCATACCCTCTGTCTCAATCTGGGTCTCTCCTGGAAATCTCCTTTGTGCTGAGAACTTGGTCTCGGGGGTTCTGAGCCGACACTTTTCCTAACAACCCATCTATAAAATACCTTAGTGAACCCTTCTTACGAGCAAGGCTTTCTTTAGAGAAGTCAGGGCAGTCGGCTGTCCTAAAAGAACTTAGAACCAACTTCCAAGGGCAGCATTTGACAATGAGGGCAAACCTGAATAAAGCTTGCCCAGCATCTTTCTGTGTCCTCGGTACAATTGAAAGTTGTTTGAGAGGGGCTGGGGAGATCAGTCAGTCTGTGTGGTGCTTGCTTGTGGGTCTGATTCTCAGAACCCCTAACAAACAAACCAACCAGTCATGGTGGTTTGTTGTTGTAATCCCAGCACTGAGGAAGCAGGACACATCAAGACCAGCAAAAGGAGATTTATTTGCCCCAGAGGAACAAAGGGCAGGGAATAAGAGACAAAGATGGGAGAGAGAGGTCAAGGAAGAAGGGGAAAGGAATAAGAGAGAGATGGGAAAAGGGATACTTGCCCCAGAGGGACAAAGGACTGCCTCTGGACAGAGAGGAGACACTTAAGGCCCACAGACAAACAGCAGTTTATAAAGGGACAAGGGGAAACTGTGTTAAGAGGACGTGTTTAATTTTGATTGGGAGTGTTAATTAAGTGAGGCAAAGGGAGCTTTTGATTGCTGGGCTTCAACACTTTGATAGCTTGAGCCTTGGTGATCACTCTCAGGAGGAGGAAGTGGCCAACTAAGGAAATGGACCTTGGAAGATTTAGGCATGTCACCTAAGGGTTTAACAAGGAAGAGGGAGTAGGAGAGAAGGGCAAGGTCTGCTGGAGCCATGCTCACCATGCTTGGAACTACTAGAACCCTGAAGACCTGTACCTACACACACACACACACACACACACACACACACACACACACACACACA
>NW_026592510.1:499891-553974 GCF_907164565.1 Psammomys obesus | reverse complement strand
ACACACACACACACACACACACACACACACACACACACACACACACAATGGAGTTTGGGGAAACTTGAAAAGCTTTGGACTCCTGTGAGGAACATTCCAGATTTACTGATGTGTCTGGAGGGAGAAGAGACTTCAGAATTAGTAGATCTTATTTTCTCGGATTTTCCAAAGTACGACTCACCTCTAGCTGGCCCTCAAGCTTGAAGACTCTTGTTTCTTGAAATGCTATCAGCACCCCACCCTGCCTTTTTAAAATCACAAGATAGATTATTCACACCATCTAAAGAGGGGGCTAAAATGCAGCCGTGGCTTAGAGTGTTCATGAACTTTGCACCTTTATCTCTTCCACAGTCTCTGCTTCCAGACAAGGAAGCCAGGTGAGCTGAAATCCCAAGGCAAATGTAACGGGAGGGGCTGCCTGGCGCCTTAGTTTCTGCCTCCCCAGTACTTGATAGATTTTGTTAAATCACTGCATTGAGCTTCCTGTTTAGGAAGGCTCTTTGGGCATTCAGTCTTGTCCCTGGGGAGAAAGTGAGGTCTGGCTGGGTGTTAGTTACCAATGGAATTTTCTAAGACTATAACCTTCCCCTCACACTTCACCCAGGGGCAGACAGAAGGCGCTACCTTCTTGAGAGAAAGGATAAACGTCTCTAAGTCAACAACTCGGTGGCCAAGTCCACAGTCAGTGTAGTGCCTCTCCAGAATTGCCATCGAAAACTGTGTAAATTCATCATGAAAGCCCCAAGTAAACAGAGAAGCCTTCACTAACAGGAAGCAAATGTGTTCAGACATTGAGCCGGGAGCTGTGGCTTCCTTTTGCTTTACTTAATCTCAGAAAGGAGAGGTGGGTGGTTAGCTTCTAATATAATACTGCCAGAAGGGTTCAAATCACCGGGAGACACTGCATATATGGCTATCTAGATCTGTGTGTATATGTATGAATGTATGTATGGATGGATGTACTTAGAATCTTTATGAAGATAAATGTGAAGTATTTCCTATGGCCCAGGAACTCAATGTCTTAGACTTTCTCCTTTAAAAAAAAAAATCAGAAAAAATTTACATAAAAATATAGGTCTTTAAAATAATGTACAGCAATAGCATAACTACTGCCTTAGTTGAGTACATTACACTAACTTCCACATTCCCCCCCCCCACTATATGTATAAATGAAAGAAAAAATTGTTGTGATGTGACATTAATGGACAAAGCAAGAGGGTAGGATATGCAGTGTCTGCTGGGTGGTGGTGGCGCACGCCTTTAATCCCAGCGCTCAGGAGGCAGAGGCGGATCTCTGTGAGTTCGAGGCCTGTAGAGTGAGTTCCAGGCCAGCTAGGGCTATGCAGAGAATCTGTTTAAAACTAAAACAAAAACAGCGATGTGTAAATAGATATAAAGTACAGCTGAATGCATCACACACACACACACACACACACACACACACACACACACACACACCCTGCTAAATGACTCCATCATGCCTGGAGCCTGACTGTACAGAGAGCTGTTACTGCAGAGGATATAGCTGAGTCTAAAAGGTACCATGGACGCTTACCACTTGATTAGCAGAATCTGAGACAGGCCTGGGAGTGCACTCTTCAAGAAGATCCACGAGGGGAACCGACTAGGGAGGGGAAGCTGTGAGCCAGCACGGGTTTCGGATCAGTCTAGCACTGACTGATCCCAGGAATGCCCGGGCTGGCTGCTCTGCAGGAATTCCATCCCGAGAGAGCAACTCAGGGCTTGGGACTCTGAGAGCCCTTGACAATACACTCAGCAGCTGGGCGCTAGGTGCAAAGGGGATGTGGGCTGCTCAGAGGCCATCCTCATGGCCACTAAGCCACAAATGGGAGGGCAAAGGAAGTCACCGTTGTGGCCTCACAAGACCCGCCTAGGAACAGCGTTTCTTCCTGTTAACTAGATGGAATTTTAGCGCCCAGAGCTAGCTTTAGCTACTTATATAGATCTGGCCCTTCTGGGGAGCGTGTGTAGCTGCTGTCTCTTCACGCTTCCATGGAGCACGTATGCCAGCCACGATTAAAGATCCCCTGCACACAGAACTTGCGCTTTACAAACCCTTTGCCACCTAGCGCCTGTCCGGTAAGCGTGCGCAGAAAAAGCAGATGGAGCCGGGATTCCCGTCCTGTTAGAAAGAGCCTGCCTCAGGAGTACGGTCTTGGGGGCGGAGCTCTCACTACTTGGCTCTTGTTGAGAATCTTCAGAGAAGGTATTCAAACTTTAGCAAGAAAAAAAGAAGAGAAAGAAAGGAAGGAGGAAGAGAAAAAAGGCAGGAGGAGGAACAGAGAGAGGAGGAGGGATTTTCTCCAATCAAGGCACCTGATTTTGTCTGATTTTTAAGGAGAAGGTGAACTGGCTTAAGAAAGCTGGCTTCAGGCTCTCCTCAACTCCCCCAACTCCAAACACTCTGCCGGGACAAAGAGAGAGGCAAAGACCCCAGGAGGAAAATGCTCTGGATTTAGGATTGATTTGAACAAGATTTCCTTGGTCTTACTTTCCTCTAGCAGCCATTCAGGCTTAAGATAACTTAAGGTGGGCCCCCAGGACCCGGTCATTTTCACAACCTTTTCGTTTTCCCCACCACAGTGCTGGATGGGTGTCTTCAGCTCTTTGCAGAAGAAACCCACAACAGTTATACAATTCATTCAAAATCCAATGGCGCCCCCTTGTGGTTGGGATCTAGATTAACTAGCTCTGCATACCCCAGGGATATATATATATATATATATATATATATATTTTTTTAATTTTAATTTCCATTGCAGTAGGTTTCCACATCGCCCACGAAATGCTGCCCAATTCCAATCACCCTTTTGATCTTTATTGAAATGATCACGCACTGATTACATCTCATCACTCAGGAAGCCAAGGCAGAAGGATCGTAGATTTGAGTCCAGTGTGGGCTACACAGCGGACTCTGTCTCAAAAAGACTTGATGCTAGAAAGGAATTCAATAGTAGAGAGTAAGGAGAAAAAGAAAGCCTGTTCACTGAGGGTAGGCATGTAAACATCGGCAGCTACCATGGAAAAAGGTCTGGTGGCTACACAGAAAACTGCCACTGGAGCTGCCATGTGACTCGGTAAACCCCATTCTGTGTCCATATAGCCAGAGGACACAGGAATTGGCATCTTGGAATATTGCTCGTTGCTGCAGAGGTATCCATGATAACCAAGTTTTCCATGTGTCTTGTTCAAGAAGGGTGACACCCCAAAGCACACTCTTTTCTTATTTTTTGACATCTACACAAACCAAAAACAAACAAACAAACAAACAAAAAACAACCTCTTGGAGTTAAGTCCAAGGGAAAGCAAGAGGTTACACAGCTATCCATTGCTGCCTTTGTCTTTGCAGACCCCTCATAGCATATTAGATGTTCAACTGATCTGAAGGAAGGGCGTCATTTTCAAACTAAGAATTTCGGGTGAAATGACTTTCCTTTTCCATTAAAGCGTTATGTGTATATGCTAAAGGGAAAAAATGCACAGCATAGAAAACTAAGAATTAGCCGGTGTAGTGGTGCACATCTTTGTCAGGGAGGCAGAGGCAAGTGTATCTCTGTGAGTTCGAGGCCAACCTGGTCTAAGAAAGAAAGAAAGAAAGAAAGGAAGGAAGGAAGGAAGGAAGGAAGGAAGGAAGGAAGGAAGGAAGGAAGGAAGGAAGGAGAAAGAAAGAAAGAAAGAAAGAAAGACGAAGAAAGAAAGACGAAAAGAAAAGAAAATGAAGAATTAAATATCTTGCACCCCCCCTCCCCTCTAACATTTCTTGTCTTGGTTCCTTGCTCCATGTAACTTCTGGTTTCTGGATCTTTGATTGGCTTCTCCCTGTAGACATACCAGTCAACTTGTGACTTACCTAAGAGGAATCTGGAAGCTGAGTAAGGAAATGAAAGCAGTCCAGGTTTATTTCATTATGATCATATGCCCGAAAATAAATCTAGATCATCATTATGTACCCACAAAGAGAACAGCTTGGCACCGACGGAGAGCTATTTCATTATAATTTGGACGTGTTACGGCATTCGGTGTTTTCTTTCATTATGCTTTCATTTATTAACAGGCCAACACGACCACGGAGAATGTGAAGTCCCTGCCAGTCCTTTGCTGACCTCCAGTACTGTTAGGAAATGAGAGAGAGAGAGAGAGAGAGAGAGAGAGAGAGAGAGAATAGCTGAACAAAAAAGATGTCAAGATTCACTTTCATAAGCAGCTTTCATGTGATGCTGGGGAAGAGAAATGCATCTTGTTACTCACTTAAGCACATGACAGAGGGGACCCAGCCCCGATTACAGCCTTTCACCTCCCAGTTAGGGTGAACCCCCCCATCTTCTTTCCCACTGTAGGGGCCATCCTCATTAAAAAAAACCTGTATCGGAAGTGTGCTCCTAGAACTAATGTAGAGGACTGTCTATGCCATGATCAGTGAGCTCCCTAGAGGGCAAAAGAGTGCCCATTGTGGGACATAGTCTTCTCCTGCTGCCTGAAGATCAGCCCAGCATGGTGGCTTATGCTTGTGATCCCAGCACTCAGGGAGGCAGAGGCAGGCAGATCACTGTGAGTTCGAGGCCAGCCTGGTCTACAAAGTCCAGGACAGCCAAGGCTGCACAGAGAAACCCTGTCTCGAACAAACAAACAAACAAACAAAACAAAAACAAAATAAAACAAAAGATGTAGAGCTCTCAGATCCTTCTCCAGCACCATGTCTGCCTGGATGCTGCCATGCTTCTCACCATGGCTATAATGGACTAAACCTCTAAGCCAGCCCCAATTCAATGTTTTCCTTTATAAGTGTTGCCATGGCCATGGTTTCTATTAACAACAATGAAACCCAAACAAAGACAGACTCACTCACAGGAGTCTTTTTGTTGAGAGCACGTCCAGTCAGGTGGACAATCAAAATTTACCATCGTGGGGGTCTGGAGATGTGCTACAGCAGCTAAGAGCTCAGAGGACCCCACACCCACCTCCAGAGGCTCACCTGTAAGTTCAGGAATCCAATGCCTTCGGCCTTCATGAGAAACTGCGCTCGCATGTACATACCCACACACCAACAGACACACAATTGAAAATAATAAACATGAAAACCTTCACACAAAAATTAACCATCACAGCCACTACAGAAAACTGCCTGGCAGTTCCTAAAAACGACAAACTCATGGCTGCATTTAATGAGACAGTAACCCTGCTCCTGGGTCCACACCCAAGTGCCATGGAAACATGGCTACACAGAAACTTAGGCTTGAGTGTTCATAGTGGAAATTCATAATAGGCAAAAGCCAGCAGCTGATGAATGAAGCAACGAAGTGTGTTATATCTGCGCAGTGGAATACCATGCAGCTATATAAAGGACCGAGTGCTGGTATGTTAGAACGCAAACAAATCTTGAAAATATTCTGCTAAGTGGAAGACAACAACTACCGAGCATTAACTGTTGCAATCTCACCCGTAAAAAGGCCCAGAATAGGCCGATCTACAGAAACCAGGCAGGCTGGTGGTTCCCTAGGGAACCATGGGATGGTGACTGACCGCCAATGGGCATGGAGTTTCTGTGACTTCTGAAACCAGCTGTAGTGGCGATCACGTCACCCTGAATTACCTAGGAGCAGAGCACGTGGTATGTGAATTGCAGGTCAACTGAAGCCGTTACTAAAAACAGAAGAGCTAGTTAATACTACAAGGTATGGCTTCTAAGGTTACAGAAAGACGTGCAATTTATGATTGGGTGTGTGTGAAAATGTGGGGCAACAGTTTATTTTTTCAGGAAGACTCACAGGACAGGTAAAGGAACAATCGGTGGTACTCCTGCAGTAGGAGAGCAGGGACTTTGTAGCGTACAAGCCATGAAGAAGGAGGACTGCTGCTTCGTCTTTTGTCCCCCAGGGGAGCAGTGACCAAGAGGAAGGGAGGTAGACTCACTTCTGACAAACGCTTCTGTGCAGTGAAATTGAACTATAGATTAACGTATCGTAAACACAGAGACGAAAATAGCTAATTTAGGGTTGTATGACAGTTTAAAGATGAGGAGTCTGCAAAGTTCATCTTCATCCTTGCTTAGTAGGTTTGTTACCGGCAGGGGAGCAGCTTTGGACATCCTGAAAGTATATTGTGAACACGGTAGGAGGAAGCGGCGAATTATTCAATTTGTATCAAAGTTCTTTTGGAACTGGAGTGTTTGCCACTGGAAATGGAACGTGAAAATGTGAAATAGGGATTTGGACTTGGAGGAATCCTTCCTAGAGCCACCGTGTCTACGCGTGTATGAATTTTCTGTCTTACTGGCTGAGAGCGTCCAGATGCTGCCCCAGCTGGTAGATGGACAACTCAGCCCTGGCACCTAGGCCTCCGGGAACATTTCAGAAGAGGAGGCAGGAAGACTGCAAGAGCCAGAGGCTCAGGAAGTTTGCTGTGAGGTTGTGTCTCTTAGAAATGTCAAAAGCTACACCCAGAAAGTCTCATCAACATGGATGCCTACACACGAGTCGAACAAGGATGACGTACCAACAGATAGGCTAACACGGAATGGGGAGAGCTCATGGGGCCTCAGTCCTAGACAAAGGACTACAGGCAATTAAGGAATGACGAATGGGCAAACAGTCTTGCTAGGGAAGAGGCCAAACTGATTGTCCAGTATCAAGTGGTCAGCCCTGCAATCATATACAAACAGGAAATTTTATACTGACTGGGCAGGATGTGTTATATATTTACGAAGCATACATACGTGTGTATGTGTGCATGCGTGTGCAACAATAACTAGAGGCCATGAATTTGAGAGCGAGCATTTGTTTGGGAACAGCTGAAAGGAGGAAGGGGGAGGAGGAAGGGGAAAAACAAGCGTTTTAAAAAGTTCAGATATCACTCGCACAATGACAATTGCATACTTAGCATCTTGATCTTGCTAGTAAATTCCCTTCTGATTAACTCAAAGCCTCTTGGGGAAAAAAAAAAAAAAACAACCAACACTGAGCCAGAACAAAAATGAAGGAGAGCGCTTTGTCCAGAGAAGTTAAGAATAATAAGAACCTGTCAAAAAATAAATAAAAATCAGCTTTCAAGAATTCCCAAACCTGACCAACTCAGGGCCCATTTGGACATCAAAATAAGTATTGTTACTAATAGCTCTTAATATTTTCAAATATAAATCTATATACCCACTGTGATATTAATTTTTAATCAATAAATTAGCTATATGATACATATATAGATAGGTAGGTAGATAGATGATAGATAGATAGATAGATAGATGGATGATAGGAAGTTTCTTCCTGGCAGTAGACTGGTGACTATAAACAGGATGATGAAACTAAAACATCAGTATTTGGCGACTAACACATTAATAAACTCAGCCAAGAAATATTACTGAATGGTCACACGGGTGAGTGGGTGTTTGGTGAGGAACACATTGTCATATGATCTCAAAGCAGCATTGCACAAAACATTTGCCAGGGATGGAGAGAAAGATGATGCAGTTAAGAAAGTTTGAGTCAGGTTCCACTTCAATGAGCAGCATCAGACAGACTAAAATCATGCACTGCCTTGAAAGACACACGGAGGGCACACACATCACTTCTGTGGCATCTCCACCAAGCCACTCGATCAATTAAACATCCGCAAAGGTAGGGACATTCTAAGAGTGTCAAGGGCCACCGGACGTGATGGTGCACGACTTTAATCCCAGCACACGGGAGGCAGAGGCAGGCTGATCTCTGTGAGTGTGAGTTTGAGGCCAGCCTGGTCTATAAAGTGAGTCCAGGACAGCCAGTGTGGGAACAAAAATGTCAGGCATGAGAAGACAGTAAGACTGTCCTAATTCCAGGGAAATATACATTAGGGATGAAATTGATCTTTTCAACTTTACCATGGGGGTTGGGGGTTGGGGTGGAAAGAGAGCTCTAATGAGTCAGAGGCAGTAAAGAGTCAAGGTTTCAAGCAGGGGTTAGTGGCCTGCATCCTTGGGAGGCAGGCGTAAAAGGATCATGGCATGTTTGACCTCAGCCTGGTTAGCAACACAAGGTGACACCCTGTCTCAAACAAATAAACAAAACTAAGGATTTTAAGTTGTGAAGAAACTTCCTCATTCAACTCTGTATACCCAACATTTCCTATTACAAGCTTACCAGGTACTCAAGTTAAGTTAAATAATGTTCATTCTCTTTTGCCAGCCCGAGGAAATAAAAATTCTCTTCTTTATAAACTTCACAATTTCAGGGACCTTTGTTCTAGCACCTTCCAAGGTTTTAAAAACTGGACAAGTTTCAGCATTACCTGACTTTTGGCTTCTGGTAAAAAGTCAGCAGAACTATGGCCAGTGACTTCACACATTCTGCCACGGTGGAAGCTCCGGAGCCTTCCAGATGGCATGACCTCTCAGCTCACCACAACCCTTGCCTGCAACTTTCTTACACTGTGCACAAGCCTCTCCCTGTGTGTCCCATAGGTTTCGTCAACATAGAAAGGTATGACAGGTGGGAGGGAGCTTGGCAAATCCCTGTCGTCTCCTGTAATGATGTTTAATGCTTCCCAACTTAGCCCTGCTTAACCCCTGCATTTCCCACCTTCATGTTCTCAAAAAAATAATCAATTAATTGAAAATAATAATTAAAATTAATTTAATTAAAAAAAAAACCTAACGTGCATGGGTGCAGTACATGCCTGCATGTACTGTTTGTGTACCATGTATCCTTGGGGATCAGAGCAAGGCATTATATCCCTTCTGGAGTTACAGCCCTTTATAAACTCCATGTGTGTAAATTTTGTTTTTATTTCCTCAGATGAGGGGATGAGATGCGAGCCATTCCCAAGCTTTACTGATACATGGCGTGGGCTGAGCCCAGAGCATTTCTATCTAAATATCCTTAGGCCAACCCCTGGAAACTTTTAGCCTCCATACAATCTAAGATTCTGCAAGTCTTCTTCAATCCTTCATACAATCTAATCTTCTTCAAGGTCTGGAAATCAAGACTTTGAAGGCTTAAGCTTCCAGCCTCCATCTGCTAACTTAGGCCTAGAATGTTTTTAGCATCTGAGACTTAATGCTGAATAAACTTACCCATCCCAGTTCTTTCTGAACTCTGGCTGGCTGGTTCAACTCAGCTGTCTGGCTCAAACTCCTCTCCAAGCTGACTGATTCAAATTGGCTTCTTTTGGCTTCTCACTCAATTGCTCTACTTGGAAAAAAAATGTCTCTTCACTCCACAAACTGAACTATACTCAACAAACTCTATTGTACTCAACTGAACTCCACCGAATTGAACTGTACTGGTTACACAAAGTCTACCATGCTATACTCTACTGTCTGTCCCCTACCCCTTCCCTGCTCTGCTCTTAAGTAGTTTCTCTTTCCTGTCTGTTCTCATGAGAGTTGAGTATATCTTATCTGTCAAATCTTTCTCTGATTCGTCAAATAGACATGGTTGTTTGTTTGTGTCTGTATTGCAGCTGGATCACACAGACCTAGGTTTTGGATGTGATCTCTTGCCAGAGTAGTCACGTTGCTGGATTAAACTCTGTCTACTCATGTGGGTGCTGGAAATTGAACTTAGGTTCTCTGGAAGAACAGACACTGCTCTTATGCTCTTAACCACAAAGCCATCTCTCCAGCTTCCCATTCTCAGCAAAACTGAAAAAAAAAAAAAAAAAGAAAGAAAGAATAACAATAGAGAAGTAAAGGGACTCAGAAGTTTGGCAAAATTAAGCTGTGCTTAACATTGACATACCAAGAAGTTAGAAAGTGCTTTACCACAGGCTGCCTCAGTTTCCCTAGTTTTGCATTAATTGGAATACGCCAGCAGCAAAGACCTCAGTTTATCCTCACTACCACTTACTGAACAGCCTCACCCACAGTCCCAGGGCTTCGGTCTCTTTCAGGACATCGGCTGCATATTTTTGTTGTCTCTGCTCTTGAGGACTTTCAGAAACGTAACACATGCTGGATGTGGCAGGTGTGGTGCTAATTTTAATACGGGTGGGAGTCTGCCAAGCCAGCTATTTCAGAAGGGCTGGGGGAGCTGTGTCAGAGCCTCAGGCTGGCTGGAGCGCTGGGCTGCCTTCATGAAGCCCCATTTGGCCATGAGTCCACTGAGCAGCCGCCTCCTTCTAGCTGCTTAAATCCCTTGAGCGCTGAGTGATAAAAGGGAAAAGGGAGTCCGCACCTGTTCTAGCTTTGGAAAGGACCTGAAATAGAGTGAGCATCTCTTGTGAAGGCTTAACAGCATTTGCAGTTGCTTCCTAAGTGACAATCAGTTCCCGTCTATTACATAACAGAAATATGATGACCTTTCTTTCCCTGGGTGTAGGCACCACTTTGCTTCTTCTAAAAAGCAAAATCAAAATAAACCAAGAAAACCTTTCATTTGTTTTACGTGCTAAAGTGTTTTTGCCTGCATATTTGCCTGGGCACCACCTGCATGCCTCGTACACCTGGGGACCAGAAGAGGGCACCAGAGGCCTTGGGACCGGAATTAGAGATGGTTGTGAGCCACTGTGTGGGTGCTGGGAATCAACATCTGCTCCCATTCCCCCACTCTCTGCACACTCCCACAGCCCTCACTCCTCCATACCCCTCTCCCCCCCCCCTTGTCCTCTTGAAGAGCAGCCAGACTCTGAACCACTAAGCCAGGGTTCCAGCCCCACCACTTTACTTCTCGATGAAAGGAAGCTTTTGAGCATTTCTATGTGGATCTGGAGTCAATGTTTGGGGGTGGGAGTGGGGGGAGGTGGTCATTTTTTCTCCTAACGTGACCCCTAAAATGATTTGTGTGTGTGTGTGTGTGTGTGTGTGTGTGTGTGTGTGTGTGTTTGTAGGTGAATGTGTTTTAATTTTGTTTTCTCTCCAAGGCAACCTACAGAAGGATGAATGAAAAAAAAAATATACATAGGAACATAGAGCTTTGCTCAGTACATACAATAAGCAATAAAACAGACTTCAGTTTAATGCAATAAAATACAGATGAATAGAGATACAGGAAAAAGTGGAGAGGAGAAAAGGGGCAAGAGAGACGGAAGGGAGAGAGATATAATGAATGAGGAGGAAAATGGAGGTGAAAAGGAAATGGTCACCTTTTGCTCAGACTAGTCCTCATGTAAAAACCACTTCCCTAAACTCATCTGCATCCCAACTGTGCCAATGTCTCTAGTCCTGGCTCCACAATAACCTTTTATTTCGATCATGGGTTGCTCTGTGCATCACTGATTTTAAGGGGGAATAATTTTCAGGAGTCCAAGAGTTTTTACATCTCTGTATACATTCTCCATTCTACCAGCATTCCTTGTTTCCTGGTGAATGCTATTTGATACAAAGAATGATCAGACCCAAGAAAGGACTACTTCATATATTAAATCTCTAATAAACAGACCATCAGCCACAGGAAGAATATTTTCCACATGACCCCATTTATTTCGTTATTCTTTTTTCTTAATTTATTTTTGTTTTATGTGTGTTGCGTGTATGTCTGTGTGAAGATGTCGGATCCCTTGGAACTGGAATTAGAGACAGCTGTGAGCTGCCATGTGGTTCCTGGGAATTGAACCTGGATCCTCTCAAAGAGACAGCGAGTGCTCCTAACCAGCAGAGCCATCTCTCCAGCTCCTCTTTTGTTATTCTTTCACGTACATAAATTCAACTTGCCGATGCCAAAATTACATAAGAAGAATACACCTAGACTCGTGTGTCTGTGGGTTGCACGCACCTCACAACAGCTACAAATTCGGCAAATAACAACAACAAAAATCAATGTTGTGGAGTGTTTTCGCAGTTTATTTTGTGCGTGTGGCTCAATGATATGGTCCTCAAATCTGAACTTTGTGTGTGACAACATCGTATTGCCATGTCAAAGGCTAGTTGTGCTGCAAGAGGGATGCATATTCTCTAAGTATTTTTGTTTAAAATGTTAGGTAGAACACGAATTTAAAAGCAGTTTTGAAGATCAGAATGGCAAGTCAGTCATCATTATCACATCCTTTTCTCCCTTCTGTCTCTCTACAAAATGTTGGTCCTCCAGTGCTTCTTGGAGAAACTAAGGATCAAATGGGTCCTGACTCTATGTGTTCAGGTACTTATCTTCCCTCCATCTCTTGATTTAGACAGAGACTCCACTATGAACTCCCTTTTCACATCTCTTCCCTCAATCTCAAAATCTTCCAGTTAGGTCATCAGACAATCCTTCCCTGGCCTGGCATCATCACTGCTCCGTGCAGTTCCTGGTTCATCTGGTGGCTAGCTCCCCTCCTACCAAAAATTGTCTTACAACATTCCCCAAGACCAGAGGAGACTGTTGGATTACGCCTCGGAGTACCAGACTCCACCCTGAAGCCAGGATCTAACAGTGAAGATAGGCAATGCTCTCAAGATAGGCCTGAGTGTAGGAAATCATGGTCCTGGTTCTGGTTTTGTTGTAACCTTCAAGGCGTTTGACATCTGTTACAAAGCCAGATGACCTTCTGGTCTGTGCAGTGTTATTTGCTTAAAATGTAGGCATTTTATCCAGCAATAACCAACATGCAATGATTGACAGATGGACAAAGTTCATGGAGTCACTGTGGACTCTATTCCTAAAATATTCCCACAAGAAGTTAAAACAGACATCTAATCCCCATTTTGTATATGAGGAAACTAAGACTCAGTAGTCAGTAAGTTACCTGGGTCCAGTGACAGGAGCAGCCTGGATGCAATTGGGCCTCAGCCCATCTCGCTAGTGCCTTAGGGTAGGAGTTCTGAGTCAGTGTCCTCGGGATTGTGCTTTTATCTTCAAGATGCCATGCTGTTACGCTGCCTAGTGCTGTGCTTGATGGACATACATTCCACTGTGGGGAGGAGGAAAGGACTGAGGTGCTGTCGTCTGATGTGAGGACCGGGGGGTTTCAAGTCCATAAGGCCTCTGCAAGAAATGATCAGCCAAGGTTCTCAAAGATAGCGAAAGGACAACAGTGTAGTTTTTTCTTTACTAAAGGTTTATTTATTTTATTATTTATACAGTTCTTTGCCTGCATGTGTGCCTGCAGGCCAGAAGAGGGCACCAGGTCTCAGTAATAGGTGGTTATGAGCCGCCATGTGGTTGCTGGGAATTGAACTCAGGAGCTCTGGAAGAGCAACCAGTGCTCTTGATTTCTGAGTCATCTCTCCAGCCCCAGTGTAGCTTATTTTAACGTTTTATTTTTTGCATTTGTATGTGAGTGGTGTGCATGCCTTGTGTATGACATGTTTGCTTGTGTGGAGCATAGAGTGTCTACAGGTGTTCCACACATGTATGTAAGCAGAGGCCCAAGACTGACATCAGGAGTCATCCTCAACATCGGAGTCTTTCTCCAGAGCTTCCCACCTTATTCACTGAGGCACATTCTCTCAACTGAACACAGAGCTTGTGCATATGGATCAGTGTGGCTATCTGTCTTGCTCTAGCGAGCTCCTGTGGTCTATCCTTCCAAGCACTGAAGTTACAGTGGTGATCAGAGGCACACAGATCCAGCATTTACATGGGTTCAAGGGATCCAAACGCTGCTCCTCATGCTTGTGCAAACGCTTTGCCGCAATTTCCCCAGCTCAATAATTAGCTTATTATTGTAAGACAACATCCCCTTGTATGGATGTGCTGTTTTATTTCTAGTCACCAATAGAGGCATTTCTACTATTTGGTTATTATGAATAACTCTGCATTGATGAGCACCATTTCAGGAATGGTGCTTTATGCCTGAAATCCTAGCACTTGGAGCCTTTGTGAGCCTGAGATAGGACAACTGAGAATTCAATGCTAGACTGAGCTACATAGAAAAAATTTTTTTATTTTAAACAAACAAGCAAAGCATCTGTGAACAAGCTTTTGTGTAGGCATCTGTAATCATTTCTCTTCGGTATTTAGCTATAAGTGGATTCTCATCATTTAAACACTTTCTATCATCCAAGGTACATATTGACATATTTAAGGTGTGTGTGTGTGTGTGTGTGTGTGTGTGTGTGTGTGTGTGTGTGTTTAGTCTTGGCTATTTCTGGATTCACAGGCTGGCCTCAAACTCAAAGAGACCCATCTCCCTCTGCCCCCCTGAGTGCTGGGATTACTGGCATGCACCACCACACTCAGATTTCCACCTTAGTTTTTGATCCAGTGCTGCTCACTGAGCCTGGAGGTTGCTGTTTGGGCTTTGAACAGGCCAGCGAGCTCCAGCATGGGGCTTACAGGTACACATCACTGTGCTCAGCTTTTCACGTGGGCCCCAGGGGTTTGAACCCCTGTCCTCAGGCTTGCTCCACAAGCACTTTCCTGACGGAGTCACTCCCTCAGCCATTGTGTTTTCTTCACTAAAATTGCCCGACCTTTCCCCACAGAATATCAGTTCCCTGAACTGATATGTGAAATTTTACTCTTTTCCCCCTCACTTTTTAAAACACTACCATACAGTGAGTGTATGCACATAAGTGGTTCAAAGAATGCTGAAGTTAATAAAGCAAACAAAAGAAAACCTATTGATTTAATCGGCCAGTTGATTTAACAGGAAAAGTCAGTTTGTGGGGAGAGGTAGGCCTGGGCTTATGTGGAAGTAAGAAATTGTCCACAGGCTCCAGCCTGTGCCTTCTCTTTGGCCCTGGTTTTCATCTGTAAAATATTGGGGTTGAGCATATTCCTGGATCCTCCCAGCTCCATATTCCATATCTGTAAAAAAATTATCAAGTGACTTGATTTAACCATACAATTATTATCCATCAAATATATCTTCATCAAATTTCTTCTTGAGCCAGACAATTTTCAGATGTCTTATCTATCATGTCAACATTTATAAGAGGGACTTCGGCTGGATGGTGGTGGTGCTCGCCTTGAATCCCAGCACTTTGGAGACAAAGGACAAAGGCAGAGGGATCTCTGTGAGTTCAAGGACAGCCTGATCTAGAGAGAGCGAGAGAGAGAAACTTTATGTATAGACGAGGAGAATCATGAAATATTTCTTCTTCTTCTTCTTCTTCTTCTTCTTCTTCTTCTTCTTCTTCTTCTTCTTCTTCTTCTTCTTCTTTTCTTTTTTTAGACAGAGTCATACTATGTAAACCTAACTAACTACTCTGGAACTCACTATGTAAACCAGGCTGGCCTAGACTCACAGAGATGAACCTGCATCTGCTTCCCAAGTGACATTACATTTAAAGGAATAAGCCATCACGACTAGCTGACTATGTGTATTTTAAAAATAACTTTATTTAAAATGTAAATAGGAAAAAATAATTAAAAATTCATTTTGAAAATTGGCCCAGCGATGAAGAGCACTGGCTATTCTTCCAGAGGACCCAGTTTCAATTCCCAGCACCCACATTGTAACTCTCAGCTGTCTAACTCCAGTTCCAGGGGATTCAAAACCTTCATACAGACATACATGCAGGAAAACACAAATGCACATAAAAATAAGTAAATCATTTAAAAAAGAAAATTAGACAATAGTCATACCATTTAAAAAAGTTTCACTATTTTTAGCCAGTTTGAAACTTGTCACCCTTTTTATTTAAGCTCAAGAGAGAGTACGGGAGTGATGGACTGAGCTTCTGGCCTTGCCTTATTCAAGGGACGTATGGAGTGACGCTCCATATGATGGAGTTAATGTGACGTCCTACTGGAGGTAAGCATTGGTTCCCTCAAACACAGTGAAGTGCCATTGTTGGACAAAAGGAATGGAGGCAGGGTGAGGAAGAACCTCAGATGTCCATGAGTGGTGCCAGGAATTTGGTAGGGATCTAGCCTATAAGTTGAATACTAGAGGCTGATGTGAACCTTGAATAGACACGAATAAACACAGTGTCATAGCCAGGAAGGCTCAGGCCAGGAAGGTTCAGAAAGGCCTGAGCCAGGGCAGGCAGACTCCAAGGAAGGCCCTCAGAGCTCTGAGGGCGAGCAGCTGTACTTTCCAATACACACTTCATCCAGCCGCTTGTTCAGAGAACACAGCCCATGGTCAGTGGAATGGAATTTGGAGCAGACACAAGCCCCTCAGAAGGCACAGAAACCTGATATGCCGGCTTTAGCCTGGTGTCCCTCCAGGCATTTCCTCTCATTTGATTCCAATTCTTTGTGATGTCCGACAGAACAAGACCTGCCTGCCGTGTCAGAGGATAAGAGCAAACCAGACAGGGTGGTCAGGCCAAAAATGCCCCTTTAGGTGAGATGAGGAAGTTGGTTGAGGAAGGAGAATGATTTCTTAAGCTGGAGTCACTCAGCTGGCCTTGGGGGGCCTGGTTTGATTAGAAGGTGCTGGTACCAAGCATGGAGTCTCACTTTGATAGATGTATGCAGCAAGGATGAACAAACAGTATCAACTGCCAGATCCAAGAGGCCAGCTTGAGAGTGTGGGCATGAAGGAAGAAGAAAAGAGGGAGCTGAGGTCAAGAGCAAGTCTGTGAATAGATCAGGAAATAAAGCAGCCTGGCAAAGTTTAGGAGATAGATACAGATACAGATACAGATACAGATACAGATACAGATACAGATACAGATACAGATACAGATACAGATATAGATATAGATATAGATATAGATATAGATATAGATATAGATATGGAATAGCCTCAGAGATCAAAGCCTTGATCTTATTTGATGCCCTGCAAATAGGGCTGGAGGGTGTAGATTAGCAGCAGGGCATTTTCCTAACATGTGCAAGGTGACCCTAAACACCAAAAGAAAGGAAGGAAAGAAGGCTGGAAGAAGAGGGAAGAACATAGTCACATACCTGAATCCTCCTTGGAGAAATCAAGACCCAAAGAAAATACAAGCAGGAACCAGAAGTCTAAAGCAAAGAATCCAGAGGTCCAGAGTCAGACAAGACAGCTGGGCACAAGCCGCAAGGCAGACCTCTGCCAACCTAGGACATCAGGTGTGTTTGAAAGTTTTCTGCTGCTTCCAGATAAAATAGTTAAAAAGGAAGCATATTCATTCTAGCTTAAAAGTCAAGTTTTCTGTCCATGGTCACTTAGCTCTGTTGTGCCTGGGTCTGTGTGGAGCAGAAGAACATGGCCTGGGATGCGTGGTGGAGCGAAGCTGCTCACCTCATGGGAGTGGGCAGGAAAGAGTGAGCAACAGGAGCCAGATCCCAGCACCTCTCAAGAGCCATGCTCCTGTTGTGGGCACCTCCAAACCAGACCCCTTTCCTCAGATTTCCACCATCTCCTGTAGCACCTACAGCCTGGATCAAATCCTTGGGTGACATAACAGATAAAAACTATAGCAACTGGTCTTTGCGGTTGGTGACAGCATCTACTAAATGCAAGCCATGGTCTGGGTGAGCAAGAGTGGGTGTTTTAAAGAGAAGTGGTTTTCACACAGGGTCTCCACTTGCTGCGCACTGGGTTCATTTGGGGTTTAAATAAGTTGGTGCCTCATTTCTTTCAATAATCTAGTTTATTTAGTCCGAGGTGCAGCCTGGATTTTAGATGGGGCAGGGTCAGTTTAATGGGTACTTAGTGAAACCACTGTATAGTCAGGGCTGAGGATCACTCCCTTGATGCTGGGTCTCACAGGTATGACAAGTCTTTTCTGAAAACCAGGCTTCACAGCTATAAAACAATGTGAAGTGTCACATAACATCACTTTAGACATGTGCTGGATAGTTTTCTGTCAACTTGACACAAGGTAAGGTTATCTGAGAGGAGGGAACCTCAATTAAGAAAATGCCTCCATAAGGCTGGATTGTAGGCAGAGCTGTAAGGCATGTTCTTAATTAGTGATTAATGGAGGAGGGGCCAGCCCATTGTGGGTGGTGCCATCCCTGGGCTGGTGGTCCTGGGTTCTATAAGAAAGCAGGCTGAGCAAGCCATGGAGAGCAAGCCAGTAAGCAGCACCCCTCCATGGCCTTTGCATCAGCTCCTGCCTCCAGGTTCCTGCCCTGTTTGAGTTTCTGTCCTGTCATCTTTCAATAATGAATGGTGTATGATGTGGAAGTGTAAGCCAAATAAATTCTTTCCTCCCCATGTTGTTTTAGTCATGGTGTTTTTTTTTTTTTTTTCCATAGGAATAGTAACCCAAACTAAGACAGTAGATGTAACTAGTTCCCAGGGATTTTTCAGAAAAATAGCTTACTCCCCTATGCTTTAATCAAATAACTTTTACATTCAGTAAATGGTCCAGGTTCTAAGCATACAGTTTCTTTTGACAAATCCAACGGTTGATGAATCTCTGTCCTGGCTGTTCTGTAAGTTGACAATATATTAAAGTTACTCCAAAGTATGTACTTAAAAACAAATCATCACTTAAAACAAGGAATGGAACATTCCCATCACTCCACGAAGTTCTCTGGTGCCGCTTTCCTGTCACCACCAGACTGTCCCTTGAGACACTCATAGATATTTCTATCACCATGGCTAAGCTTCAGCTGTCCTTATAGCTTATAACAATAGTGTCATATGGCAAGAATTAGTTTGTGCAAGCTCATTCCCCTAGACATACTGTTTCTGTTGTGTTCTGTGACTCGGCATTCATGTTTGTGAGGTCTATCCGTTTATGTGTGCGATTCAGCAGTTCTTTGCCGTTATAAACAAACACACTATAAGCATTCTTTAGAGCAGTGGAAACACCCTTTCATTCATTTTAGGTGCGGCAAGATTTTTTTCTGTATATCTATATATTTTTGTACATTGGTAATGCGCAAAACACACACACACACACACACACACACACACATACACACACGTGCTGAGACACTAGTCTGTGAGTGGGTTAAGAGCCGACAGCAGGTGTTTAGTAGTTGCACTGTTATGTCAGTACCAGCAGGAAATCAGAACTGACCCATTTCTTTGCCCATACTTTGCACTTCAGTCTTTTTTAGCTATTGTAATTGATGTGAAGTGGCACATTATTGTGGTTTTAATTTGTATTTCCTTGATTACTGTTCATTTTAAATATCTTCTCTTGTGTTTACTGGCTACATGAAACTGAGAGACCATATAGGTTCTTACGTGAAGAGATTTGATTTTGTTGACTAAGCTGCATCCCCCAGCCCTCTGGTTTTCTTCTCTTCTGGTCCTCTTTTCCTCTCCTCTCCTTTTCCTTCCCTTTCTATTTTTTAAATGTGTCTTTTGTTTAAACTGTTTCATTTGTTGAAATTAATTTTTTTCCCTTTGAGGCAAGACCTCACTAGTATCCCCAGGTTGTTCCCAACCTTCTTGCTTCAGCTGCCACGTGCTGGGATTACAGGCTTGTGCTACCACACAACAGGACAGTCTTGCTGTATCTAAGATGGTTGAGAGTCTTTCCACTGCTGGAAGAACGTTTATAGCAAGTTTTTAAAATAGCAACGCACTGTGGGTTCTCCTGGCTGTTGGAGTCAAATTTGTCTCTTTTTAATATTTTTGTTCATCCCAAAGTCATGAAAACACTTTTTTTTTTTTTTTTTTTTTTGGAAACTGGCCTCGAACTCACAGAGATCCACCTGCCTCTGCCTCCTGAGTTCTGGGATTAAAGGCATGTGCTACTGTTCCCTGCTTCATATTTGTATTTTCTACAGCAAACATCATCTATATTCAAAAAGTACATACATGTGGGCTGGAAAGACGGCCCAGGAGTTGAGACACTTGCCACACAAGCATGAAGGAAGCATTGTGCTTCCTTCCTCAGGCCAATCACACATCAGTTGATTTTGCGTCTTGATGATTACTTGATCTTCATTTTCCTAAACAATTTTGGTAATGAAATATATTTCCCTCCAAAATGTTCATCTCTATCCCCCAAATTAACATATCAGTAGTGAGGAAAGGGTGCTCCCCTAGAAGAATCAGTGGACCAACCCAAACTGATGAACTTCACTTGAGATCATCAGATCCCTTTGCTACAAATCTGACCAAATGGACAAGTCATAGACTTGACACTTTGAATATTCAAAAGGTGGAAAACTAGCAAATGTCAAAGAATTTTCTGTGAATGTGTTAGTCGGCATTCTGTGGCTGAGACAAAACACCTGAGACAACCAACTTAAAGGGGAAAGATTTATTCTGGCTCATGATTATAGAGGTTTCTTCCCAAGGGGACTTGGGGCTGCTGCCTTTGGGCTTCTTGTAAAGCAGAGAACATTGAGACAGGGAACTCAGAGTGGAAGGGTCTGCTGGGCTCATCAGAGCTGGGAAGCACAGGAGAAAGCGAGCACTAGAGTCCACTGTCCTCCCTGTGACCCAACCTCCTTTCACTAGAGCCCACTTCCTAAAGCTCCCTGGTCACACTGCAGGACCAAGCCTTCAGCACTTGGGCCTTTAGGAGACATTGGAGATCCAAACCATAGCCACCAACATGCTAATTCTGGACCAAGATAAACACGAGGCCTTGGATATACTCATCTCACACTCTCTGAGAATCTAAGACAGTTCTGAACATATACTAAATACTCTGTAAGTGTATATTATATTAATTATATATATTATATGTCTGTTGAGATAAGGGTTCATATATCACAAGCTGGCCTTACTGTATATTCAAGGCTGGCCTTAAAAGTCCTGCTTCTCCATCCTCTACCTCCTAAGGATTACAGGCATGGGCTGCATCATACCTAATTAATAAACGTATTTTCCTTTGAGATATGGTATTTCTTGAGAAATTTATTTCAAGATATTTGATCTTTCTCTAATGGTAAGACAAATGATTTTTATGTTTATTTTTAAATCTCCATGTTTGTTTGTTTGTTTGGCTTTTCAAGACAGGGTTTCTCTGTGTAATATCCATGGCTGTCCTAGAACTCTCTTTGTAGACTAGGCTGGCCTCGAACTCACAGAGATCCATCTGCCTCTGCCTCCTGAGTGCTGGGATTAAAGGCATGTGCCACTGTTCCCTGCTTCATATTTGTATTTTCTACAGCAAACATCACCTATATTCAAAAAGTACATACTTGTGGGCTGGAAAGACGGCCCAGGAGTTGAGACACTTGCCACACAAGCATGAAGACTGGAGTTTGGACCCCCCACAGCCCACAGAAATGCTGGCTGGGCCGAGGACTCCTGCAGGAAGCTTACTATTTGGATCAGCCACATTTGTAAGCTCTAGGTTTGGTTAAGAGGCCTTCCTCAACAAACAAGGAGGCACAATCAAGGAAGAGTTTCCCCATAGTGCGCGCACACACACACACACACACACACACACACACACACACACACATGCACTCATCTGCTCACACATGAGCATCCACACACATGCAGACATGAGCCTATATATATACACACAACACACACAGATGAAAAATAAAATATACATATGATATGATTTTTGAAAGACTTTTAAGCCTCCGTTAGGAGAAAAGACAAAGCATTTAGTCTTGTTATTGCTTAAATAATCTCCAGTTAATCATCTTGTTTTAATATTAGCACCAGGTAACCTCAAGGTTGCATTTCTGTTGCTTTGGAGAGACACTATGACAAAAGAAAGCATTTAGTTGGGGGCTTGTTTACGGTTTCAGAGGATGAGTCCACGACCTCCATGACAGGAATCTTGACCGTAGGCAGACAGGTATGGTGCTAGAGCAGCAGCTGAAAGTGTAGGTCTTGACCCGCGGGCCAAGGCTGAACAAGAGTGAGACTGGCGTGGGCTTTGAGGTTTCACCTTCTCCAACAAGTCAGCCCTTCCTAATCCTTCCCAAACCATCCCACCAGCTAGGGACAGAGCTTTCAAATACATGAACCATGGGAGCCATTCTCATTCAAACCACCACAGGCTCCGTTATTTACAAAATGAACAATTGATGAAACTAAGCGGCCGGGAGACTCGATGTTTTGCTAATACATATCAAATATATAGTAAGGGACTAAGAAATAGAATGCCTTTTTAAAAAAACGAATGTTGGTTTACATCCAGTTTATCTTCAGACATCAAAGGCTAAACTTCTATGCTCATGGTAAAGATTACTGAGATGGGTGTGGTGGCAAAGGCTTGTAATCCCAGCACCCAGACAGAAGGGTTTGAAGCCAGTCTTTTCTGTACAGCAAGGCCCAAAAGCCAAAACAAAATTAAAAAAAGAACATGACTATTCATCAAAACGCCTCCCTCTCAAGCAATTCCTTTAAAGCTAATGACTTTTCAGTCTTTATAATCTACAGTGACATTGGCCGGTGATAGCCAATTGTGATTCAGAGCAGTCTTGGCTTTTAATCTGTCACTGGAAACATTGTGTCTTGTAAATTAATCCAAATGTAATTAGACTGTGTTTACTTAAAAAAAAAAAAGACATTTTATTTATACTAACTATGAGACCCTGCACTCTCAGACAATACAATATAGACACCGGCCCACAGTAAACCCCTGTTAGCGTGAATGCTTTGATATAGGACAACTTGTCATTGTATTAGTCATTTTCTATTGCCAGTACCACAATACCACAGAGTAAGTTAGTTAAAAAAAAAAAAAAAAAAAAAGGACGTTTATTTTGGCTTCCGATTCTGCAGAGAGAAGGTTGAGGGGTCACATCTGGTCATGGTTGTCTTGCTGCCAGAGTCCAGAGGCAGCACCGGGCACCTCACGGCAAAGGCAGGGCAGGCATACATCTTTTCAGGTCTCTGTCCTTCTTATGAAGTTGTAGGATGAAGTGATGGAGCTCTGCCCTGATGACCTTATCTAGCCCCAATCCTCTCCAAGCTCTGCTTCTAAACACCCTCTTAATGCTTCGCAATGGGGGTTGCATTTCAGTCCATGAACCCCTGGGGGACACACTCAAACCAAATCTAAATCACAGCACTTGCCAAAAATGAATGCTTTTTACAGCCAAATGGGAGTATTCTTTCCCCGCAGAATGTGAAGCAGTTTTCTTTACTCACTTTCTTAAAAACAAAGAACACTTTACTTTTAATCTAAAAAAAAAATTTTTTTTTCTTTAAAAAAGGAGGTAGGGACTGCAGTAGAGAGGTGTGTGTTTTGTCTGCTGTCTGTTTAGTAGGCTACGTTTGTAGTCTTCACTGTAATTGTAAGTAGTTGCCCTGTACTTTATTATGACCATTGGAGATAATATGTTTAGATTTGAAAGAAGTACGGCACATGGCAGGACTTTAGTTATTGCTCCAGCAGACCAGTCCAGGAAGAGCTGGTTTTACAGAAAGAAAGTTGGGATAAACTGGCTTAAATTTCATTCATGTGACCCAGCCAGGTTGTCGCCAGGATCAGTCTGGCAGCCCAGGTGCTAAGGCTGGATTTGGGATCAGCTTCTCACACAGACAAGGACAGAGCAGCACTCTCCAATTCCGTGCTCCGCTGTGGCATCTGTGGTCAGGGGACAGTTCTGAAAGCCATTTCTCTCCTTCTGCCATGTGGGGTCTGGGAACCTCACAGGTTGTCCAGCTCGCTGGCAGGTGCTTACACCACTGAGCCATCTCACTGGCCTGTAATATTATTAATTACCTTAGTGACACTTGTTATTACAAAGGGATTCAGTTCAGGGGCAGCCCGGTGGAAGAGACAGACAAGACAAAGTATTGGACTTAGAGAACTTAGTTCTTTGAAAAGTCTAAAGAGCCCTAACTTCAGTTTCTAGGCCTGGAAGATGGAGGGGAGAGGAGGGTCACAAATCAGGCAACAGCTTTGGGCCAAAGCAGTAATAGAGTGTTTTGCATTCTGGAGTGGATTTTGCAATCTCTACAAAATCCCACCATTCAAAAGCAACAAGCAATTCCTGTGGACTTCCCTCCTGTCTCCACATCCCCTTGCCTTGTCTCATCTCCTCCCTCTTACCTACAGCCAATGGAGATTCAGTTCATAGATTTATGCCTTCCTCTCCCAAATTCTCTTATGTAAACTGTCTGCTCTTGCACCTAACGGGCATCTTTCCTATGGTTCTCCAACCCTGTCGCTGGTGGTTGTGAAACTAGTCCTGTCCCTAACTAGCATCTGTAACATCTCTTGCGCTTAGATTTATTTATTTTGTTTTGGTGCTGGAGACTGAATCCAGGCTTTTGTGGATGTTGTGTGGTGCTCAGCCATAGCCAAGGCTGTGTAATAGTTCTCCATAAATTATTTTCACTTAGAGATGCCTGCATCTCAGAGTTTTGGCTTCATGGCATCTGAGTCCTCTCTAGCACACTAATCCTGTCAGCATGTGGTGTCTCTCAATCTAGAAGTGAATCAAGCCTCCTTGTTCAGTTTCTTACAGTTCAATGTCAGCATTTTATTTCTCCTGAATGGTCAGTAGACCAGGCTGAAAGTTCCAACATTCTCATTACTTGGTCTTTGTGGCAGTTGGGGCCCCATCCTGAGGCTACCTAGGGACCAGTTCTAGTCACCTCATCAACATAAACTTAGGCATGATCAAAAGACTCTCCTTGTGGAAAACAAAAGCCAGGTTCTGTCACTCAGGAAATTCCAGGGGTTTTAGGAGCTCTGAGCCCAGAGTTAGGTACAAAGACCAAATATATTTCTTATTACACCACAAATACTTTCTCAGTGATGAAATATTTATGCTTCTAGAAAGCACATCCAAATTTTGGTAAGCCAAACCCATTCCATGCTAATCAAATGGGACCAATAAGAGACTGGCTCTGTTGGAATAGTGTATTTCATGTCCCAAGGTGTTTTAACTATCTCAAATAGTGTGCGGCCTTTAAGATGACCCCCGAAGCAGGTAATTGATTTCAAATTTCGGAGCAAAGGGAGGTTGTGAGAAGCCAGGGGATACACAACTACAAAACTGCAGGAGGTAAGACTGGATTCCAGATTTTGATCCCAAGTCCAATGCCCTTTGTCCTATGTCAGAGCTTCTGTCTTGTTTAAAAGCATGAAACTACAACTGTGTAAAACAAAAATGACAGAAAGCCAGAGGCTAAGGTCCAAGGGCTTGGGCTCCAATGGACCAGGCTAACAACTCAAAACTAAGTTCCGTGTTACTAAAACCCAAGCTGTTTATTCAGCTTTCTAAGCAATTGATATTAGGGAGCAGTTGAGAATAGGCCAAGAACCCCAACAGCCAGATTCTACTGGATGAACATGAAGCGCCCTCTGCCTTGGCTCTAATGCACTAATAATGTAACCCCAACTATTCTGATGCCCACCAGTTATTTTTCTATTCCTCAGTCTCTCTAGTCCAGGGTTACAAAGAAAGGAACTTTGACATCAACCTTTTGTTTTTGTTTCTACTTCCTTCAGCCCTTCTCTTACCATCCCATTGAGACACTTACTCAGTTTTATGAAATGAAACATTGCATGATTTTAGAATCAAAAGTATCGCTAGGGCCCACAAGCTGGTTCAGCTGGTTAAAGCACAAGCTTGGTGACCTCAGTGTGATCCCTGGAACCCACAGTGGCAGGAGAGAACTGACTCTCAGAAGTTGTACTCTCACTTCTATAAATGCCCGGTGGCACGAGTGTGCTCACACTCACATGTGTATTACGTACACACGATATGTCTGTATAAATATATGTCATAAATAAAATGTAATGACGCAAAGCTAATTAAATCTTTACACTTCCATTTTGTCCTTTTCTATCTTGATGGTTTTTATTTTGGGGTGTGTAATTTTTCACTGTGCGTGTGGCATATGTAGGCTTATGTGTGCCCAGAGGCCAGAGAATGCTGGGTGTCCTGTTCCATACCTTTACTTATATGCTTGAGACCAGGTCCTTCTGAATCTAGAGCTAGGCAGGTGGCCAAAAGGCCCCAGTGATTTTCTTGCCCCCACCCCTACCACCCCTAACATCTAGCAATGTTTTTTGTTTGTTTGTTTGATGCTGTGGATACAAACTCAAGTCCTCATGCTCATGAAGTAAGTAGCCTTCTGAGCCATCTTGATAACAAGGCCTTGCTTGTTTTCTTTTTCTTTTTTTTTGGAGGCGAGGTCTTGCACACTGTATTCAGGCTGGTCTAAAAGTTATTATGTAGCCCAGATGGGCCTCAAACTCATGGCAATCCTCCTGTCTCAATCTCCCAAGTACTGAGATAACAAGCAGATAAATCACCAGGCCTTCATTCGTAATGTTGTTCTTTGACAAGGACAATGTGGGTAATTTTCATCATACATTGTAATCTTGTACTAAAGACAACCCAGGGAGAACGTCTTAACTTTTTGAGCAAAAGCATCCTCATTAGAGAGCGTGCTTTCCTGAAGAACAAGCACATGGGTTTTCTGTCTTTTCGTATACATAGCTGGGTTTCTAAAGTTCCATTATCTTACTGGCACAACTGGAATGACTTTAAAATGCTCACTCACACATAAAAAAAATCATTATGCAGGAAAAATATTGCAAGCATAAGTGATCCAGCAGCTGCCAAATAGGAAACTGCAAGGAATATCTAATGAAAGTCGACATAACATAAAGCCAGACTAGCGAGCTACTTTTATCTGGTAGAAGAAAAACACATTAGAATAACACCCGTACCTCTCCATCTTCAGGAGAACCTCATCACACACTTGGAGGCCACCCACCAGTAATACCAAATTATTAAAGAAATAAGAGAAGGGTGTTCTCCCAATTCGCTTTCTCCCTCCCATTTTTGGCTCTTGATTATTTATTCTGCTCATACCCACTTTCTCTTGGGCGTGTTGACAATGTGTTCAAAATTCGGCTATGATGAAGTTATATTGTCTGTTGTGTGGGTGTCATAACTGGTCATTGAAATACCTGGTGCGGGTGACTCACAGCAGCTCAACCCTGGTTATTACATATTCAGGCATTTTGGGAGCCAGTTGTTTAAACTGTTGATATTTAAAGCCAGCATCAGTGGGAGTGTTTACTCTAGGAACCCAAAGGCCTACAGATCAGAACTCCATAGCCCTCATCCAAACTAGCTGAACCACACATGCTGCCTGAGATGGTAAAAGTAGGGGAGGAACGCTGCTTCTCAGCACACACATGCCCCAAACCACAAACCAAGATTTCTCTGAACTGGCAGAGACCAAAGATTTTGCCAGCTCCTCTGGAGACTCTGGATTTGATGTATACATAAAGTCTTACTAATGCTGGTACCGTAGGTCTGCACAGAAGACCATCCACGTGGTGTCAGCTGAACATTTGCAGTGACAAAGGCACCCAAAGCACTTAAAATGAACAGTTCAGTTTAGCTTTAGGATAAAATAATGTAAAATGGTCATTATGAATCATTAAATGAGAAAAAAAATCAATCTGTAATTGATGCATATATGATCCAATGTTAGCAAAGGCTTTTTTGGACACGTGTGTTACAGGAGGTCACACCAGATTGATTGTCTCTTTGCAGGGATAAGTAAACAGGGATGGTTACTCTTTTTCCTTTTGAGTTGGTCTTGGTTACTCTCTTTGGAAAAAAAAAAAAAACGCTTGATTTTCTTTTAGTTAAATACTACTTTTAAAAGAAAGAAGGGATCCAGCAATGTCAGATAAATTTGGTCACGCTCATCATTTGACAACAACCTCTTCCAAGCTTAAAACATATCCAACTGATGCTGACCTATTTCTTAGAGTCTCAACCTACATTCTTAGTTGTTTATTTATTTTGAGAAAGGGTCTCACTACATCATGTGGGCTGGCTTGAAAATCTATGTAGACCGGGCTAGCCTTGAACTCGTTATCAGGTGCTACTTTTCTTTTTTAATTGGTGTGTTTTTTTTTTTTTTTTTCAAAAATGAATGCTTTTCTTGATAAACTAAATTATCTAGTTGTGTTTGTTTCAGAATACATTAAAATTAGTTTCTGTGCTACACTGGTATATAGTGCTTGCACTCTAGGGATTGGTTAGGTCTTTGTTTTTGTTTTTTTAAATGAAAGTTTCATGTAGCCCAGGCTGGCCTCAAACTTGTTATATTACCAAGGATGACCTTGAACTCTTGAGCCTCCCTCTTCCATGTTGTGTGCTAGGATTACAGGCTTTTCACCACCACACCTAGTCTGTATGACACTGAGAACTGATCCCAGGGCATGCTAGGTCCGCATTCTACCAGTTGAACCACGTCCCCACCTAGCCTAGTCAGATCTTGGAAGGCCGTCACTGTGAGCCTCACGGAACTCTTTCCAAGTGTCAGCAGGAGGCTGATCTGCAATGCTTTTCTGACATGCTGTTTTGTTTTTGTCGAGGGGGATCAAATGTAGGGAGTTTGATGGTCGGGAGCCTCTTTGGCATTGGTTGGAGCGGGTGGGTTGGGCTGTAGTTCTTTGGCCAGGAAAGAAACACGTGGCTTGGAACACATCACTTACTTTTTCTTTTTAAAGTCTCATCTGAAAACAGAGATAGTTTCATCTCTGTGATTCTGTGACTCAGAGACGTGTATTTTTTTTTTCTTCAGTTTATTTTTCCTGAGACGGAGTATCTCTGACTAAGGTGGCCAGACTCTAGGCCCAACATGAATACACCAGGATGAGACACAACTGGTCCTAGATGAGACAGAGAAGGCCGAGTTTGGTGGCACACACACGTTGGGGAGCGTTAGGGTTGGGGAGCTAAAGGCAGGAGGGTGGCAAAGTTGAAGTCAACTTGGGCTACATAGTCTGAAAACAAAACAAAGGTTACCCGGAAGGCAGCACATGGCGCATTTGCACTGATCTCACTACATGTATTTGCATTTCTTCCTAACGAATATCAACTTACATTTACCCTAACAGGGGACTCTGGAGGACTGCTTAATTCCCCATACTGACCTGTTAACTAACAGCAGGCTCTCTATAATAACTCTTATTAAATTGATAGTCTTCTACTGGTGACATATGGTACTCAAGGAGAAGGGAAAATAATTGGAGCTGGCTCATGCTGTTGAACATTAAATAAAATTATGCTCATAAAATGCTTTGCATGGTGCCCTGTCCCCAGGAAGCACACAGGAAATGTCTTCATCATCATCATCATCATCATCATCATCATCATTATCCTTTATAACATAATAGCTGGCAATAACTTGCCAGAGCTACATTTCATCCACAATCCACGTGTGAGGAAGGCGGCAACAGCTGAACTGGTGATTCTCTACTTTTTCAGGAAAAGTCAGTGCATGGAGTCCCAGATCAACTGTAGACTGTCCATCTATAGTAAGGCTTGAGCCTAAGTCTCTGTGCTGTATTTTCAAGTGTGTTCCCGTAGTTTCGATGGGGCATGAGGTATGAAAATTGCCAGTGCGTGGGATTATGAACGAGTTCTTCCTCCTCTGTAAGATAGGTATTTGGATGGATGCTCTCAGAGATGGCCGACGTCCCTCTGGCTCCAACACGGGGAAGTCTGAGTCATTGTTCTTTGTCTGCTGAAGGCACCAGGAAGCAGTCTGTCCACCTCTTATGGGAAGTTCACTTCTCCTCATGAGTTTTCTTGCAAACGCGGTCTCCCAGGCTACTGAAAGGGCTTCAAGTCGGCTGAAGCCGTTCTATAGGAGTTTTGACCTGAAGAGAACTGAAGACTGACAGAGTAGAAGCTGCCTGAGGCAGCTGCTCCCAGGTACTGCTTCCTCTACCACAGCGTAGGGAGGGAGCTAGGATGACCTTTACACGAGTGAAGAAGGGGCAGGGCGGGTAAGGGGGTTTGTCGTGGCTCTCATTTCCTACCGTCCTATGACGTCAGGAAATCCTCCGCTTTCAAGTGTTTGAACTCAAAACAAAAGCATACAACAGCACCAAGGAAGAACTGTCTTCCAGTTAATACCGCCTACCGTTGAAAACGGCACTCTAGTTTTACAGACGCTCTCCCGTCTGTTTTTCTCCCTGTCTCTTCAGCATAGCACCTGCGAGATCCAGGACTTGCTCGGTGGTTAGGAGTGTGTACTGTTCTTGGGGGGACCTGGGTTCAGTTCTCAGCACCCGAATCAGGTCCCTCACAACAGATTCCAGCTCCAGGGGGATCTGCTGTCCTTTTTTGGTATCTGCACTCATGTGTCACACACACACACACATGCACGCACGCACAAACAATTTAAATTGAGATGTAATTCAGATGCCATAAATTTTGGCATTATAAGGTATATAATTCAGTCCTTTTCAGTATGTTTGCATGGTGTACAGCATAATAATTACCTAATTTCAGAACATTTTTATCATCCCCAAATAAAACATCACACTTAGCTGTCTTATTTTCTTTGCCTGTTACCGTGCTAAAATACCCTTGTAAGAGCAACCTAGAAGAGAAAAACGGTTTATCTGCCTCATAATTCCACCATGCGGAAGGAACTTGAAGCAACTGGGCCATAGTTAAGTGCAGAGTGCAATAGCTCAAATACACGCATGCTTGTGCTCAGCGTGCCCTCTCCATTTTACACAGTCTAGGATCCCCTTGCCCAGGGCGCAGTGACCCTGCGATTTAGATGGCTCTTCCTACCCCGGTTAACATAACCAAGGCATTCTCAGGGGCTAACCTTAAGCTAGACGGTCCTCACAGGCGAGGCTGGAGGCTTCCGTCCCGGGTACCAAACGGATGATTAATTTCAGTCTGCACAGTATTTGTAGACAGCACTTTCCTCCCTCAGGGCATCCCTAGCCCCCTCTTACCAACTTCCACCTGACTCGCAGCCCCGGCGCCTCCATCCTTGGTTTACAGGGAGGGAAACGGAGCTGGAGAGTCCAGGTAGCTCTCTTACTTTACTGTTTTCTTCTAAGGGTAAAGCTGGGATGAGAACCTGATGGTTTGTGTCCCTTCCTTTTCCTGGGCGTATTTTCACCCAATTTATTTCCTCAAGTTATTATACTTGCTTGCTGCTGTAGACCCTTGCATATTGTTATCTCTCTTTAGAAATAGTATTGGTTATTTTGAGAGATTAAGTCACCTAGGCATAGAGTGCCTTAATTTTGATAACTCTATGCTTTTGAAATAAAAGATATTCTTTGTTTTTTTCTGCTACTGAAACCTACTTAATCTTCTCAGGAGAGTGAGAGAGTGGCTACCGAAGGCAAACCAATTGAACAGAAAGTGACTTTCTTATAAGTCTAAAGAAGAAAATAAGCTGCATTGTCCTCCTCAGAGCCACAGTCCTTATGGCAGAATGACTTTTTAAGTTATTAAGCGTCTGATCAAGATAAATATCCCTTATGCAAAATCAAGACAGAGTTCGATGGGAACAGTGTAGAAAGGGCAAAGAAGACAGGGGTATTATATTTTGAATCATTTGAAGTTCAAACTAACTTGGAGGTTCTCCTTCGGGCAGATATTATGTTAATAAGACTAATTGCCCACTGATTGCTTTAATCTAATTACAGTAAGCAGTAAGTTGCAATCTGATTGTCAGATGATGAAGGACAGTGGAGTGGTTTGGAGACGCCCATTTGTTTGCCTGCAGATGTTTCTGTGTTTAGCTTTGTGGGAAGGAGATATATCCAATCTCCACTTCAAAGGCAAAAACCATCAAGGGCCACACACCCATCTCTATAGGCCACACGCCCATATGCCCCTTTTGTGGCCTCTTTCCATGGCACAGGGTCTATTTTGGTTCCCACAGATAATACCAGGCCTGCACACCCCAGGCTCCAGAGCCCCTTGGGGCAAAAGACTAAAGAACAGCCAAGTCCTGGGAACAATTGGGGAGCCTGTTCATCTTTGGCTGCTTGTGCCACTGCCTTGCCAGGCTGTCTGAAGCACTTGGGGGAACACCCAGTCTTTGCCAGCCCTTGAACATAATAGTAGAAAACAAAGAGTAAATACCCCAAGTTTCCCAGAACTGAGAATTGGAGTCTCTACTTTACTGCCACATTCGAATGAGAAGGAGCCCTGTTCTTCAGCACCCAGACTCCTTGCCACCCTAGTCTGGACATGCTGGTTCATTGGTCTCTCAATTACCAAAGGTAAAATATTTTCATATGTTCATTTCCAAAACCGTGGAGGTCCCCAGACCTGTCTTTCGTGTTGTGCTCTGCTGGCATTCGAACCTCGCCCTCTGCAAGGCCCACTCTTCCTGTTCTTCTATATCTGACCCACATTTCCTGTTTGCAACACTTTCCTAACTTCACCACTGCCATTCAGTTAAGTCACCTCCTCAGGCAGCTCTTTCCATCCAGTTTGCTTTGCATATTATGATGTCCGCTGGACTCTTTGATATGTTTAATCTGAATTTCTAAGATTGTTTCTAAGGGTCTGAACCTATCCCGTGTAAACATACAAACATACAGACACATATAAAGTTATGTTTCTATATTCTATATTCTTGGACCTGATGACATTCTGGTTCTAGGTATTTCATCCATTCAGAAATAATGATTGGGTCACACAGCTGGCAGTGTGGGGTGTCGCAGCTAACAACATGCTATAATCAGACTAAAGCGGTAAGGCTTAGTGTGGGCTAGAAGTCTTAGGCCACTTCCATCATTTTGTTCTTTAAAAGCAGGGTCCGGGGGTTGAGCAGGTGGCCCAGTGGTTAAGAGCACGGGCTGCTCTTCCAGAGGACCCAGGACCGAGTCCTAGTCTTATGTGGTGGCTCACAACTGTCTGTCACTGGTTCCAAGGGAGCCAATGCCCTCTTCTAGCCTTTATGGTCCTCAGGTAATAAACAGACGTACACGAAGACAAAATCCCCAAACACACAAAATAATTTTAAAGCAAAAAGGCAGTGACCAGGGGCTGGAGACATGACTTGGTGGTTAAGAGCACTTGCTGCTTGTCGAAAGGCCCTGAGTTCAGTCCTCAGCACCCATGTTTCATGGCTCACAGCCACCTCTAGTTCCAGTCTAGGGGAGCCAACATCCTCTTTTTCTTTCTAAGGCATTTCAATAGACACCCTCCTGCATGTTCACTTACACACACACACACACACACACACACACACACACACAAAATATTAAGAATGAAAATAAGGACACAATAAATACAAATAAAATAGGATTGATGGTAAATAATGCCCAGAGTTAGCAGCATATACAGAGCGTATGGCTAAGAGTACAGGTGGTCAGTTCCCTGCTGCAGGACTGAAGGTGCTGTGTGCAGCGGGCAGTCTCCTAAGAAAGGAGCAGAAAGCAGCTTCAGCCAGAAAAACAGCCCCATGGCTTGCTTACAGTACAGCTCCTACTTAAATGGCAGCAGTAATATAGCTCAGAACAGGAGAAAAAAAACATAAAAGTAAACAGTAAGTGTCAGATGAATAGGAGCTATGGCTTTCCCTTTTTGTTTCTTATGTAGAGTGCGTTTGATAAGGTAGCAGTGAAAAAAATAGCATCAAAAGGAAGAAAAAGTTCAGGATCTGATCACATTGGCCTGCTCTTTCCAGCTTTCTTTTTCATCTGAGGCTGCCTCCCTGGCATCAGACTTTTTGTTGTTGTTGTTGTTGTTTTATGGGTAGCTCATTTGTTCTTTGATATTTAGAATCTTCACAAAAGCAGCGTGTCCTGAAGTCTGGTGGCTTTCCACAAGTCTATATAGAAATAAGTGTAACTTTCTTGAGATTTACTTTCTCTGTTGTATATGTTGGGACAGCTGCAAATGACTAGTGGGAGAGAGTCATACTTCTGAAACCCTAATTCAGTGAGTTAAATGTTTACATAAAAGGCATTCATCTTATTCAGGTAGCTTCATGCTTTCTATGTTCAAATTGCAATTTTATTAAATGATAGTCACAATTCTTAAAAAATCATTATCATTACTGTGTGCTTGCATTTTTGTGTGTGTCTGTGTGTATGTCTGTGTGCATGTCTGCGCATGTGTGTCATGCATGATGGGCCTGAATAGATGCACAGATGCCATGGTGCACATGAGGAGGGCAGAGGACACCTTTGTGAAGTCAGTTCTCTCCCTTCACCTTTACGTGGGTTCCGGTACTTGAACTTGTGGCAAGCACCTTTCCCGCTGAGCCATCTCAGCAGCCCAGCTTTGCTTTTTATTTCACGAAACCTTAAAGCCTGTCTTTACTGCTTGTGTTCTGTACCTTCTAGTAGCAGAATGTAATTTCTTAAACCTAACCTGCTAAACATTTGTAGTGTTTTCATTTCTAATTTTCAGGCATATTTTTGTTTATCATCATCATTATTATATCTTCATCATCATTTTTCTTTAGTCAGCCTAATTCCTTGAAAAAAAAAATGGGAGAAGTGACTGTCTTCACAACATGAAAGAATTCCTATATGTTGCTGCATTTTGGTTCCAGCAAGTTGAGCCTGTGGTCATGCCACCAGCAATTTGTGTGGACCAGCCTCTCCACCACCTTGGCAGCATTTGATTGTTATTTCAAAAAGCAAACCACAGTGAGGTGGGAAGAACTGGTTTAATGGACACAGAACGATGTTTGCTTTTCTTTAACTGTTTACTTTTCTACCGTTATTTTCTCCAACTTTTTATTTTGAAAGTTTTAGATTTACAGAGAAGTTGGAAGAAAAGAGTACCAAGCATATCTTCCTCAGCTGGGTTCACCTGTTCTTAATATTTTCCACATTTACTCTGTTTTTATTTCTCAACACACACACACATACACACACACTCCACATTCATACATACAGAGACAAGAACACACACACACATACATGCATACAGATACACACCTGCGCACACACTTTTTTGTTGTTGTTCAACCAGTTGAAATGTGAAGACATAGTGATAACCCTAAGCTCTCCATCATGTGCCTTCAAATAAGCGAAATAAGAACCAGGAATTTCATACACAAGAGTTTCAGCACTGGATTTGACAGTGTGTGCCTATAATCCCAGCACTTGGGAGGCTGTGTCAGGGGAACTGAGAGTTCAGCACCAGCCTGGGATACATAGTGAGACTTCACTGGCTGGTGTTGTGTCAATTTGAAACAGCTAGAATCATCAGAGAGGAAGGAGCCTCGGTTGAGGAAATGCCTCCATGAGATCCAGGTGTAGGGCATCTTCTCAATTAGTGATCAACGTGGAAGGGCCCAGCCCATTGTGGGTGGTGCCATCCCTGGGCTGGTAGTCCTGGGTTTTATAAGAAAGCAAGTTGAGCAAGCCAAGGGGAGCAAACCAGTCAAGAGCATCCCTCCTCAGCCTCTGCATGAGCTCCTGCCTCTAGGTTCCTTCACTGAGTTCCTGCCCTGAACTCCTTCAATAATAAACAGCAATAGCCAAATAAAGCCTTTTCTTCCCATGGTGTTCTTTTACAGCAATAGAAACCCTAAATAAGACAGAGACTCTGTCTCAAAACAAACAAACAAACAAACAAACAAACACCCAAAAAGATATGGCTTGGTGGTTAAGAGTACTACTGATCTTTCAAAGGACTCAGACTCAGTACCCAGACCCCCACATCGCAGCTAACAACTATCTGTAACTTCAGTTCCAAGGGCTCTAACACTCTCTTTTGGCCTCCACAGGCACCAGGCATGGAAGTGGTACACAAATATACCTGCAAGCAAAACATGCAAATATACACAATTTTAAAATAATAGGAAAAATCATTAAATCAGCAAGCAAAAAAGAAAAGAAGAAAAAGAAAAAAAGCAAGGCTCTGCCTTTGATAGGAAAGAGGTAAAGACGTCCGGGGGAGGAGACACAACCTGGAGAGACAGGCTGGCTGAGGAACAATGAGGGCTCTGAGGCTGAAGTCCCAGCTAAGGACAGCCACATGAGTGATGCCAGCTGGCCCTGTGAGGAGTGGCAGAACAGCCCCGAAGTTATAAGAAGTTATTAAATGTTATTAATTTGGTGTGTGTGTGTGGTTGTTCAGTTGCCATAAACAGTTCATACAAAAGTTAGAGCTCTGGGAAGAGGCAATCTCATTTATTTCAGATGTACTTAATTTTTTCCAGTGCTAGGGATCAAATTCAGGCCATCAAGTTATATATATTGATACTTTAAAAAAAAAAGGCAATATTTTAAAGCTAACAGCAGTGATTTATTATTATAATGCCTTATAATTTAGTTGGTTAAGAAGTCAGAAAAGAGTTGGGCAGTGGTGGCACATGACTGTAATCCCAGCACTCAGGAGGTAGAGGTGGGCAGATCTCTATGAGTTCAAGGTCAGCCTGATCTACAGAGCGATTTCCAGGAAAGCCAGAACTGCACAGAGGAACCCCGTCTCTCTTAACCCTCGCCCTACCCAAAAAATGATAACTTGGTTTTGGTTGGAGCAGGAAGACTTCATGGTTTCCTTCATATGGCACTTGAGGGCTCCAAGAGGGAGAATGGAAGGTCCTTCTCTTAAACCCCAGACTATAGACTGGCACGGTGTCACCTCCAGTGGATTCTGTTTGGAGCAGTCACAGAATGTGCCCCTGTTCGGGGACACAGGCATGACTCCCTCCCACCTTTTATGTTTGCTTAAAGATTTATTTTATTTTATGTGTTTGACCCTTTGCCTGCGTGTGTATGTGCACTGTGTGAGCACAGCGCTCAAGGCGATGAGAAGAGGGTGTCAGATCTCTGGAACTGGGTCACTGGCAGTGTGAGTCACTGCCATGTGGGTGCTGAAAACCAGACACGGGTCCTACGTAAGAGCAGCAAGTGTCTAATTCCTGTCTCTTTGGGCACTTGGGTTTTGTTCTTGCTTAGCTTTTAGTTAAGAGCCCACTCTCTAGTCCAGGCTGGCCTAGAGCTCGTCATGTAATCTAGGTTGACCTCAAACTTACAACCATTGTCTTGCCTCAGTCTTTGCCATCTTAAAAATTTACTTATTTGGCTGGGTGGTGGTGGCAAACATCCTTAATCCTAGCATTCAGGAGGCAGAGGTAGGCTGATCTCTGAGTTCGAGGCCAAGGCTGTTACACAGAGAAACTCTGTCTCAAAAAACCAATATATATACATATATGTGCATATATAATACAAATAAATATAGTGTATATGTGTATATATATATATGCATTCAAATATACATAGTGGATATGTGTGCATATGTACACTCAATATACACATATATGTACATATATAGTACAAATACATAGTATATATACATTCACTTGTGTGTATATATATATATATATATCTACATATATATACACACAGATATATACTCAAACTACTGAATGTATTTAGTGCTGCTCATATGTATTTTTTAGGGCTAACTACTTGGTGTTGATTGACCAGTTAGGGAGTTCATTCCTGGAGAAGACTGGTTCTGCCTGGCTCAGCAGTCATATTGCCTGTAGCCCTTCATCTAGCAGGCAGAGACCATTACAGAAAGCCACAAATGCAGAGGACCATTGACCATAGGTCAACTGATGCATCTATAGCACAACCCCTGCCTATTCTTGGGACATGGGGTACCACAGAAAAGAGAGTGAGGAAAGACTGTAAGATCCAGAGGATCAGGACATCTCTATCTGACAGGAAACTTACACCCACGAACTCACAAAATATGGCCATTTAAACAAGACCTGCATAACAACGATACCATTTGACATGCCTGTGTGGATTTTTCATTTTATGTGTATGGGTGTTTTGTAGGCATGCGTGTCTTTGTGCTATGTGCATACTGTGCCTAAGGAGGACAGATGAGGCATGGGATCCCCTGAACTGGAGTTACAGATGGTTGTTAGCTGTCATACGGGTGCTGGGAATAAAGCACAGGTTCTCTCCAGAAGCATCTCTCCAGATCCCTCCTCCCTCTTTTTTTTTTTTTTTTTTTTTAACAAAAAGTTGTCAAAGAATTTGTGGCCATAGCTTTCATATCATTTATCCCTTCTTTTTTCAACCTTTTCTCTCTTCCTCTGGTAAACCATTTGAATTACATCAGTTTCTATTACCACTAAATAAGCCAAAATCTATAAGTTTTTTTCTTTCCTTTTCCTTTATAATGGGAAGCGTAATTTAGACATTCTTTCTGTGGATTGTTTTGGTCAAACAGTTTCATCAATTTATTATTGACTTCTAATATATTACTAACAATAAATGAAAGGTATAATATTTGCCACATTTTTATGGGTGTATACACCTATAAACCACTATATTGGTCAAGGTCTCTAGGGGAAGAGAACTAATAGAAAAAATATATACATACACAAATGTACACACACACAACACACACATATATACACACATATGGGCCATTATTAGAATGGCTTATAACCTTTGATCCAGCTAGTCTAACAATGGCTGTCTACCAACAGAAAGTCCATGTAGCCAGTAGTTGCTCAGTTTACAAGGCTGGATGGCTCAGCTGGTCTTCAGTATATGCCAAGAAGAAGAAGACTCTAGTGCCAGTGAAGGACTTGCCAGCAAGAATGAGTGCAAGCAGGCAAAGAGAGAGAACTCCTTTCTTCCATGTCCTTTATACAGGCTGCCACCAGAAGGTGTGGCCCAGACTAAAGGTGAATCTCTTCACCTCAAAAGATCTGAATTAGAAATCAGTCTTCCCAATTCAAATAATTTAATTAAGAAAAAAGAAATCTCTCAAGTCATGTGTGGTGGCACACACCTGTAATCCCAGCACTCGGGGAGGCAGAGGCAGGCAGATCTCTGTGAGTTCAAGGCCAGCCTGGTCTACAAATTGAGTCAAGGACAGCCAAGGCTACACAGAGAAACCCTGTCTTGAACCCCCCCCCAAAAAAAAATCTCTCACAGGTATATCCAGCCACTTGGGTTTTAGTTAATTTCAGATGTAGTCAAATTGACAGCCACCAATGCAATTAAAAGCTATCACCCCAAAGCTTTTTTCTTTTTTTGTAATCCTTTCCCCCCTCTGTTCCTTTACATTCTCTCCCAGGCCCCACATTATTTAACAGTAGTATGTTGCATTCTTTATGTTGTTTACCTGGTATTTTGGTGAGTGGGTATGGCCATACTTAGTCAACAATCTTTTATTCTCTTTATTTTGTTTTTCTTTTCTTTCTTTTTTCTTTTTTCTTTTTCTTTTTCTTTTTTTTTCTTCTAGGACAGGGTTTCTCTGTAAAGCCTTGGCTGTCCTAGAACTAGCTCTATAGACCAGGCTAGCCTCGAACTCACAGAGATCCACCTGCTTCTGCCTCCCTAGGTGCTGAGTTTACAGTCATGCACCACTGTGCCCAGAGCAACAATCTTTTTAAACATGGCAGGCTAATTTTGGTATTTTATATTTTAGTGTTGCAGTGATTTATTGACTAATCTTGTGTGTATCTATGCTTGTGTTGTAGATATATACCCTCAGGGCAAATTCAGTCTGCCTAATTTTCAATAGTTTCAGCTATAATTTTGTGGATGAGGCCTAAGCTTCTAAGCCATGTTAATTAGTTAAATCCTTTCACTGAGTACAAATTACCTTGATGCTCTATTGTATGCAATCTGGTCATGTTTTCATATTTCCTGGTGTCTATTCATGTTTTAAAAACAGAAAGACTCAGCTGGGCATGGTGGCACATGCCTGTAATCACAGTAATTGGGGAGGCAGAGGCAGGCAGATCTCTGTGAGTTCAAGGCCAGCCTGGCCTACAAAGCGAGTCTAGGATAGCCAAGGACACACAGAGAAAAACTTGTCTCCAAAAACCAAAACAAAACCAAAACAAAAAAACAGAAAAACTCTGAGACTCAGGCACGTAACTCAGTGATTCTGAAATGCGCTTGTGCCTGGGCCTTTATGCAAATGTGATAAAAGTCATGAACTTTCCTTGGAGAAATTCAATCTACTAAACCTTAAACCTCCAATTGCTAGGGGTTCACAGACTCTCCTGCCCTTAGATGCTAACCCACACAGTTAGAAGCAGATAGAAAGTGTACCTTTGCTTTATGTTTTCCCTTCTTCCCTCTTGCTACCAGGCTCTACACTTCTGATGGATGAAATGATCAACAGGGAGAGAGAGGGTCCCTTATTTTTTCCTGAAGCAATGAGGGAGGGGATTACAGAAGCTCAGGTGATATCTTGACTACAATTCTGTATTTCCTTATTGAGCATCTACTATGTGCCAGGTACCAATCTAATTACAACGGATACTAGTGAAATGGTATAACTAGTCAGTTACCTCATGGAATATTCAATAGAGGTAGCAGAAAGCAATTAAATCTAATTAGCTGCTGGATGTAAGTATTATAGACGAAAATACCAGGCAAGAAGGACCTTCCTGTTAAGACGGGCTCTGAGGGAGAAGGGAACCACTGAAGGGTTTTGAGTGGAATGCGAACATTTTATGACCCATGTTTTAAAAACTTCAGTCTGCGTTCTAGTTGACAGAAAGCTGTGAAGGGCAAGAGTGTAGGCAAGGGGACAGAGGGTTGTTGCTAAAACAGGTGAAAGCCCAAGGTTGTTCTGGCCATTGGAAGGGTAAGAAATGAACGTCATTGGAGCAGTAACTGAGTGTCCTTGTCTGTTTCCTGGTGGCTGTTGACTAACAGGAATATCCACAGGACACATGAGCCCTACCCGAGGGATTCCCAAGTGAACATGGGCTCAGACTAGGAACTGCTGTGTTGAGGAAAGTGTCTGGTCTGTGTTGGCTGGCTTACCAGACAGCGCTGAGCTTAACAGAGATGAAAAATGAAAAACATTAATGGACTATGGCAGAGCCTCCTCTGGCTTCTAATAAATCTGGGCCCCACTGCTCTTCCAGCAGTGGAATTATACTTGGGAGTTTGGACCAAATTGCATTAACTGTTGCTTCCGTGTATTCAATAAAAAGAGGAGAAGCATGACTCACAGTCCCACTTATAAAAGCAATGCTTTTCAATATTGAGTAAAGGGCTGCGGGAGCAGGTCCAGAGAGATGTCAAGAGCTGTTTCCTTGTGAATCACCATGGTCAAGGGTTAGCTGTTCTCTGTCTCTCTGTCTCTCCCTCTCCTTCCTCTCTCTTCCTAGGGTTAGTGATTTAATGTGTTCAGTTATCCCCAAACCACTCAGAAGCTTGGCCTGCCTAAGGGGTATATGGTTACACAGAAGCCACATTGGCATATACCAGTGTGAGGCAGAGCATGAAGAGGATAGTGAGAAGTCAAACAGCTTAAATGAGAGGCCACAATCAGTACTAGGAGCTTAGGAGAAAGCTGGGTCATCTGAGGCAGAACACCTTAGTCCTTAACTCCGGGGAGGGATTTCCTAAACTCAGCACTGATTCTGCTACTTCCTTCCTGGACTCTATATTTCTGTGCCCAGACTCAGTGAATTAAGATGTGCCTGCCATATAGCAGTGTATCACATGATATATGTGTTAATATCTGGTACTAATGTAGCTCAGAGAAGAACAAAGATAAGTCAGGACAGCTACTGAGGGATCTAATTGTAAGCAAAAAGCCTTTAATTCTCCAAGATCTGAGCAGTAACACCCTAAGGTGACCCCCATATCATGACCTTGGAAGTGGTGCATATATTGCCTACCATGCACGGCTAAAGAGACTCTTCCCCATGACTAAGTTAAGGCTCTTGAGATGGGGAGATTATTCTGGAAGGTCCAACATTAGGGAAGCGACAGAGATCAGAGGAAGGACCGTGCCAACACTAAGATTGCAGTGACTGCGAACACAAGCCAAGGAAAGCAGGCAGTTTCTATAAGCAGGACAGATAAAATACTGCTGCTGCTACTAAAACACACACACACACACACACACACACACACAAACACACACCAGGTTCCTCTCCATCCTTGTGAAGGAATCAGGTCTCACTGATGCCTTGCCTTTAGTCGGATGATGCTGAACATGGGACTTCCAACCTCTCGGACTCTAAGGTAACACGTATGTGTGTTGGTTTAAGTTGGTGGTAATTTGTTACACCAGCAACAGGAAACTAATATCATCCTAAAACCCAAACATCTGTCTGATTTCTGGGGTGGGGGTACGGTCACATTTCTTGGTAACACAGAGTTAGGCTCCCAGATGGTTCCAGGAAGGGGTCTAAGCAGCCATTGCACATCCCTCACAGGTTTCTGGCCCTATCAGCCCGAGGGTGGAGCTTGCTTTACTCCATCCATTGATTGGCTCATGTAGTAAGAATCTGTAATTTGGAGTCATGGTCCAAAACTCCAACTGCTTGGGAAAAATGAAAGTGTGCTTGCATATGCTCTTAAGGATGTTGCAGTTTATATAGAAGTTTATTCCATTTTTAAGCCTTTTGTTGTTGTTGTTTTGTTTTCATATAGGATCTCTCTCTATAGCCCAGGTTGGCTCAATGACATGATCCTCTGACCTCAGCCTCTGGAGTGCTGGGATTTCAGGAATGCACCTAGGAAGAAGTTGTATTTGATGAAAATAAAAATGTTTACCAGTGAATGATTTAGGTATCACGTGACTACTGTAAAATCTCTAATACTTTTGAAATGTTTGCAATAACATTTTTCTTTACTGATTTTCTAAATCAAAATTTTGACTTACCATTAGAAACACACACACACACACACACACACACACACACACACACACGTATATTGATCCTGATCTTTAAATAGTGAGTTTACTTATGACCTCTACTCACTTATACATGCCTTCAGGTGACATCTGCAGAGAAATTTAATGCCAGCATGGTGACAAGGGAAGCCAGATAATGAACCAACAGGAAAATATAGCTTGTCAAAAAGCCAGGAAGAAAAAGCATACTGCCTAGGTATGCACCTAATGAAAACCCACAGAATGGGTTTTCTGTGAGAAAACAGGAATCTGTTCCTCACTGTCCAGAGGCTGTGAAGACCAGGATCAAGCTTCCAGCACATTCAGTGTACAGCGAGGGCTGACTCCTTCTGCTCCTACTTAGGTCCCTTGTTCCTCAGACTCTGAGGGGACACACATGGAAGGAGAGAGTTCTGCCTGCATGTGTGTCTGTGTACCACAGGCACACAGTGCCCATGGAGGCCAGCAGAGGTCATCTTACCCCCTGCAACTGGAGTTAAGAAACACCATGTGGGAACTTGGGAACTGAACCAGGGTCCTCTTCAGGAGTGATAAGTGTTCGTAACCACTGAGCCATCTCTCCATTACTCCCAGACACCTCTCTTTAAAAAAAAAAAAAAGGAATTAGTTCTATCTTGCATGGTGGAGCCTTCATGAAGATGCTGTTGTGAATAATGTGTACTGGGGGTTAAGTTCCATAATGAATTTTGGAGGGACATGGACGCTCATGGACACCCACTATGGTGCATGGTGTAGCAAACTTGAAACAATACTCTAAACATTCTGTGTGGTGAGTCACAGTGGGACACTGTCCAGACAATGTCTTATCATAGATCAGAGGTAGGGCCCAAGAGGGATCTTCAGTATTGTTAACCCTACAGGTTAGATGGTTTATTCTTCTTTAGGGCTCACTTATCAGCCTTTTGGTCAAGATCAAGTTAAGGGTGAGAGAGTTGGTAAAAGACTTTCACAGACAGTCACTAAATATGTTTTTGTATTACGCTTGTTTTGTTTTTCAAGACAGAGTCACTGTATAGTCTTGGCCATCCTGGAACTCACTCTGTAGACCAGGCTGGATTCAAACTCACAGAGAGCTGCCTACCTCTGCCTCCTAAGAGCTGGGATTGTTTGTGTTACTTTCCATTTATGAGTGCCTTGCTCTATTGCATATTTTGGTTTAACTCTGTGAGTAAAATTAAAACTAAATAGAGATTGGTCTTGCTTAACAGGAAAGAATCTGTGCCAAGTTCTCATAGTTGAAGGTCAGGGTTTGGGAAGGTCATTGGAGTGCCTTTGGCAGCTCATTGTAATGGCCATTTGGTGTTCGTTTCTCAGAGGTAGGCTTCTGCACAACGTCTCTCGCCTGTGCTCACAGTAACTGCTGTTAGGTATGAGCCACTTGCCTTAAAATGTTCATAATGTTTCTCTAGGCACAGGGAAGACACATGAATCCATGTTCTTAAGCACAACCCAGGAACACCCACACACAAGCTAGCATTTTCTCATTTTCCACTCATTGCTCCCTTCGGTCCTTACCTTCAGCTTTGGGTTTGGCTAACAGATGAATTTTCATAGTGATGACCTTGGATCTTTAGGCAGTTATCATTCTCTACCTCATCTCTGGGCCTTCATGACTGACTCACTGTTCTCTCTTCCACCTCCCACCCCCCAATCCCTGAGTTTATGTCAGCTCTTCTGAAGAGATGACTCCATCAGGTCCCCACTTATGAATGGTCCCTCACTTCCAAGTTTCTCATCTGTGAATTGAAACTAAGAATTCAGAGTTGTTTAGTGAAATCAGATAAATGCTGTATTTTAATGACAAGTTGTTCAAGTGAGCTTTGTAATGGGGATGGGAGACAGGTAGGTTAGGGGCTCTACCAACAGTAGCAGAAAAGCACATCCTGGCATTGAGAGCTTGCTTGGTGGTTTTACTGAGGGGAAAGCTATTCGTAGATCCTTGATAAAAAAAAATAAAACAAAACAAAAATCAGTCTTCTTCTTGAGAGTGTACAGCTTTGGGGAAAATGCACTCTTCCAGAAAGATGAATATGTCTCTGTGAGAGAGAAAGAGGGGACAATTCCCTGCCTAGATCAGCTGACTTAACCCTGGTGATTACTGGAGGGACAGATGTCAGCCATAGCCACATCAGCATATAGCCAATACCTCCTGGCTTAGAAAACTAGACCTTCTACTTACTAACTATGTAAACTTAGGACAAAATCCCCACTCTAAGTCTCAGCCTTTTAATTCCATTGGACCACACTTGAGAGCTGAGGGAAAGGAACCTGTAACAGTTATTCTGTAGTAACTATTCTGGGAGAATGTGTGGATGTCAAGATACAATAAAGAAAGAACTGGGGGGGGGTAAAAAAGAAAGGTTAATAACTCAATGGCGGGGACAAGATGGCGGGGCCAGGAGAACACTGCCTCTGAGGAGCAGGACAACATTTTCCGAACAGCGAACAAGAGACTGAACTCTGGGTCCTAAAACAACAGTGATCATGTTTACCAGGTGAGAGGAAACCCCCACAGCTTGGGAATCAGTCAGGTCCACGCTCAGGTCCCCCAGCCAGAACCTGGAAGAGATCCCGGGTCCCACAGGCACTAGGTCGCCGGACGAGAGCCACAGGCCTGAGTGTCCTGATCATCTTCCCAGGCTGATCAGTGGGCACAAAAAACACCAGAGACTGAGTCCCAGTTGCGAGAAAACCCCACAGGGAAGGAAAGTAGCAGGATTGGCCACGGGTCACCCAGTCTTTCCCTGGAAAAAGTCTCACAGACCGGCGGGTACAAGCCGCCATCACTGAACTGGGCTCCAGCTGAGAGCACAGACAGTTGCTGCGTGCCCAGCTCTCCGACACAGACAGAGCTGTGCGTCCCAGGGCACCAGAGACTGGAAGTCACTGTCCGGAGAAATCCTCACAGGGAATGAAGCAAAGGGGACTGACTTAGGCCACCCAGTATATCCCTGGAAAAGGTCCTGCAGACCGGCCCAACCCAGGGACCTGCTGTGCACCAGATAACCTGCTGTTACCAGGAGAGCGGTACTCGCCCACCACAGATTACCGTTTGGGTACTGGGGCACAGAGCCCCAACCTCAGACCTACAGAAGCCTGGAATCCCCAAGATCAACCCCCAGATACTGCTCCAAGGGGCAACCAGTTACCCCTAACAAAACTGACCAAACCACACAGGATACAGCAGCAGAGCACTAAATTTACAGCAAGAAACCCAGAAGTAGGGCAGCTGTCTTCAGGACTTCTCCGGATGAGAGGAGACCCCTCTAGACTAACAAGGACCACAGTTACCACTCAGGTCTCTATGCCTGAGGTGAGCAGCGGCAACTCCTGAAAAACACCGGCCATCCATAGACTATACCCAAAAAGCTGAGAAAGCTTTCTTCAGGAAAAACCATCTTCCTGCCAAGGGGATTCTCTCCACCACAGGATGCCAGGAACCACCAGAAACTAACTCCAAACACCTAAGATAGCCCAATGGGTAGAGGCTAGCATAAAAGCTCAACCAACAAAAGACAGAGCAATATGGCATCTCCAGAACCCAGTTATCCAGGGGCAAGTAGCCCTGGACACGCCAGCATAATTGAAATTTAAAAAGATGACCTAACATCTATGCTCTTGAAGAGTATAACAGAGGAAACAAATAAAATGCGTAAAGAACTACAGGAAGATAAACTTAAACAGATTATGGCCATCCGTAAAGAAATAGAGGAAGTTGCAGCCAAACAGTTGTGGCCTATAGAAAGGAAATGCTTAAATCACTGAAAGAAATAAAATAAACAGAGGATTGTTCCAACAAACAGCTGAAGGAATTGAAAGAAAAACAGGAAAATACAGTCATACAGGTGAAGGAAATCAACAAAACGGCCCAAGATCTGAAGATAGAATTGGAAAAATTAAAGAAAACACAAATGGAGGAAATTGTGGAAAGAAAGAACTTAGGGAAGAAAACAGGAACTACAGAGGTTAGCATAACCAATAGACTACAAGAGATGGAAGAAAGAATCTCAGGTGTGGAAGATACAATGGAAGAAATAGATGTATCTGTCAAAGAAAATGTTAAATCTAAAAAATTCCTGACACAGACAATCCAAGAAATTCAAGACAACATAAAAAGACAAAACCTAAGAATAATAGGAATAGAGGAAAGAGAAGATTCCCTGCTCCAAGGCCCAGACAATATCTTCAACAAAATCAATGAAGAAAATTTCCCCAACTTAAAGGAGAGGCTAATAAGAATACAAGAGGCCTACAGAACACCCAATAAATTAGACCAGAAAAGAAAATCCTCCCGCCACATAATAATTAAAACAGTAAGTATACAGAACAAAGAAAAAAAATACTAAAAGCTGCAAGGTAAAAAGGCCAAGTAACACATAATGGCAAACCCATTAGAATCACACCTGACTTTTCAACAGAGACTATGAAAGCCAGAAGGGCCTGGACAGATATCATGCAGACCCTAAGAGAACACAGATGTCAGCCCAGGCTACTATACCCAGCAAAACTCTCAGTCCTCATAGACAAAGAAAACAAGTTACTTATGACAAAAACAAATTTCAACAATACCTACACACAAATCCAGCATTACAGAAGACACTAGAAGGGAAAATACAACCCAAGAAAACTAGCTACTTTCAAGAAAACACAGGAAATAATTAACCTCATTACAGTAAAACAAAAAGCAGCCAAGCACACAACTTTATGACCACAGCCAACATCAAAATCAAAGGATTTAACAGCCACTGGTCATTAATCTCTCTCAACATCAATGGACTCAATTCTCCAATAAAAAGACACAGACTAACAGAATGGATGCGTAAACAAAACCCAGCAATCTGTTGCATACAAGAAACACACCTAAGCCACAAAGATAGACATTACCTGAGGGTAAAAGGTTGGAAGATTTCTTTCCAAGCAAATGGACCCAAGAAGCAAGCAGGAGTAGCCATTCTAATATCTAATAAAATAGACTTTCAACCAAAATTATCATCTCAGGTATGCAGGGGTGGTTCAATATACAGAAATCCATCAATGTGATCCACCATATTAACAAATTGAAAGAAAAAAAACCACATGATAATATCCCTAGTTGCTGAAAAAGCATTTGACAAAATCCAACATCCATTCATGTTTAAAGTACTGGAGAGATCAGGGATACAAGGCACATATCTAAACATAGTAAAGACAATATACAGCAAGCCTATAGCCAACATCAAACTGAATGGAGGGAAACTTAAAGCATTCCCACTGAAATCAGGGAGAAGACAAGGCTGCCCACTCTCTCCATATCTCTTCAACATAGTGCTGGAAGTCCTTGCTAGAGCAATAAGACAGTTGAAGGAGATTACGGGCATACAGATTGGAAAGGAAGAAGTCAAATTATCACTATTTGCAGATGATATGATAGTATATGTGAGTGACCCCAAAAACTCCACCAGGGAACTCCTACAGCAAAGTGGCCAGATACAAAATTAACTCTAAAAAATCAGTAACCCTCCTGTATACAAAAGGCAAAAGGGCTAAGAAAGAAATTAGGGCAACACCACCCTTCACAATAGCCACAAATGACATAAAGTACTTTGGTGTAACCCTAACCAAGCAAGTCAAAGACTTGTATGAAAAAAATTTCAAGTCTCTGAAGAAAGAATTAGAAGAAGATATCAGAAGATGGAAAGATCTCCCATGCTCATGGCTTGGCAGGATTAACATAGTAAAAATGGCCACCTTACCAAAAGCAATCTACAGATTCAATGCAATTCCCATCAAATTACCAACACAATTCTTTACAGACCTGGAAAAAAAAATTCTCAACTTCATATGAAATAACAAGAAACCCAGAATTGCTAAAACAATCCCCTTCAATAAAAGATCTTCAGGAAGTATCTCCATCCCTGATCTTAAGCTGTACTATAGAGCAACAGTTATAAAAACTGCATGGTACTGGCATAGAAACAGAATGGTGGATCAATGGAACCAAACAGAAGACCCAGAAATAAACCCACACACTTATGGACACCTGATCTTTGACAAAGATGCCAAAACCATACAATGGAAAAAAGATAGCATCTTCAACAAATGGTGCTGGTCTAACTGGATGTCTACATGTAGAAAAGTAAAAATAGATCTATATTTATCACCCTGCACAAAACTAAAATCCAAGTGGATCAAAGACCTCAACATAAAACCAGACACATTAAATCGGTTTGAAGAAAAAGTGGGGAATACCTCAGAACTCATTGGCACAGGAGACAACTTCCTGAACAAAACACCAACAGCACAGGCTCTAAGAGCAACAATCAATAAATGGGCCCTCATGAAACTGAAAAGCTTCTGTAAAGCAAAGAACACCATCATCAAAACAAAACAACTGCCTACAAATTGGGAAAGAATCTTCACCAACCCTTTATCTGACAGAGGACTAATATCCAGTATATATAAAGAACTAAAGAAGCTGAAAAGCAGCAAACCAAGTAATCCAATTAAAAAATGGGGAACAGAGCTAAACAGAGAACTCTCTGAAGAGGAATATTGAATGGCAGAGAAACACTTAAAGAAATGCTCAACATCATTAGCCATTAGAGAAATGCAAATCAAAACGACCCTGAAATTTCACCTTAAACCCATCAGAATGGCCAAGATGAAAAACTCGAATGACAACACATGCTGGAGAGGTTGTGGAGAAAGGGGAACCCTCCTCCACTGCTGGTGGGAATGTAAACTTGTACAACCACTCTGGAAATCAATCTGGTGCTTTCTCAGACAACTAGGAATAGCGCTTCAAGATCCAGCCATACCACTCCTAGGCATATATCCAAAAGAGGCTCAAGTACACAATAAGGGCATTTGCTCAACCATGTTTGTAGCAGCTTTATTTGTAATAGCCAGAAGCTGTAAACAGCCCAGATGCCCCTCAACTGAAGAATGGATACAGAAATTGTGGTACATCTACACAATGAAGTGTTACTCTGCAATGAAAAATAAGGAAATCATGAAATTTGCAGGTAAATGATGGGACCTGGAAAGGATCATCCTGAGTGAGCTGTCCCAGAAGCAAAAAGACACACATGGTATATACTCACTCATATAGACATATAACATAAGATAAACCTACTAAAATCTGTACATCTAAAGAAACTAATTAAGAGAGAGGACCCTGACTAAAATGCTCAATCCCCATTCTGAAAGGCAAAGAGGCTGGACATCAGAAGAAGAAGAAGACAGGAAACAACCTAGAAATCTGCCATAGAGGACCTCTGAAAGGCTTTGCCCTGCAGACTATCAAAGTAGACGCTGAGACTTTTGGCCAACTGTTGGGCAGAATGCAGGGAATCTTATGAAAGAAGTGGGAAATAGTAAGATCTGGAGAGGAAAGGAACCCCACAAGGAGAGCAACAGAATCAGAAAATTTGAACACAGGGGTCTTCCCAGAGACTCATACTCCAACCAAGTACCAGGAATGGAGATAACCTAGAACCTCCGCTCAGATGTAGCCCATGGCAGTTTAGTGTCCAGTTTAGTGGTTTACATGGTAATGGGAAAAGGGACTGCCTCTGACATAATCTGATTGGCCTGCTCGTTGATCACCTCCCCCTGAGGGGGGAGCAGCCTTACCAGGCCACAGAAGATGACAATGCAGCCATTCCTGATGTGATCTGATAGATTAAGATAAGAAGGAAGGAGAGGAGGACCTCCCCTATCAGTGGACTTGGGGAGGAGCATGCATGAAGAAGGGGGAGGGAGGGTGGGACTGGGAGGTGAGGAGGGCATTTGCTCAACTATGTTTGTAGCAGCCCACCTCCTTCTTTGAGTCTCCAAAGACAAAACAAACTGTAATTCCACCAGAGACTAACTTGCACAGCCTAAGAGTTTAGGGGACTTTCTGACAGAGCATGAGTAAGGAGTGTGGACAACTCCAAAGCAGCCAACACCCAAGAGTCTCAGCCCAGCATGGAGGACAACCAGGTGCATTGGTGCTTTCTTGTCAGTTAACCCTTCCCAGTTTATATACTTTAGCAAACCCCTGGACCCTGATGCCACAAATAATTGGGGTAGCTTTGCATATAGATGGGTGAGGGGTGTAGGAGGAGGCTGCTAGCATCTCAGGTGAGTGAGGATAAATGACCCTCTCTCCCTCCTCCTGAGGAGACATCAACAGTTAACAGGCCTACTAGTGGTCTCTTGGAAGCAGGCACAGCAGATCTGATGAAGATGGTAGGTTTTTTTTGGCTTGGTGGTCTGTCTTCTACAATAGCCAAGAAAGGTGTGAGAAGGTGAGGAGAACTTGAATGGCAGCTTTATGCACAGAAGAGACCTATGGCCCAGGCATGAATACTGGCTCCACTTCCTGATGAGAAGGGAGTGGTGCTCAAACTCTGCATAGCATTTTATCTCATGAGTAAGCAAAAACAAGCATATTAATCTATCTCCAGTAAGTAGACATTCAGGTATGTTGCAGTCTGTCAGTTTTGTTTGGGAGATTTCTAAACAAAGTGCGAAGTACTCAGAGGGTATCTCATCATGCATACATGAAATTCCTCTAGAAATTTTTAGAATTCTAAAAATTCTTCTGGTATATAGACATAGAAACGAACCCGATTTTGTAGTCTAGGATTATCTTCAACAAGGCCACATACTCCCTAATCACTCTTCAGGTGGCTGTACCAGTTGAGGCACACCAACAAGGTAGGAATCATCATAACTTCTCATCTTAACATTTACTCTCACAGTTGTGAAGGGATTTGCTTCTTATGACAAGCAGTTTGGGTAAAAAGCTATGCCATGGGTAGGGTGGGGGGGGTAAATCGTTTCTAGAATATCAAATAGGAAGCAACATGCTTTCACTCATTTATATAACTTTTCTACCATCTATTTTTCTGAATCGAAGATGCTCTCTGGAGAATGATTCATTTCTTACGCATGCTACAACTTATGTTTCCCAATCTTTGGGTTTTCTTTGTTAATTCACTGTTCATTTTGTTTTTTCTGTGGTTGTGCAGGTTACTTGGTATATTCATTATATTTGAGTTTCTGTGACCAAATAATATGGTAGAAACAAGTTAAGGGGAGAGAAGTTCGTTTTGATTGATGATTTCCAGGGGTTTCAGTGCACCATAACATGGAAGGCAGTGAGCAGCAGCTCCCCTGTCCATGACAGTGGGCAAGTGAGGGGAGGGAGGAAGAAAAGGAGGGGGGAGGAGGAGGAGGAAGAGGAGGAGGAGGATGTGGGAGAGGAGGAGGAAGAGGAGGAGGAAGAGAGTTGTTCCTGTTGCCAGGAAGCAGGACTGGGAAAGAGCTGGGCTGTGACCTCCAGGAACCCCAACCCCCCACTTCTGCCAGCTAGAGTCCACCTCCAAAGATTCTGCACCCCTCTCAAATAATGCTTCTAGCTGGCAAACATAGTCTAAACATGAGCCCTTTCGGGGACATTTCAGATTCAGACCATAACATATGATTAGAACCAAATTTTCCTAGTTAGTCTCTTTTTTCAAAAAGCCTCTTATATAAACTCAGTCTCAATCCTGAGACCACCGTAACACAACTGCATGCTTCTGTCCAGAAGTTTTAGAATTTTTGTATTGTTACCTGCTTGCTGCAGGAATCATCTTGACTCATATGTACTAGAAGAAATAGACATTTAAACACTCAGGAAAATGATCACATTATCTAAAAGATGAAAGAAAACAGGCCTCACACAGCCCTTAAATATATCAAGAAAAGAAGGTGAACATGGTAAAGGCTAAACAGGTGTGGAAAGATCTCTAGCAAGGGCACCCCAGCCAGCAAACCTCCCTCCCACAAAGGAGGCAGGGTGCCAAGGTAAATGACACACCCAGCAGGGAATGCCAACAGTCCCTGTTGGAATAGCCTCAGGACATTTGAAAAGGACTTTGTTGGCCAAGGGGAGGGAAAACAAGGACTCACATACATTGCCAGAGGAAATATAAACAGTCACAACCTCTATCACGGTCAATTTGGCATCAGCGTTTAAATTTAAAACGTCTGAAGCCTTTTGACTCCGTAGCTGGGACTTCTAGCATTCTATGCTATAGAAATATTATTCATCTGAAGATGAAATGATATGTGCCCAGGGTTGTCCATCACATTCTTTTTTTTTTTTTAATAGAGAAAGATCGGACACAAATTCAATTTTCATCAGCAGGAGACTGGATGGGCAAATAATGGCATGTCTACAGAATAAAGCGCAGTATTAATGAAGGAGGAAGCTCCCTGTGTGCAGGTACAGGGCAGTCTTCCACAGTGAGAGATGGAAACGCCAAGTACATGTGGCAGGTGATTAACAAGTTATCAAATATGCACCAAAGAACCCTGCAAGGATACCCAGGTGGTTATGTCTGAGTTATGGAAGAGGTGGCAAAGGATAATGAGGAAGAAATTTGTTTATTGGTTGGGATCAAATCCAGGACCTTAGATATACTGAGCAAGCATTTTACCACTGAGCTATCTCCCCAGACTATAGTCTTTACATCTATTAAAAAAAAATTCACACTCTTTCATCTTCAGTCACAAATGGATTCAGATGAGTCTACAACTTTAATGCAATCCCTATAAAAATACCAGCAATCTTTTGCACAAATTAATTTTAAATTTAGATATAAAGTGCAAGGGACACAGAATATCAAAATAACCTTGTAAAAGATCAAAGTTGAAGGATTCACATTTCCTATTAATGAGTAAATTTGTTTAAAAAAGCGAAAAACCTTCAAACTTCCAATTTCACTTCTTAAAAAAAAAAAAAGAGTGGCATGCCATGTCTCACCACGGCTGGCTGGGGCCATCCACTCTGCTGTAACTCTCTCTGGCTACCGTCTGTAGGTGAATGGTGAAGAACAGAAACCTTGTAATCAAGGCTTGATTCTTTCATAGGTATTTATGAACCAGCAAACAGCTCCACTCTCCCAGGCCCCATTTACCTATCGCATAAATAGAAATTACTGTAGTACTTATTTCATAGGTTTCATTCCAAGTACTTAGAACTATACCTGGCATTAAGTAACCTTCTAATAAATATAGGCTGTGTGATTGTTCCTTCATTTTATTTCTACATATTAAAAAACTCAGTCTTACTTATAGTTTGCTTCTATCTATCTATCTGTCATCTATTTATTCTTGGTTTTTTGAGACAGGCTTTCTCTGTGTAGTCTTGGCTCTCCTGGACTCACTTTGTAGACCAGGCTGGTTTCAAACTCACAGACATCCGCCTGCCTCTACCTTCCAGAGTGTTGGGATTGCATGTGTGCACCGCTGCGACCAGCTACCAATAGTTTGCTTTTGAGATTGAGGTTTTGCGTTTTAGTTTTCTTCTTAGTTAATGGTTTTTGCATGTCTTGTCTCTGTCTGCTTCTCTTGTCATTCTATAACTAGATTCTCCTATTGAATACTTAGAGAATTCATTGTAAACATTACTTTTCTGATAAATATACTTATTAGAAAGTTATGATATGCCACCAATATTGCTTTAGCTACAGCCAACATTTTTTTGTATGTAGTATGTGTTATTATATTGTCTTTCAGTTCTAATACTTCAGTTTCTGTTAATTTTTAAACCTATACATTATTGAGGAGTTTTGTTCCTCTTTTCCAAAAAAAATTTATCTTCCCTCTCTTTGTAAAGATTTGTTTTCTTTTCATTGTTTGTGCTTGTGTGTGTGTGTGTGTGTGTGTGTGTGAGTGTATGTCACATGTGTGTTAGTGCCTGAAGAGGCCAGAAGAGGATGTCAGATCTCTTGGAATTGGAGGTCGTGAGCTGCCTGACTGAATGTGGGTTCTCTGTAAGAGCAGTAGGTACTCAACTGCTGAGAAATCTCTCCAGCCTGCTCCATCTTTTATAAGAAGTGGAGAGGGAGAAAGAGAGAAGGGGGACAAAGAAGGACAAAGGGAAACGAGTTGTTCCATTTTTTTCTAAACTGCTCAACTCCAGCTCCTTGTTTGCAAACAAGGAAAAGGAATGTAGTACATAGGAAAAGAAATGTAGCACATAGGAAAAGGGATGTAGCACATAGGAAAAGGGATGTA
>NW_026592510.1:487540-499881 GCF_907164565.1 Psammomys obesus | reverse complement strand
AAGGGATGTAGTACATAGGAAAAGGGATGTAGTACATAGGAAAAGGGGTGTAGTACATGAGATGCAGTGTGGGGCATTGGTCACCTCTGCTGTGCTGCATCTTGATTTATTTAGATCCTGACAGAATATCAGGACCAGGAAGGTGGGAGCTTTACGGACTCTTCTGTTTACTGCCCTCTTCCTGGCACCCAGAACAAACACATCGAAGAGGAAACAACAAACAAACAAACCAACCTGTTATTTAAATAGACATCAACAAAGCAAAGTCTGGATGAAGCTCAGCAGTTCCTCCATGAGTGAAGAAGTGCAAGGATGCTACTGTGCTGAGCACTGGGTGGCTGCTATTACCTCATGATTACTATCTGGCAGGAGTGGTTGAGAGCAGGCTCTGCGTAAGATGGCAATTATTCATGACAGTGCTTAGGAATGCTAGCAGGAGTGACATGCAGGCATTCATGACGGAATTTCTTGTTCCTTAATCTTTTCAAAAACCCAGTTTTGGCCCTTTATTTTCTACTTAAATAATTCCTTTGGTATATATTAGTCTCTCTTCAGTGTTGGTTGAAACTCTATTGTTTTCTAACTCCTTTATTGACTCAGATGCAGAACCACTGAAGAATGGGATTGGTTATAAATCATCTCAAAGATTCCAGTTGGAAAAAAAAAAATCAGTGAATAAACTGGAACTGTTTGGCTACATCAACTTCACGGGTGAGGCCACTCTAGGGAACCTAGTTCAGGCTCTGTGTCTGAACTTTCTAGCCTATTTGCAGACTAGGGAAGTCTGCACTGTCTATACAGTGAAACCGTGCCTCAGAAAACAAGGTTGTACCTTCAGTCCTTTCTCAGCCTCCCAGGGTCTCAGATGTCGTAGACACACTGCTCCCAGCTGCTTAACATAAATTACTGTAGTAGTCTGGACTGACCACTCAGTCCAAAACTTCAGGATTTGTTCAAGAGCAGGTTTGCCATTGGCTGGCTTGTTGAGTGTTACAGGGGCCTCATCTTTTTGTTGTGGTAGGCGCAGTAGAGGGTGCAGGGACTGCTGCTGGTAAATGACTTTATGCCTTAAATCTTAAGGATTCCCACATATGTCCCTACCCATTGAGTGGTCTGTTCCGCAACGACTTCAAAAAGATGGTGAGTTTTCTTCTGTAGTTTCCAGCATAGATGCTCTACATGTAGATACAGTTTTCACTTGTACCATGTCTTGAAGCTGTTATTTGAGCAGAATGGTCCTCTGTACTGCGATGCAGACTTTCTTCTCTGAACTGAATTTTCCATGGAAATTGTCCAGCGCTTCTCCGATTCTCAGGCGCTTTATCTGACAGTCTTTCTTCCTGCAGATAATGGCTGGCAGCAACCCACAGCGCAGAGGTTATATGCTGTACTTTTGAAAAAGTCTTGAATGGAGCCATTGTGCCCCCAAGATGGTCTGCATGTTTGACTGAACAGAGAGCAGGGTGTAAAAAAGGCACCTTGTATGCAACTGTTGGCGAGGTTGCGGAGTGAATTAAAATCTCCAGAAAGTCTGGGCAGTGCTGTTCAGAGGGAGCAATGAACCCTCTGGAAGTACTGTTAGCTCAGACATTCCAATGCGGTGAGGCAGCCTCAGGGACTAGGCTCCCTCAGTGGCATTTACGGGGGGGGGGTGGGGGGGGGGGGGGGGGGGGGGGGGGGGGGTGAGCAGGGAAGGTTGATCTGGATACTCTCTTCAAAGATGTGGGGAAGACACCTTCGTAGGGGTGGAGCCAGTGGATCATCACATTTGGGTGATCAGGTTTCTGCTGATTGGGCCTACGTTTATTTGTCTTGGTTCTCAGCAGTGCAGCGCCTGGGTTGGAGGAGTAGGTGGCAACGGCCTGCATAGCCACTGCTTTGCAGCAATCTGATCCCCACATCAGACTTAGAGAACCAACCAGCAGTCTGCGGGTACCAGGTGATGATGACATCTGGATTACCAGTCGTTAAATGAGCTACACAAACCACGGCGTGGTGCCGTGCTGCGGAATAAAAGGCCACTCTGCTTATCTACCAATGAAGTACTTCTTGCTGCCCCCCACCGTCCCCCCCTCCCACTAACCTGCCCAAGTCTAGGGTTGGGGTAAATGACTATTTGTCAGTGGTCTAAAATTAAAATCCCAAGCGCTTACTGAACAAAGAATTTCCCCCAAAGCCTCCTGCGAAGGCTTTCCCCAAACCAGCTCTAGTGGGAGGCAGTAACATTAATTTTCATTAAAATCCTAGTGGGTAAGAAAACAGCAAAACAGTGTGAGGATAGGGCTGGCAGGTTTTTCTTACGGGCAGAATTCTTTGGCTGTCTTGCGCATTCTTGTTCCAGCCTCTCCTGTGCACTAGAGGCTCCAAGGAGGGGAGATCTCTCTTCAGAGGGACCTGGGCTGAGCAGGAGCAGAGCGGTGGGAGGCAGCCGTGATCCGGATACGTGATCCGGATACATAGCTAGATGAAGTGACAGGTAGAGTTGGGGGAGCCTGGGGGCCGGACAGATCCTGTTGTGTAGCTCATCAAGTTGAAAGGGGGAGAGGGTATCAGGCCTAGGGTCTCCGTGAAATAGGTAACAAAGGAGGAGGCACAGGTTAAGGCAAACGGGAGGAGGTTTTCCTCCAGGTCTCTGGCTCTCCTAACTGCAGACAGGGCATAATACTTCTGCCAGGAGCCAGGGACGCTCTACACAGAGCCGGCAGCTTCTGGCAGCTGTGAATATCTCTAGATTTGCTTCGGAAAAAAAAAGTAATCGAACGGGCATGGGTGTTTTCTAGAGCCCAGGGGTAGTGCTCTACAAGCCCTCGCGAAATGAATGGATGACTGACAGTGACAGAGTCTCGCTGCTGACACCTACCAGAGAAACTTTGGTCAAGTCACTTAGTAGCCTCAGGCCTCAGTTTCCGGGCCCGGCACTCAGGGATGGCTAGCAGTAGGGGAGGCAGTGCGAGAGGACCTCCTGCCCCTGGGGTGTGCGGGGGTTCCCGCTCTCTCGGGAGAACGGCCACTCGCACAGCTGTAGCCGGTCCCTCCCGTGCCCGAGGCAGAGGGTGGTTTCTGGGCTGCTTGGCCAGGGGGCTAGGCAAGGGGGTCTCCGGGACTGTCAGGGTGGGGTGGCAGGGTGGCGGGGGCGGGCCCCGTCCGGCCGAGGCGGGGGCGGGCCAGGCGCGTAGCCGTTCCCCCGGTCGCCCGGAGGCCCGCGGTGGCGCTCGCGGCCTCTCACCCCGCGGGCGAGTTCTGGGAAAGCCCGGCCCAGGGCGGGGGCCCACGCCGCCCCGCTCGGCTCCGGGCAGCGCGCACTGTTGGGGCGAGGGACGCGCGGGCTGCGCCCCGAGCGCCGGCGGGCGGCGTGGTTGGCGGGTTCGAGCGGTGAACGGCGGCTGCGCGCCCCGCTGTGCTCCCGGGCACTTGCCCGACTCCTGCCCGCTCCCGGGCATCGGCTGTGCGGCTGACACACGGTAGCCGGGACTGCCCACGCCCCTGGGGACGCACGCACGCGGATCAAGTCCCCAAGGGACGCCGCACCCGGGCCCGCCGCTCGACTGGCCGAAGATCTAAGGTGAGCCTGCGGCTCTGCCGCCGGGTCCCCCAGGACCGCTGGCCGGGAGAGATGGGCTGGGTGCTCTCCGGGCTGGGATTGTGCCGGGGCAGCAGCCTGACTTCGCGTACCTGGTGGCCCAGGCTCCCGCCTCCCAGGGACAGCCCCGGCAGCCATCCCCGGGGGAATGCGAGGCTGGAGGTCACCCGGTGACCCCGGCCTCGGCTCACCATTTCATGCTGTTTCGGTGGCGTGAGAGTGGCCGGCACAAAGAAAAGTACAAGTCCCTTTCGTGGTAGGAAAGTTCTCAGACATTGTTTCCGGAGAGATTTAGCTGCGGGTCCTAGGAAATACAGTGGGACCCGTCCCACTCTAAGTGGTGACTTCGAGAACGGCTACGCTTTTTCTTTCAAGTCCTTCTGAACAACCCAGACAATTCTTTGGCTATGGCTCGTGTTAAGTCCACAGTGTAAATATTGTGTCCCCCACCCCCTTGCGTTTTTAAACCATGGCACACTTGGTTCAATGGACTGACTCAATTAGTGTAAGAAATATTCCTCATTGAATGATTTCCGTGCCGTAAGAAAAGCCCTCTGAATAGATAACTAGATTCTACTTCGCCGAAAACAGTTTTTGTACATAGTTCACAATTTCGTCAGCATTGGTGGGTTCTTTGACTTTCTTGTAGAAGCGTCCTTGTAGGGGTAGGGTGAGGCTGAGGCCTCAGAATAGGCACAGCTAAAGCCAGGAACCTTGGAACCCAGGAGGGATAGTCGAAAGCCAGTTTTGGGAAGTGGTAGCAGGTGGTTCCAGAGATGCCAGTACTGCTTCCTAGTTGTGAGTATACACAAACTGTGATTTTTCTGACCAATGCTTAACAGTGTGCTCTAGAACAGTGGCTGTCAACGTGTGCGCGACCACCGACCCTTTCCCAGGGGCACCTAAGGCCATTGGAAAATACAGGGATTTACTTTACGATTCATAACAGTAGCAAAATTACAGTAATGAAGTAGTGACGAAAATAATTTTGTGGTCGAGGGTCGCCACAACATGAGCAACTGTATTAAAGGGTTGCAGCGTTGGGAAGGTTGAGAACCAGTGCTTTAGAGTGCTTTCTTCTCCCTCACCGATTCCCCCAGTCTCCCCAGTGGCGGCTCTAAATGTTAAACAGCATTCACTCTCAACCTTGTTCCCCCGCCCCGCCCCCCTCCAACAGCCAGCATCCTCCCTGTTTTGATTCCTGTAGCCTCTTACCTCTATGCATCTGTGAGATTTATGCAGATGTCTCTCCCCCCCCACCCCCCCGCCCCAAGGTATTTGCTGAGACTTCCCTGGACTGATACCTATGCCTCAAAGGGCTTTCTAGAAATAATTGTGGGCAGGTATTAAACGTTAAGACTCTGCTTGCACAAAGTAAAGCTCTATTTTTGAGGCATTAATGTAACTCCTAAAGGATTTAGGGAAGCATTTACCATCAGCACATCCTTCACTTACAGCCCCCCAGGGGAAATTTGCTTTGTGCTCCGAAGAGTCTCCTGGTCATCTTTGGCTCCAGACTAGGTAAGAGGTAAGATTAAGCCGCAGGGGGAGGGGCATTCTTCCCCAGTCATAGTAAGACAGGCTCCTTGATGCATTCCAGATTTGACCTTTGTCATTAAAAAAAAAAAAAATTATTCTTAAGCAGATGGGGTGAAGCTAGAGTCCAGTGAAGGTTGGTTGGTTGTCTTTTCTTTTTCTTGTTACATCTGTTTGGTGTGTGCAGTTTGTTACAAACTTGGAGATGAATAGAGTAAAATTGGAAGGGACTGGGCACAGTGAGGGGCCTTTGTAAGTAGAGGGGACATTTTCGTAAAGCATGGCTGTTGGAGGTATGTGTGTGTTGGGAGTGCCCTTCCTTCCACAAGCAGTGTGCACAGGACAACTGCTTCAGCCCTGGCTCCTACACTTTCCTTGGGGGCTACTTGACAAGAAGTGATGGAAGGTCTGGATGGGGCTTAGAAAAAGCATGTAGCTTCACGAACCTTGGGCTGGGGAAGGTGAGAGTTGTGGATTGATGAGCTGGGGAATGGAAAAAGAAGGATATATCAGAGTGTACCAGCTGTGAGGCCTGGCCAGGAAGTTAAGATTCTCCCTTCTCCCCTTGGCTTCCTGGATGCAGAATTGAGGTTTGTTAATTCCACCTTAATTCAGTTGAATTATGACCTAAGCAGGTTTTCATGGGCTGTATTGTCAGTATGGCAGCCACTGGCCACATATGGTTAAGTTTAAATGAGTTAAAATAAATAAAGTTAACCACATCTAAGTGCCTTGGATGCTTCATGTGGCTAGTAGACAGTGCAAACACAGGACATTGCCACTATCTCAGAAACTCCTGCCCTAGAGAATTCTTTCCGCAGTTAATCTCCAAAGGGAATTGGTTTGCAAACGTAATTTAGCTGTAAGTTTAAAGTGTCCTGTTTATAAGCCCCTGTTGAGTTTACGTTGATGAAAACAACACTAGACAGTGTTCCAAACACTTCGTCTGTTGGCTTATTTCATTCTCATGGCACTGAGCTTAAGTGGTAGAGATCCGATCCCTTACCCGGAGCCTTCCATGGATTTATAGGTTTGAAAACAAAGCTTGGTCCAGCCAGATGTGACTTTGCAATACTCTCTCATTTTCTTAGTTGCTAACAACTATTCATGCATCTTTACTTCAGAAAATAATGGGCAGAGGGGTTATGTAATATTGGGCATATGCACACCTGTGTCAGCGGTTCTCAACCTATGGATAGTGACCCTTTAGGAAAATCTAATAATATTTACATTAGGGTTCATAACAGTAGCAGAATTATGGTTATAAAGGAGCAACAAAAATAATTTTATGGTTGGGGGTCACCACAATGTGAGGAACTGAATTAAAGAGCCGCAGCATTAGGAAGGCTGAGAAAGACTGCCGTATGTGGACACCATCAAAATGACTTCTATGTCATGGCTAGTTTCTCAGTTTCTCCTGAGGAGTGTAGACTTCTATTATCAAGTCCATTTTGAAGATGGGAAAGCAGAGGTAATGGAAGATTTAATGTCTATTAAGTCACAGCTGAGACTCGATCAAACCAGGCTGCCTCTAGAATCCATTCTCTTGACAACTGTGCCATCCTACATCTGAATTTGAGCTTGTGATCCATACAAGTGACTGGGTGAGACTTAGCTACTTTATTTCAGCTCTTTGTTAAATTTCAGATAAGGCTATGGCTAACTTGTTTGGTTCTTAAGGTTTGAAAGCTTTGGCATCAGGCATGCAAAGCAATTATGTAGCTTGCCCCTTCTGCCAGCCATACTTGGATAGTAGCCATTGGCTCTGTAGGAACCGGAAAGAAAAGAGGTCATTATTGTGGATAGTAGAGACGCCACTGGACTGTGTTGAAACCTGTGACACATGGGGGCTTGTGTAGCCATAACTGTTGTGGAGGGGACGGCTTGGTCTTTGTGTAAAGCAAGCTCAGGGCCATTTTGCTGGCCCACCAGAGTTCCCAGGCTTTTTGGCCTGTTTTATAGGATCTAGATCCACCTGACTCAGTAGGGAGTCTCTTCAGGAATTCACACAAATTCTTTCTTTGAGGTCTTTAAGCTAGAGACTGGAATGGACTTCTCCCACCTCCCAACCCCTCGGAAATCTCAGGTCTAGGCGGTTTCTTTTTGGCCTTTTGGCAATCCCGAAGTTTCTTTTTCTGCATATGGGTTACATTCTGAGTGCTCTGCTATCTGTGTGCTTCTTTAACCCATGATTCTGCAGAACCCTGTTTCTAGCCAGGGAACCTCTTGAAGACCCCTAATGGTCTTTTCCTCACCAGTTATCACAGCTGAAAGGATAGGTTCAGAGACTCTTTTGATCAAAGGCAGAGTTTCCAGACCCAAGCTCACCTGAGTTAACTTAAATCTTGCCCCCAGCCAGTTCTATAACTCTGGACAAACAGTTGTTTTGTAAGGTAAGAAAAGTGATCTCTTAGGGATGCGCTGAGACCTGAGTAAGATGATTCACCTCAAGCACTTTGCATAGGCCCTCACATACACTAACTAGTCAGCAAGTTAACTGCTAACATTATGGTTTCTTTGCTGTGAAAGTCTGTAGTTTGGGGTTTGGGAGGTGTATGTTGGAGGTCAAGGATTTTCAAAGGCAAGTCCCTGGAATCTAGATACAACACTTCACATGACCAAATGGACTCTGCAGATGTGTTTAACGTAAAACACGATTCTGGATTTCTATGTGGGTTCAGTCTAATCATACAACCCCCATACAAGGGAGGTGGAGGGCCAGAATTTGTAGACAGAGGTATTTTTGTGTAATGTATAAAGAGATAAATGCAGGCAAAGAGCTGGTAAAACACTACTGTAGCATGTGTGGGGATGGGGATTTATCCCCAGTCTGAAGGGTGGAGAAAAGGCAGGAAAACGAATTCTTCCCTGGAGCCTGCTGAAGGAAGCAGCCTTGAAACCCATCAGAGACTTCTGACCTTTAGGGCTGTACAGCAACACATTTATATTATTTAAATCAGTCAGCTTGTGGTCATTTGTCACAGCAGCTTAAGGATGCAGAATGCAACATGGAAGAGAAAATGGAGAAGACAGAAATCTGAGGCCCCCAAGAGGTCAAGTATCTTGCCCAGGGTCCCACAGCTCCAGGTACAGCTATGTAGTGGGTCCAAGTCTCTTGGTGCTTTCCACCGGGAGTCCTGTCATTCCCAAAGCAGTCACTTCTGTTCACTTTTGACTGGTGTGCCTCTGGGTGTAAGGGAAAGGCAATGTTTGATTTGGTGAGAAGGGCAATGTAGCTGTTTTTGTTTTCCCTTCAGATACTGATTATTGAAGTCCTGCTAAGCTCGCATTATTCTTCTGTCACAGTGCTTGACAGCCGCAGCCTGAGGAACAGGCTGGGTGAGTAGAGTCTGCAGGCGCCCCTGCTCCCACCTCTGTTCTTGCTGAACCTCCCTCCTCACTACTGGCTGTTGGCCTTATAGCCCCACTTCTGCCTGTTTATTGGATTTGGACTTTTCTGGACTTTCCCTCTGCCCCAAATTCCACCTCCCCTGACCCCTCTGCTCCTCACACTGGAGCTGTTTAGTGTCAGGACAGGGATCAGGGTCTCTTAGGTCCTCCATGACAGTCAGTAGGAGTATTTTTGTCTTTTCTTTTGATTTTGTTGGTGATCATTGGCATTCTACCAGACTTCTTTTGACTCTCAAGCTTCTAATTCTGGGAGATAATAATTTGGACCAGGATTTTTTTTTTTTTTATGTTGTTGTTTTTTTGTTTGTTTCAACAGTGTTCCAGGAGTGTTTGGAACTTCAGTCTGGTGAGTGAGGTGCTGGCCATGGAGACCCTGGTCTTTTATTCTGTGTCTCTTGAATGGTCATGGTCTCATGTCTGCTTGCTTTATACATTGAAGCCCTGCCTTGTCTTTTGCATGAAAGGAAGCATGTGTGTGTGTGTATGTGTGTGTGTAACTACATCCTAAGTAAGGATACAATATGTATGCTCTTTAACCCACGGATTTGGATGTGAAAGAAATGTAATTCTGGATTTTCCCTTTCCATTCCATGTCCGTAAGTTTGGGTTCTGGAGGCAGGTTGCTTGTACTGTTTATATCCTGGCCCCATTGCTAACAATTGGTCTGGCCTCCTGCAAGATACATGGCCAAAATGCAAGAGTATACACAGTGGAGGATGATGGTGTTACTTAGGTAAGAGGTTGTGAAATTGAATGCGATAACTCATGCAAAGTGCTGAGGACACCACCTAACATAAAGTAAGACTTCAGCACACATTGGCCAGTGTGGGTTCTTTTATACCCAGCGTATGGCAGGAAAAGAACTTAACTTCTTCACTGCAGTGATACTGGGCCGTTTCCTAGGGGCTAGGTAGCTGGACCTGCCTGAGGTCCCTGAGTTCTCCTGGCTTTCTTCCCAGAAGCATAGTGGTTGCTGCTTGTAGAGGTTGCAGACTTTTCTTCTTCCCCATCCCTCAGCCAGCCACCTGGCCTGGGGCATACGGTGTAGGATGATGCTTGCAACCTCCCCACCTCGACCCCCAGCTTCTGCTCCAAATTTGGAATATAATATAAACCCTACCCCTTAACTTTAAGGTGCAAAGACTTACAAGTGTCCTCCCACCTCCCCTATACTCAGATGGCCCTATATCTCGTCACTGAGGTCAGGAGCACTGGGGTGAGAGCAAAGGACCTGGGGAAGCAAAAGAGTAGTCAGTCCTGACAGAACTGCTAGTACTGGCCAGTCGGTGTCAGCCAGATTCATTACCAGTGTGCCTAAGGCCTGTTATAGCTCTCTGCTTGGCAGACACTAGTGTGGGCGTGTGGGCAGGTTGGAGCCTCCACCACCCACCACCCACAGTAACTGTGAGAGGTCTCCTTCAGAGGGGTGCACCCTCATCCGGAAGTCAGCGGCATCTGCACATTTTTATTTCTTAGTATGAGCAACTAGCTATACTGCAATCATTAAACAGTGAGGCCTCTTTATCCAGAATGAAAGAGGCAGAAGCAAGGAGAGACTCTGTTTTGGTGACCTCATTGTAAGTTTAAAGTATATAATATTACTGAGTATGGAAAATCCAGAGAGTGGAAAGAAAATCATTTGGGAGAAACCACATGTGACCCAGTGCACACTATACACTTCTGGGGTTAAAATATCATATAACGCGCTTTAATTTGGGCATCACTGGTGTTGCTTCAAACACTGTCATTGCTAAAGGAAGCGTTAGCTCCCTTGTTATTCCACAAAACAAGAACAGGCCTCACTGGTGAGCATCTTTTCACCAGTGAAATGTTCGCCTGGAAGAACTGCAGTGTTCCTTCCCATCAGCCTGTTTTGTTAATCTCTGGGAGGTGGATAATATTCACGGAAGTCAGAGACTCTTGGCAGGAAATTTTGTCTCCACTTCTTCACCCCTAAAGGCAGAATGAATTAGGAGCACAGGGCAGAGCCTGAGCTCTTTGTCAGCTGCCGGGGCCTGAGCCGATTCGCTGCTCAGCAAGCTGGTTTGTTCTGGACTCTGCCTGGCTTACAGGGCTTGGGGTTTTTCTCTTACTTGTGGCTTGGGCATGCTTTTAAAACTCACAATGGTAGAGATTAGTAAAACTAGAAGTAGTTGTGGCAGAAATATGCTCCATTATGATTTGAATCTAAGGGCCGAGGATACAGCTCAGGGGGAGGGTGCTTGCCTAGCATCCACGGATTCAATCCCCACCTACCATGGCAGACAGGAGCTGATATCTGAGTCTATAAGAAGAAGAAGACAAGAACTTCTAGAATCTGAGTATCATGATACAGCTGTACAAGAAGCTTTCCACTGATGCCTTTCTGGAGGTTAATGTGGCAGCAGCAGCAGTCTGTCGACCTTGTGTGTTCTCCAGTGACGTCTCTTGGATCTAGGTTTTTTGACTACCCAGTGCTGACAGAGAGTGGCTGGGGATTCTCCAGTGTCAAGTCACGGGACAGCTGACGGTGGGTGATGAGTGTTCACATCCCAGACGGGCAAACCCAGACCAAATTAGTTGCAGGGGACAAGGGAGTGTGCTTATTTCTAGCCACGCTGGGCATTTCGAAAGAACTGTCACCATCCCAGCAATCATGTCTTAAAGAATGTCACCTGTTTACAAGTTAAAACATTCTTTCATACAAACGTCATTTTGACAACTAAAACTCTGTGTGTTATTGTGTGAGTATGGGATGTGAGTGTGTGTGTGTGTGTGTGTGTGTGTGTGTGTGTGTGTGTGTGTATTATGTATGCACATTCATGCCTATGAGTGTGAAGCTACAAGTTGATTCTGGGCACCCTCCTTAGTCCCTGTCCACCTTATTTTTGAGATGGGGTCTGTTACTGAGCTGGGAACTCACTGATTCAGCTAAGCTGGCTGGCTAGCCAGCTCCAGGGATCTGCCTGTCCCTGTCTCCCCAGTTCTGGGATTGCAAGCACACTCCACTGCCCTTGGCTTTTTTGTTTTTACAGGGTTTGCCTCAGGTCCTCATGCTTGCACAGCAAGTACTTTCTTGACTGAGCCATCTTAACACTCAGTATATTTTATCTTTGCATTATTAATACATGCATTGTACATCTGTCTATGGTTTACTGATTTTGACTATATGCCTTATGGTGATTTAGAATTGAGGGCTGGAAAGGAGAGGCATCCAAATTTGACCCTTTGTCTTGAGAGTTGAAGGAACTGGTCGACTGGAAGAGTCAACATTTTGTCCAAAGTCTCTTACCTGAAGAGAGGTAGAACTAGACTTCGGCTTCCAAGTCAAAATTGAGATCACCCTGTGAGTTTCAAACCGTGGTGTGGTTCTGGGTTCATCGTAACTCACTTCTACTCATTTTGGGCACTAAACTTCAGCCTCTCTCTCTGTTATGCTCTCTATCACTAAACTACACAGCTAGCCCTTACTTCTATTTTGAGATAGGGCCTTGCTGCACAGTCCTGTTGATCTCAGAATTGTAATTCTCCTGCTTCCATATCCCCAGTAGCTGAGATTGCAGGGAGTAGCTGGCTTATAGGTGTATACCACCACAGCCAGCCTCTTCATGTGGCAGCTCTGTAGAAGGTTTATACATCCCCTATTGTTGGTTGTTTTGTGACTAATCTCCACTTGATTTTTGTGTAACTATTGACCAGCTTTCTAGTTTTGTTCCCTCTCTCCTTTCTTCCCCTCCTTCCTCCTTCTTTTCTTTCTTCCCTCCCTCCTTCCTTCTTCCTTTCTTCACTCCTTCCTTCCTTCCTTCCTTCCTTCCTTCCTTCCTTCCTTCCTTCC
>NW_026592510.1:484822-487530 GCF_907164565.1 Psammomys obesus | reverse complement strand
TCCTTCCTTCCTTCCTTCCTTCCTTCCTTCCTTCCTTCCTTCCTTCCTTCCTTCCTTCCTTCCTTATTTCACCTTTGTTGTCCTAGGTTCTTGAGAGCTCATAGTAGGAAGGTTGCTTAAACCCAGGAGTTTGTAGACAACCTGGACAACATTATGAGAGCCCTTCTCAAAAAAAAAAAAAAATACCAATTTTCAGCTCTGTTCATAATACATAAGTGTGGTCTTTCCAAGTGATGTTTCAGTGACAGATTCCAGTTTTGTGGGATTTCTCTTATTTTTAACCTTTACCAAAACTTGATACTTTATAGTTTTGAAAGTTCATTTCTCTAATAATAATGGAAGATGTTTTATCTGTTTTATCATCAGTTTGCATTTTCTCAATTACTTAATCATGTTTTGTTTTTCCTCTGTGTCTTTGATCTTCTGTCTTTTTTCTCCTTCCTTCAATATCCCTAGCCCTAGTCATATTTTTGGCAGGTATTTTTCTGCGTTTCTTATTTTGAATTAGAATTTTCTTGATTGTTGAACACCACAAGTTTAAAAGCTGTCTAACATGGGAAATGGTAGCACAATGAAGAGAAAAGTGAAAAAAAAAACCCCACTTATAATTCTACAGTAACATTACTAACATTCAGTTCATGGTTTTCTCTGGTGCTTATTTTCCTCATTGGGCTAATGGTGCTGTATGTCGTGGTGACATCATTTGTCAGTATGAAACAGATGGCATTTCTTCCTACTATGTGGCTCTATGGGTAAATGCTAATGTAAGAATACATATTCCAAATGCGCGTGCGTGTGTGTTTGTGTGTACAAGTCAGAGGAAAACTTTGTAGAGTCTAGTCTCTCTTCCCATCTTTACGGGCTTTGGGGATTGAACTCAGGTCACTAGCCTTGGCAAGGCCTTTTCCTGATGATTTTCACAGCCCATGATGCTTTTTCATTTATAGAAAAGTTTACCTTTTGTATTGTCAGATATCTGTCCCTTGATGGTTATTTTTCCCTTACACTCAACTCTCAGATATTAATTTTTACCATTAAAATTTCATTATTGCTCCCTTTCGTTTTCTTCTTCTAGTCCCTTTTATGCACCCCATGCAAGCTCCCTCTCAAAATCCTAACTTAATTTTGTAGTGACTGTCCTCAGTCTTGCATGTTTTTATGTTATCCCCAAGTTATTATTTCTCTTTTATAAAGATTTTAGTATATTAATAACTAACGCTGAAAACAATGGGCCTCTTTATATCAGTCCTGAGCTTAAAGAAAATGTCTTTTTTATTTACTAATGAGTACAACATTGGCTTTTGGCTTAAAATAGTGTAAAGCTCTTTGAAAAAGTAGTATCACATTCCATATTTTTTTAAATGAAAGATTATTGAATTTAATCAAATGCTTTCAGGTGATTTACGCATTTTCATTTTTGACCTAGTGCTGTGTTATGTCTTGTTAACAAATGTCCTACTGATCAGCTATGTTTGCAGCCAAGTTGAGGCGGCTTATTATCATTTTCTTAATGCATCATGTCTCTAATACAGAGATATTAATCTGGAGTCTGTTTAGATTTTATTTCAGAGTTAAATAAAAATAGCTCTCATAGAGCCATGGTCAGTACAGGTCAGAATTAAAATTAGCCCCGGGCTCCTGAGTGTGCATAGATTGAATTCCAGGAGCTCCCTGGTGCTCTTCTAAAAGTGTGGGCAGCTTCAGATCTGGTAGTGAGCTGAGGCCTCAGCTTCTGAGGAAGGTGGGTGGGAGCACGAAGCATACAACTGTGGCTTGGTTAACTGGAGCTTGTGCTTTTCTTTCTTTCTTTCTTTCTTTCTTTCTTTCTTTCTTTCTTTCTTTCTTTCTTTCTTTCTTTTATTATTTTTAGAAGTTTTGGCTAATCAAGGGTAAGCTCTACGTTTGCCTTCCTGAGAGATGAAAATGGAATCCCCCCTTTCTGATTTCTTTGTAACCACCACAAGATAAGCAGCACCAGAACTTTACCTTTTGCTGGTTAGACACCATCCTTGAATCATGGATAGCTGTGTGGACACTGTATTTGAGATATGGAGTATGTGCCTCCTCTGCAGTGAGAAGGCATTTCAGAACAGGGCAACAAACCTGGGTGCTGCTCTGTTCTACTACCAGCCAAATTCAATACAATTCTAGTATAGATGAAAGGCCTTTAAAAATGTGTTCCTGAGGTAGATAGAAAGGAGAAAGCTATGAAACTTAAAAAAAAGAATTGAGTGTCAACATCCATAGGGCAGAGAGCAGACCCTAACATGTGGCTGCTCTGTGCTGTGTTTGTAAACGAGCTGAGGAGAATCCAAATACAACCTGTGATGAGTGGGCTAGCCGCCTCTTCTCTCTGCCTTCTTCACACGCTTTGGCCACTTGCACGCCACTACTTATTTTTAAAGATTATGATGAGAAAATATTCTCACTCACTCAATACTTGTGTATTCAGTGGTCATTTTGAGCCCCTACTGTGTGTCAAGTCCTGGATGGACTATACCATCTGATAAGGATCCTGGTGAGCAAGACCCTCACATCTGTTGCCCACCCAAGCTGACCTGAGGTAGTTGAGAATGCTGGTGAGGACATAGCAATTTCTTATGAACTAAGATATCAGAGCATCTTTCCCTTTCTCTGTATTTCAGATTTATTTATTTATTCATCTATCTATCTATCTATCTATCTATCTATCTATCTATCTATCTATC
>NW_026592510.1:281913-484812 GCF_907164565.1 Psammomys obesus | reverse complement strand
ATCTATCTATCTATCTATCTATCTATCTATCTATCTATCTATCTATCTGTCTATTTATTTTTGCTTATGGAAGGGTAGTATATAGAGCATAAAGAGAGAGGAAAAAATTCTATGTTGTAAGTTTTTTATAATGTTTTGCCAAAGGGGCTTAACGAAATCTCTGTGACTGGACTCATGGTAAAGACATTTCTATTACCACGACTTTCTTTTGTAAAGCGTTTCCACTCTCACTTTTCCTTTCTGCAGGCATTTGTCTTCAGTTTGAAGGATTTTGATGGTAATGGCCAATGCATACAAGTGAACTGCACAAGAAGAGGGAACTGCTCGGCTTGTGAACAGCCTTTAGCACAGAGGCCGAGGGAAAGCTTGGGCAAATGTCCAGGTTGTCAGATGCTATGGTATGAGGAAGTATTGAGGGTTCACGTGGCATAACTAGTTCTCATAAATACCTCGTTATTGATTTATTGTTTTGTTTTTGTTTACTCTTTGCAATAGAGTACTGTGGTAGTTTGAATAAGAACGGTCCCCATAGGTTCATATATTTGAATGCTTATTCCCCAGAGAGTGGAATTATTTGAAAGGATTAGAAGGATTAGGAGTGTGACTTTGTTGGCAGAGTGGGCTTTGAGGTTTTAAAAGCTCAAACCAGGCACAGAGTCTCTTTCTCTCTCTGTCTGCCTGTGGAGAGAATGCAGCACTCAGCTGCTGATCCAGCACCATGAATGCTGTCATGCCCCCACCATGATGTTAATGGACTAAGACTCTGAAACTGTAAGCAAGCCCTCAACTAAATGCTTTCTTTTATATGAGTTGCCTTCGTCATGCTGTCTCTCCACAGCAACAGAATGGTGACCAAGACAAGTACTTTGGCTGTTTCTGAAATGAGGATATTTTCTGAATGTCTGTTGCCTAATGTCCCGCAGTTGGCTTCAGTCCTCTTACAGTCCAGGTAGGAAATCAGTGTACAAATAACTGAAGATCTCAATATCTGTATCAAACATTTTAGCTCTAGTTTGGTATTAAATGGCTTGAGGCTAGAGTGGGATCTCTGTCCTTGGGTTTTCTGATGCAGAACATAGAGTGGAGAGGAGGCTGGGGGCGACTTCATGGAAAGGTCATTCTCTCATGTGGTAAGTGGACCAATCCTTGGAAGGCTTGAGAGTATTAGTTGACCAGGTGGGAAGGGTGGCTTTTTAGGCCTTCTCTCTTTTCTTTTTCACTCTTCAAATGTGTTAGGGTTCTTCACCTTCATGAGCTGAGTTTTCCCTTGACATGATGATTCCAAAGCTGCCTGAGGTCTCTTCCTCACATCTGGACTCCAGAGCTGCCAATCAAGCTGTCCACCAGGCACCTCTCTTGTGTCTCTCTTGTATATGAAATTGGACTCAGTCTTTCCCCAAAGTGGTCTCTCCTGTCCTCTCCACTGGAGGAAGGTAGTTGCCTTTACCAACTTGTTTGCTGAAGCTGGATCTTTGCTCCCACTAAGACCTTAGTTTTTACCGCTGAGAATCTTTCCTACTGATCTCTCACCATACTCCACTGCTTTCCATCCTGACTCTTGTCTTTTCCTTAGACTATGTGCCCAGTAAAGACAGGCAGGACCCTTGTCGACAGTTCATCTCAGCCCAGATGGAGCCTGAAACAAAGGTCCTCAATAAATCCTTGCTGATTATACAAGTGGAGATTATTGCATATTCTACCTCCTACCTAAGTATCTCTTTAGTCAGGCAGGCCTAGATATGATCCAGCTCTTCACTTTACTGACCCCACGAAGCTATTTAAAAAATTATTTTGAGATAACTAATTTGCAAGTCAAGCTAGTTTTAATCTATATGCATTTGTCTCTGCATGGGTAGAATGTGTTTAATTATGATATCTCACTCTTGGTGAAATAGAATATGTGAAATTTACTGAAATGTTTACCGTGGTATGGTCCATTGTTAAAAAGGTAAGGCCCACCCTGGGATATGGAAGTTCATCAATACAGCTTAGGGGCGTGTGCTTTATCTTTGAGAAAGCAGGGATCTGTGAAAGGTCCAACTATATGGCATAAAAACTATGTGCTCTGAAGTCCTAAGATGGGTTCACACGAACACCCATCCACGTAATAGCTTCGAAAATTTGCCTACTGATGTTCAACCTCAGTCTCAAATGGCTAAAACTGGGGTAACAGCATGTTGTAAGATAGAGAGTAACATCGATGTTAGCCACTTTTCTGTTACTGTGAGAGAATACCCTGACAAAAAAAGCGATTTTGTGTCAAAAGGGGTTGTTAACTTGCAGTTCCCAGGGGATGCTGTCCATCTCGATGGGAAAGTCATGACAACAGGAGCATGAGGCAGCCCGGCAACTGGGAAGCAGAGAGATCACATTTCATCACAGGAAATAGAGAAAGAATGGGAAGTAGGCCAGGATCTAAAATCACAAAGTCCACCCTCACTAAAGTACTTCCTTCAGCAAGAATTTAGCTCTTAAAGGTTCTGTGGTCTTCCTAAACAGCACACCACCAACAGGGAGCCAAGTATCCAAATGCTCAGCCTATGAAGGACATTTTTCTTCAAGACACCATCACATCCAACATTATTATTGCTGTTGTTATTATTATTGTTGTCATTTTCTTTATTCTAGTGAAATGCTTCCAGGTTGCTTATATCCAGAGTCTTGTTCTTGGTCCATTGGTAACATTTTTATCAGATACTTGGGAGAGACATAAAGCCACATTTCCCAAATGTGTCTTAAACTGAGGCGATAGCTAATAAAATAGGTGGTAGAGTGACCTCAATGGGTTGGAACGTTGGTCCTTCATCCAGTAAGATACTTGGTTGGTGTATAAAAGCAGCCAAGGGTAAGGAGACCACTTGAAGGCAGTTCGTCTAGGCCATGACTTCTTAAACTGTGAGTCATGACCCTGTATGGGGTCTCACAACTGAGTGTAGGAGTAACAACAAATTTGGCCACAATAAAAGGCTCCTGCACACTAAACTACAACAAATTAATTCAAAGTCAAATTAATAATGAATCTAAGGTGTTTCTGGCAGGGCTCACCATATTGTATTGCATAATCTCACAACAGCCTGAGACCTGCACACAGCACATGCACTTTGCACAGGATGTGTCCCCATCCCCCACACTGCCAACTCAACCGTCTCCACTCAGGTATAACTCAGCATATCATAGACTGCAGTGTTTTTACTGCATTTACAAAGTTTACTCCTCCCTAAGAAATATTATTGTTTAAAGAAAAACTTTCAATGTTTTCCAACTGTTATTCTTCAGTATATACATATCAGATTAGTCTACCTTTGGATTGTATTCTTGTAGAGTGTTTGATTTTAAATATCTCAGTTTGAATTGCTGACTTGAGACTCACTAAGAAAAAGTTAAATGAATTTTGGCTTGAGATCAGCATAGAATTTCCCATAATTTCGGAAATGGCTCTAAACAAACTTCTACCATTATGATATATATAGTGTGTGTGTGTGTGTGTGTGTGCACAAATGTGAGAAGTGTGTATGTGAGTGTGTGTATATGTGTATATATGCGTGTCTGAGTATGTGTGAGTGTATGTGTGAGTGTGTGTGTCTGTGAGTGTATGCATAGGTATGTGTATGTGTGTTTGTGAGTGTATGTGTGTGCGTAGCACTATTCTCAGCATTTACAGTTAAAGTACCAGCTACTCTGAAAAATGTTGAAGATGCTCTGTGTTCTGTAGTATCAGTACTCGGCAAGTATTGAATTCTTTGTCCAAAAACAAATAAGAACATCTATCTCATTAGTATGTAAATTTGGTTTAATTTTTACTAAATGATAAAGTTGAATGTATACCAAAGAATTGTTTCGTTTGATTGAATAGTAAGCATACCTGCTTGATATACATGTGTAACTTTGATCATGTGAAAATTTCTTAGGTAAAAAAGGGTCATGAACGGAAGTGCTTGGGAAAAGACTGTGTCCTGGGGTGGGGTCATTGGCAATAGAAAACAGCGAACAACTGGGAAGAGCCTTTTAGGAAAATCAGATGGTGACAAGTAGCAAAGTATTTGGGCAAGGGGACATGGATAAAGAGGGCCAAAGAAGACTAAATGTTTCTTCTGGATTTCTGGGGGAAATGGTGCCAGTTATTAGGAATGAAGGCGTTAGGTGGAAGAGCGAACCCCTAAGAGGAGGGAGGAATCTGGCTTGATGCTGGCTGTGTTGGTTCTGCAGGGCAGGAAGTTGGGGAGTCAGGACTGCTGTGCTATGCGAGGGAGAGGCTGTTTCTGGAAAGAGGCATTTGGGAGTCATCCACGGAGGTGATAGTTGAAGCTGTGGGTGGGGTGGACAGAATGGTTCAGGAGTGGCCCTGCTATTTGCAATCATTAGCATTTGTTGGCCTTAACTTGAGATAAAAAGGATAAACAAATGCTTGATGAAGTAGGAAATAGTTCTACTGCCTTCCCGATTCTTTTTAACTCTTTTTAAAACCAAGTTCTATGGGAGAAACAGCTCATACAAGAATTTCAGGTTTAAACATATACTTGATTTATTTTTATTCACAGAACAATATATAAATGTATTCTTATTTATAAAGAACATAAATAGTACAGATATGGGAACAATCTCCATTAATTCTTATCAAAGCCTGTTTACTTTTTCAAGTGTGGCTGTGTTGTCATTTGGTGGGCATGCTTAAGAAATTCCCTATGCATTTATATTGGTATGCATACATGCACATAAATACATACTTTTGGCTTTCTTGCAGTTATATTTTTTCTGCTAATGAGTTCACAGTACATTTTTCTCCTCAGTTTATTTATATTTTAAAGAATGTGACATTATGTCCTGATATGTAGCTCAGAGAGTTGGTGGGGTACTGTCTAGTATTCTGGCTTGTTTTGTGTTAACTTGACACAGGCTAGAATCATCTGAAAGTGAGAAAATACCTCAATAGGATCTGGCTGTAGGGAATTGCTTGATTAGTGATTAATGGGGCAGGGCCTAGCCCTTTGTTGGTGATACCTAGTTTCTATAATAAAGTGGGCGGGGCAAGCAATGAGGAGCAAGCCAGTAAGCAACACCCCTCTATGGCCTCTGCATCAGCTCCTGCCTCCAGTTTTCTGTCCTGAGTGCCTGTCTTGATTTTCTTCAATGATGAACCATAATGCAGAAATGGAAGCCAAATAAACCCTTTCTTCCACAAGTTATTTTTAATCATTGTGTTTTGTCACAGCAACAGTGACCCTCACTAAGACACCCAACATGTGCAAATCTGTTGATTTAATTTTCCTGTACTGTGGAAAAAAAACAGTAAATAGAGCTATAAAAACTTAATATGAAATAATATTAGGTACATTTATCTAGACTTAAGTTGTTAAACCTGTCATCCTGGGTATGAGCGTGCTGCTGTATTTATTTATTCCCCTACGGGTGGAATGTACCTCACTCCCAACTGGTTTACTCCTTTCCTCCTACAGGAATCCATTCCCTGCCAACTGTAAAGCAGAAAACTGTGGAAAAGAGGGAGGCAGGAGTATATGAGATGCCTGGGGCTAAAAGAAACACACAGGAAGAAAAGAGATGGACAGTGCCACTTTTTGGGGTTGCTGAAGAGACTGAAAGAAAGGAGATGTGCGCCTTTGAAGATGCAGAGGTAGAAGGGACGAGAGGAACCATGTGTGTGGGTTTTGCAGTGTAGGACATGAATGAGTGAGATGGACCCTAATTATTGCCTCTTGCATCTTAGGCCCGTCGCATCTGAGAGGCCAACTATTAATAAGCCATCAGCGTCTTAAAGCTACTTGCTGTGCTCAACCTTGACAGGACCTTCCTAGTGTCCAGAAGCTGGAAGTGTTGGAGGTTTTGGGGAGAAGAATGTGCTGATAAGATACAGTACACTATTTCCATCCCCTGGTCCACACCAAGGCTGGAGGAAGGTTGATACAAAGATTGGGGAGGTCTGAGATACTTCTCTGTCTACAAATGTTCTATTTGTTCTGTTTTTCTGGAGTACTTGTGATGGAGGCAGCTTCAGCAAAGACTGTTGGGAAAAGAGATGAAGGGCTTGCACAGGCTTTGTCTGAGTTTGATGATGTCCTCTAGCTGTCTCTGTTTCTGCCTCTTTCTGCTTTCCCAGCTTTTTATCTTTTGAATGATAGCACATCTTGAGCAAATTAGGTGCATGTTTTAATGCAAGCCACCGAGGCCTCAGTTTTCTTCCCCTTCATTTCAGATGCCATCTCCTGGGATTTGGAGATCTCACTAGCTGCTAATGTGCAGGGAGTCCAGCTGGCTTCTCTCTCCTGGTACCCTGCTCTTCCAGGCTATGGAAACTGCTTGGCAACTAGCCCCCTGAGTGATTCAGAATTATCAGCATATTCCTTGTGGATTAAACCTGGCTGGAATTTCTCTTCGTCTCTCTGTCCAGTTCCCCGTGCCTGGCCCAGCCCAGCCCAAGTCCTCCCTGCTAGCAGTCTAGTGAACTCGGGTTTGTCTTAGCTTCCTTTGCTTCTACTGTAGCCAAACTTCACTCACCCTCAGGGCTGCTAGACTAATGAATGGATCCTTTGTCTGCACAGTCTCCACGGTGTGTGTGTGTGTGTGTGTGTGTGTGTGTGTGTGTGTGTGTGTCTGCCATAGCCTGCGGGAGAGTGTCTGCTGCCTGCTTCTCCAGCTGCATATTACAAGCCCTTGCTTTGCCTAGTGTTTCTCCTCCTCCCAGCATGCCGAGTGCTCCAGCAATAAATGCCCAGCGCTTTCTGTGCTCGGTGCTCTTCTCCTTAGAGTAGGTTGCTCACTGTTTCTCACCCCACTTTCCCCTGTACTGTAATTCTAGTTTGGGCATGGGTCATTCTGGAAAGCACTCCGTGCCTACCCCAGGTGAGATTCGCTGTGTTCAGTCAGAGTTTCCTGTTTCAGGCCTGTCTCCCCACTGCACGATGTCACTTCTCTTGTTGCACTGAGTCCAGAACATAGTATAGACTGAGACCTCAGGTCATACTTGTTGACACCACTGGCCCAGGACAGGGAGCATCTTTGTGGCCTTCCTCTAGGTTTGCCCTCCTGGCAGATGCCTGACGTCAAAAGCACAGCTTGCTATTTTGAGGCCCACATTGAGAAAGTCCCCTTTCTTTGTACTGAATCCATTTCATTCTGTTTGGATGGTCTGGATGGTCTGCAGGTAGAGTGCTCTCTGTCTAAAGAAAGTGGCAAAGTGAGGCAAAGCCACAGAAAAAGGCCCCTGAGACCCCTGGGGTTTGCAAAGGGCCCTTCTCACTCCTAAAGCACAGTGACCCGACTGCTGTGTGGCCTCTTTTCTTTCCTCCAGCACCTCAGCATTCTCAATCTCATCCGACCGTTGTTAGGAATCACTTTGTGGAGTAGAAAGCTCTGATTATATAAAATAAAACAGACGAGGCAAATTGATTTGTTTATCGCATGAACAGTCACTGAGGTTTTGGAAGGAAGTTCTGGCCGTAGTCAAGGGAACCAAGTAAGTGACAAGTGTGTAAACAAATAATTTCCAGTGGTGGCAAGTACTGGGCAAGGCAGGCAGGTGGAGTGATGCTGTAGAAACTCACGGGTTGGTGGGAGGTGTTGCTTTCCCAGCAGGCAAAGTGATTCTGAGATGACAGTTGAGCTGGGGTCAGAGGGTGAGATGGGTAAGTCAGGATGTCCAAAAGGATTGCTGAGGTCTCAGGATGAAAACTGCAACTGGAGTCCTGAAGAGAGGTTTGCCCCAGCATCCTTTAATGCTCTTCTCTCTTGACCATGTCACCCATGAGTTGTGACAAAGACAAGACTTGGATATACCTAACATCCTTGAGGTAGGCAGTGCCTTGGAAGATCTTCCTAAGTACAGATTCCAGACTCTGAATTTAGGATGTCTAGAATGAGAGCTATGACCAGGTGGCTTTACTTGTCTTATGTAGTGCCTTTCTCACTTGACCCATTGAAGTTAAATTTTCTCTCTTTCCCGCCTTCAGAGGCCTGTCAGAGGTGCCTTCCCCAATGTAGTTAAAAGAATAACAGCCTGCCATGTTTTCTAACTGTGGTAAAATAAGTAAAATTTAATCTTTTGGACACATTAAAATTATAATTGGGTGGCAAGTTCATGTTATTAGGCAGCTAATATGTTCCTTACCCGCTTACTGTCCCCTACCTCCCTTCTCTCCCTCGCTGCTATCTTCCCTTCCTTCACTGTAGCCCAGGCTGGCCTGCAACTCTCTATGTAGTCCAAGCTGGATTCAAACTCACAGCATCACAGCAATCCTCCTGCCTCAGCATCTTCAGTACTGGGATTATAGGCATGAGCCACCATTCATAGCACCCTTACTCTTTCAGCATCCGAGCTGAAGCTCTGTACCCATTAAACAACAGCTCCCTGCCATTTTTTAAAGCCCACACGAGTCATGGATAACGAGGAAGCAGATGTTATTTCCGAAGCCTCTTCCCAGATGGCAGAGGCTCCTAGTGCCCAGTGCTGTGTCTTTTCAGTATAGCCTGAAGAGTGAGGATCATCAGTAGTAATGGTGAGAAATGGGAGCCTGCTACACACACACACGGCTTCCTTCCTCTGCCTCAGAATGTGTCGGGTTCCAGCCAAGGCATTTCCCCATGACCTGTGCCTGAGGTAGATGTGAGGGTCGCTGGTCTCAGCCTCATGACAAGAGCAGTGGGGAAGATGATTCATCCTTCAGGAGGTGGTAACTCAGAACAGGCTGCGCTGGGGCGGCAGCTGCCTGGATTTGATTTTCCACTCCAGCCTCTATGGGTACCTACACGCCTCCAATTTGCTCAGTCTCTCTACGCTTCGGTCTGCTCTCCAGTTGGAAATTCTACTATTGACAGCTGCCTGTGAAGGATGAATGAGATAGATACATGAGGTACTCATCATGATGTCTCATGAGGGTTAAAATCTTTTTTCAGAAAATATTTAATTTTCTTCATTTGTTAACCTTTTAGTTAGCACACACAGCTCATTATAACATTCTCATTTATAGGTAGTGTTACACTTTGTTCCTTCTTTGCACTCCCTTCCCTTTGTCCTTCCCTGTCTCCCACCCACTTTTGTTGATCCCTTTCTTTTCCCCAAGTAGTCCATCCTTCTGCTGTCCTGTTCTATAAATTCCTTTACCCTCTTCTGGTTTCTTCTCCCTACTCCCTTCACACATCTTTTCTTTCATAATCCTCTTTCTACTTTCAGATCTCTCTCTCACACATACATACACATATACACATACACTCTTAAATCTAGATTCTGCATATGAGAGAAAGCGCATTTTGTCTTTCTGGGTGTTTTCGTTACTTTTCTCAACACTGTGAACAAATACCTCACACAAAACAGTTTAAAGAAGAAAGGATTATTCTGTTTTACAGTTTGAGGGAATCATTCCGTCATGGGAAGGAAGAGGTGGTAGGAGCAGGGGGTTAGCTGATCACATGCTCAGAAACAGAGAGTTCACAGGAAAAGGGGTTGGGCTATAGAGCATCAAGTCTCATTCCAGGAACCAGTTTCCTATAGTGAGGTCCACTTCCTAAAGGATCTTCAACTTTCCCAGATCGTGCCACAATCTGGGAACAAAGTATTCAAACATACCAGCTGTTGGAGCTCATTTCACATTCAAACCACAACACTGAGCCAGTTTCATTTTGCTTACCATAATGCTGTCTAGCGCTACTCATTTTCCTGCTGAATGGTATTCCATTATGTATATGCGTATTTTAACTCATCTGTTGATGGGCATCTGGGCTCCTTGTGCATCTTGATGTTATAATAACAATGTCGCAGTCATCGCAGGTGTACACCTGTCTCTGAGGTGTGCCAGCCCAGAGTCCTTCAGGTAGATACTCAGGAGTGGTGTAGTTGGGTGATAACGGTAGTTCCATTCTTGGGTTTTTGAGAAACCTCCGTATTGTTGGTCATAGTGGCTACACAGTTTATATTTCCACTAGCAATGTATAAAGGGTTCCTTTCCCCCCCATGTCCTTGTCAGCATTTGGTTGTCTCCCTGCTCTCGTTTTCCCTTTCATGTGTATTAGTTACCTTTATGTTGCTGTGATAAAAATAGCATGGCCAGAAGTGACAAAAGGCATTATTTTGCTTTATGGTTCAATAGGGACAGAGTCCATCCTGGAGGAAGGAATGGCAACAGTCAGTGAAAGCATGCAGCAGAAGGAAGAAGCTGGCTGATTACATTTTTATCCACACACAGGAAGCAGGGAGAGCAATAGGAAGAAAAGGCAGGCTATGAAACCTCCAAGCCTTTCTCCAATGGCATTCCTCCTTCAGTAGGGCTCCACACCTTAAAAACGTTCCATAACCAATCTTAGTAGCCACCAAGTGGGGACCAAATGTTCAAACACATGAGCCTCTGGGATGCATTTCTCACTCAGAACACCACATTGTCAGTGTATGAGTGTGTGTGTGCGCGCACAAGCATGTAGATATATTCTCTGTGGTGTTGTTTTGAGACAGTCTCTCACTGAATCTAGAGCTCATCAGTTTGTTAGATTGTCAGCCAATTAGCCCTGTGGGTCTTTCTGTCTCCACTCCCCCAGTGCTGAAATTAATAGTTGTCTATGACCATACCCAGCTCTTATATGGTCACTTTGGATCTGAATCCAGGTCTTCATATTTGCTCATAAGGCATTTGTTCACAGGACCATCTTCCTAGCCCCTGTGGTTGATTTCTTAATGATAGGCATTCTGACTGAAGTGAATTAGAATCTCAGTGTCATTTTAATTTTGTATTTTCCAGATTAAGGATGTTGTACACACTTTCAAATATTTATTGGCTGTTTGTCTTTCTTCCTTTGATAAATATTTATTCAGTTCACTAACTAATTTATTAAGACTATGGGAAGATGTCCCATGGAGATGCATTAACAGAATTAATATTGTGAAAATGACTTTATTATCAAAAGTAATCCACAGACTCAGTGCAATCTCTGTAAAAAAAAAAAAAAAATCTCCACTACTCTCCTCACAGAACTTAAAATGACAACCCCCAATTTTATGTGAGCTCACCAAAGACCCTGAATAGTCAAAGCAATCCGAACCAGAGAGGTACTGCAACACAATTTAAGATCAGTCTTAAATTACACTATGGAGTTATAGAAACAAAACCAGCATGGTACTAGCACAGAAATAGACACATAGATCAACAGAATAGAATTGAGGACCCAGAATAAATTCATCCAGCAAGAGCCATCTAATCCTTGACAAAGGTGTCAAAAACAAATTTGGAGAAAAGATAGTATCTTCAATGAATGATGTCACAAAAAACATCTGAAACTGGATCCTTATCTCTCATGCCAAACGGGACAGCAGATGAGGTCATTCATTATTGTAGACAAAAGTGAGGATAGAGTGCTTTTTGTTTGGAAGAATACATTTTTATTCTTTGAGAATTTCCTACATGTGTATGTATTTTGATTTTTTTCACTCTTAATTCCTCCCAAATCTACCCTCTAACCTCTCTCAACGTCATGTCCTGTTTGGGCTTTTGTTTTGTTTCCTTCACAGTTGAGTTGAGTTTGTGCTGTCCACACTCATGGTTGTGTGGCCATCCACTGGATCATGGTCAACCTACCAGGCACCATATTCTTGAAGAAAACGGATTCCCTCTCCCAGAGTGCTTTTCGCAAATGTCTTTCTAGAGACGGACTGGACTCTGGTGTGGGGTTCCTGAGAAGAAGAACAAAGTGACAGTAGTGGTGCATGTTTGCCGAGCTGTGGGAAGTGATGAAGGAAACGGGGTGCTGAACACTGCGATCTTACTGGGAATGTTCTGCATGTTTGAGTCCTGAAATAGTTTGAGAGTGACACTCATATAGATTCTAGTCAGAAAACCTTGGTAGAATGCAGCTTGGCAGGAAGGAAGGTGAAGGGGCTTGGGAGGATGTACAGGACACAGATGACATCACATGGCCAGGCTTGGGGACTTGGGGCTGGAGCACCTTGAGTGAAATAGGTGTCTGTTTGTAGCTGAGGCAGGCTGGCCTTGATCAGATCGGCTTCAAATATGGCATCACATCCTACTTTAATATGAAATGTCATCTAAACCTAGCAAATATATCTTTGATAAACATCAATAACACCATTATATTACTTGTGTGTGAGTGAGTGTGTGTGTACATTTGCATGTGTGTGCAAGCGTGTGTATATGAAGGCCAGAGTTCAGCTAATCTCAGGTGTTAGTTCATAGCTACTGACTGCCTTTTTTTTTTTTTTTTTTGACAGGGTCTGTAACTGAGACCTGGTTTTGCCAATTAGTCTAGGCTAGTTGACCAGTGAGTGAGTCCCCAACAGACTGCTTATCTCTGTCCCTTCAGCACAGGCTCACAAGTAGGTGCTCCCACACCCACAGGCTCCCACATCCAGCTTTTTACATGAGTACCGGGGATTCAACTTTTGTCCTCAGCCAAATACTTTATCAATGGAGCTATCATCCCAGGCGTGATCAGTGTATTTTTATGGAACATTTTAATTCATTTCCTGTTATATAGTCTGACACACATTATTTGTTAGTCAGTCACTGAGCTGGGTACAACTTTACTCTTAGCTACCCTACGGAGACAGGAGGATCTTTTGCGCTCAGACAGTAGGATCACTTTGGGGCCAGTTTGGGCTTCAAGACAAGACTCTGTCTCAAACTTAAAAACAAAACAAAACAAAAAACACAACAACAACAACAAAAATATTATATGAGTGAATGAATGAAGCATAACTATTGGTTGTTCAGTGCTGGTAAGAGAGGTGTGAACCTGTTATGACTTTATAGAAGAAGCAATGTTTACAAACACAAAACAAGTAAGCCTTTGTGTGATTTTAGGGAGGCAAGGCAGTGTGAGTTTTCATGATTTTCTACTAGTAAGAAGGGCACTTATAACTTTGATTAAAAACTTGTTGCCAAGTGGTAGTGGTGCATGCCTTTGATCGCAGCACTCGGGGTGGGGGGTAGAGAGCAGAGGCAGGCAGATCACTGTGAATTTGAGGCCAGCCTAGTCTACAGAGCAAGTTCCAGAACAACCATGGCTACACAGAGAAGACCTGTCTCAAAACAACACCAACACCCCACCCCCGCAAAAGGAAATAAATTGTTAGTGTTTGTATGGATTTCATTATGCCCCCAAACTATTCTTTTAGAGAATGTAATGGCATTATCTACTACCATATCTAGAAATATAATGTTAGTGTTTATGGGGAGAAAATAGAAGGAAGATAGAATTAGAATTAGTGGTGGTATATTTTCCTTCACCTATCAGGGTTTTTGTTTTGTTTTGTTTGTTTTCAATTTTCCTGCACTACTTAAGTACTACTTAAGCACTACTTTTATTCTTTGTATAAGTTTCTTTTTCTGTTTTGGTTAAGAAGTTAGTATGAAATGTGATATAATAGCTTTTTTGAAGCTTGCCTTAAAAAAACAAAAAAAGAATTCCTGGCACTGTATAATCACAGTTGCTATTCAAAGTGATGGCATAGTGGCACTGAAAGCAGACCACATTCACCATTCCCCCTATGTCAGGGGCCTAGTTTTCCCACACACAACACAGGTAACTTGGAAAGGAGTCAGTACTACCCAGGGGCCGGGATTTGCTAAATCATAGCTCCATCTCCCCACCTACATTCCCTCTACCTCCCTGAGTACCTTGCTCTCTTCCCCCCTGCCCACACATACACACACACTGCTGTTGGAACCTTGGGAAGGACCTGAAGGCTGATGGTGCAGGCTGGAGCAGCTAGCTGGCTTCAGACTGTGGACTCTGCAAACAGCTCTCTGTATATTTACCTTGAGATTGCACCATCTTGAAAAGTAGAAGTGCCAAAGTGCCTGAAGATGAACAAACAAGGAACCCCAATCAAAATAACAAAGACCCCCAAATTTCATTGCTTCTTTTTCTTTCCCAGTGAGGTAAGATATGTGAATAATGTTGTCTCTCAGCTAAGAGGCACAGCTAAAATGAACTTTGAGTGTTAACGAGGTGTTCTATTTGCATTTTAACTCTACTCAAAACAAGCCACAAGAGTGACATCAACTGTTTGAGTCAGCTGTTGGCCCGGGCATCCACCCAGCACTTGAGGTCACTGGTCGCATCCATGAGCAGCAGGAGCAATTTTTTAACTTGTTGACTAGAGGACTCCTCAGTGTCTTCACTGGTGCTAGTGTTAAGTAGAAGATGGGGTTGAAGAAGAACTTGGCTAGAAATGGCCTTGTAATGCATGAAATATGTGGGTTAAAATGCCTTCCATCTGCCAGGGCTTTGTGGGGAGAACTCCCACGAGACTTCAGAGTTATTTAATCTGGGTAATATCTTACTTGGTGTGATGATGAAATGTAGCCTCAGCATCACTCATGGAGGACCCAAAGAAGAGGATGCAGTAGGCACAGCCACAAAGAAAAGTTTGCAGAAGCCAGTTCACAGCTTCTTTTGATGGGATAGGGATCATCTTACTGAGAAATGGTAACATGAGAGTGTGCTAGAGGACAGCAGTTCTGTTGAGTTTATCTCATCCAGGCTGAGTTTTCATCACATGTATTTTTAATTCTTTGGAAGACACTCAAAGTAATTGAAGGATGACTCGTAAGAATGCTGGCTTGAAGAAACATTCAGCAAATGTGTGTGCTGATGCTGCTTGTCAATTAATTAAAAAAATTATGTACAAGAGGAGCTTGTAGTTATGCCAGGAAGTGGTGGCAGTCGGCTACTGGGGAAGCCCATGATTTAGATGCACAGGACATGTAATGCAAGACCTTTCAGGCAGCAGTTTTGGGTCCTTCCTGCCTTTTATTCCCCTTTATGTCTGTGTTTCTGAAGGGTGCTGCCTTATCCAGGAATGGGAACTGTCCAGTGCCTGTGGAGTTCTGTTATCTCTGAAAGGGCAGAGTGATAAACATGGGCTAAAGCCATCCCAGAAGCGTCCGTCTATCTCAGCTGTGAAAAATGACGGGGACTCCACTCTGCTCTGCTATCTTCTCGTTGGCCTTTCTCATTAGGGGAGGCCCTTGTCAAAGCAATCTCTGAGAGGCTCTCCCTGTTGGCTTCAGTCCATGCTGATTTCTGACAGTCCAAGATATGTGTGTGTGTGTGTGTGTGTGTGTTTAAATCACAAGTTATATACGCAAATAGTCACAGTCCGTATGCACATTGTTGAATGGACTGATTCCCCATGCTTAGGCTGCCTAGACGGTAATATTTGATGTTTTATGGCATTAGCTCAGGCTCTCACTTTTTGTTCATAAGTATGTCATAATTTAAGATTGCCCTGTACACAGTTATTATGTGCCTTCTTGTCAACTGGTATGGGGCCTTACAATCTGCTGGTCACCGAGTAAGCCCACAGGACTTTCAGAATAATTTGGTTGGCTTACTGTACAGGTTAAGGAAAATTATTACATCTCAGCAAATAAATGCTCCTCACAAAGTAGCAGTGAGCAAATATTTATTGAGTAATTATAGTGCCAGGGAGTGATTTGAATGAAATAGACATGACCCCATGTCAGGATACATGTGATAACTCCAGAAAGTGTTCATCATAATGAGAAGAAAGGATACTAATTTTTTTTTTGAGGACTTACTTCTTTGAAGGTTAATTGTGAGGCCTCGTTACATGAGAAACTATATATTTTTTCCATTTTATAGATGAAGATTCCAAGGCTTATTGAGACTGAGTTGTCCAAGACAAGCTCTGAAGCCTGTTGTGTGAGCCTTGGGACATTTCAGCATTGTATCATATAGGTAAAGAGGTCGCTTGCTGTTTGTGGTGGTTTGAATGAGAATGCCCCCAACAGGCTCACATACTTGATTGCATCGTCCCTAGTTGGTGGAACTGTTTTGGGAAGGATTAGGAGATGTGTCACTGGGAGTGGGCTTTGGGGTTTCAAACATCCAGGCCAGACCCAGTCTTTCTTTCTGTCTCCTGTTTGTGGATCTGGATGTAAGTACTTAGCTCTTGCTATAGTACCATGCTTCCCTGCTTCCTGCAATGCTCCCCGTGATGGTCATGGACACACCCTCTGAAACTGTAAGCCAGTCCCTAATTAATGCTTTCTTCTAGAAGCTGTATCAGTTATGGCATTTCTACACAGCAGCAAAAAGGGAACTAAAACACCATTCAAAGTCCTACAGCTGAGGGAGCAAGTAGGACAGAAGCGCAGTTTGTGACTCCTCAAAAACTGCTTTGGATATGCCTGTGTAGCTTCCACATGAACCAGAATGTAGAGTGTTTTAAGCTGAGTGTAGTGACTCATAACTGTATTCTAAGCGTGTGCGGAGCCTCAAGGCATAAGGAATGTTGCAGATGAAGGGCAGCCTGCTGTATACAGTGAGACCATATCTCAAACCAAACAAAACCCAGCAAAAGTCTTTTCAGTGCTTCTCAGAGAATGCTGCTTGGAACCAGTCCTTTCACCTTCTCTTTCACTCCCTCAGCCCCTCAGTTGGATTCTATCTCCACAGCTCAACGTTGTATGTTCATAACAGGAAAACATGATAGTATTTTGAAATGTCCTATGTACTTGAGCTGTCTAGTACAGCAGTCACTACCCAGATGGCCCTTGAATACCTGAAAGGTGGTGAGGGCAACTAAGGAGGCCAGAGAAGGTCCTGACTTCTCTCGTGTTGGCAATTGTGAGCTGCCTGATTTGGGTGCTTGCTGATCTCTTTAGCCTCGAGTTATAGTAGCTCTTAGAAAAATTATTTATTCAGCAGTTAGTGGCTTCTGGGGTACAGAAGGAAGTTTTTGTTTTTGTTTTTAAGGATGTGGCCCTCTCAGTTACTTATGCTCTAGTGGATGGTCCTACACACGTACACACACATATATGCATACACACACATGTGCACACACACACACAGAGGCATCACTAACTGGACTCTGTGGGTTTAAAAAACAGTATGTGAAGTTTGAAGGAAATGTGGTGGGCTGTTTATCAAAATAGTTGGAGCGTAGTGTGGGGAGTGATTTTGTTCAGAACACATTGTATATGTATAAATACACAAAAATAAAAGCATTCAGACTGCAAGGTCTTTTCTAGATAAATATATTTTGAAAACTTGCTCCTTTCTGTGGCTTACCATTTTAATTTTTTGAAAGGCAGGAGTTTTTAAAATTATTTTATTATTTTTTTATTAATTACACTTTATTCACTTTGTATCCCCCCTGTAGAGCCCTCCCTTCTCCCCTCCCAATCCTCCCTCCCTCCCCCTTCTCCACATATACCCTTCCCCAAGTCCACTGATAGGGGAGGTCTTCCTCTTCTTCCTTCTGATCCTAGTCTATTCGGTCTCATCATGAGTGGCTGCATTGTCTTCCTCTCTGGCCTGGTAAGGCTGCTCCCCACCTCAGGAGGAGGTGATCAAAGAGCAGGCCAATCAGTTCATGTCATAGATAGTCCCTGTTCCCATTACTATGGCACCCACTTGGACACTGAGCTGCCATGGGCCACATCTGTGCAGGGGTTCTAGGTTACCTCCATGCATGGTCCTTGGTTAGAGTATCAGTCTCAGAAAAGACCCCTGTACCCAGATTTTTTGGTTCTGTTGCTCTCCTTGTGGAGCTCCTGTCCTCTCCAGATCTTACTATTTCCCACATCTTTCATAAGATTCCATGCACTCTGCCCAAAGGTTGGCCATAAGTCTCAGCATCTGCTTTGATACCCTGCAGGGTAGAGCCTTTCAGAGGCCCTCTGTGGCAGGCTCCTGACTTGTTTCCTGTTTTCTCCTTCTTCTGATGTCCATCCTCTTTGGAAAGGCAGGAGTTTTAAGTTCTGGTTAGTTTCCTCTTCTTTAGGGCTGGTGCATTTTCTGTCCTAAGAAAATGATGTGTCTTAATGTCATGAGGAGTTTTTATTTTTACTTACTCCTAGAAGAATTACCATGTGGACTTTCTGTTTGGGTCTGTAATCCATTGTGAGTTCACCTTTTATGTGCTGGGGTATGATGGGCCACATTCCAACGATGGAGATGAATCCCATGAGCAGTGTAGCATCGAAATCCCATCCCTCTTCTTGTGACTTCAGTCTGGATGCTTACAGTCCTTATTCTTTCTGGGATTCTTTTCTTTGTGACTTTTACAACTGAGACAACCTGATATAGACAAATTTTTTTGAACCTCCATATTGATTGACTGGCAGTTTTATAAAGGTGTAAGTTGCAAGCTGTTTGTGTAGCATTTTCATCTGTATGTCAGCCAACTCCTCATGTCAAGCATATATAGAATATAAAGTTGAGATTCTAGGTCTTTGGGGTCTGAAGCCTGACATTTTAGACTCTGAAAGATTTGTAATCAAAAAGTTTAAAGCTGTGAGGGGTTAAACCTTTGTGGTCTTGGACAAGGACCCAGATGAGTACACCAGTGCCTTGGGGAATGTTGCAAAGCTTTATTTCCTGTGAGTTATGGAATTTCCATCGTAATAGTTCAGAGAAAGGAGGTCAGGAGGGGGTGGAGCTGCAGATACTTGGAAGAAGCAGCAGTGGGGACTGACTTGTACCGTGTAGTGTTTGTGCATGGGCATGTGCATGTTGGAGCCATGTGCCCTGTGTGCATGTGACAGAGGAGAAATGAAGGATAGACTCCAGAGAGCACAAATCCCATCTATAATCTCTTTGCATCGTAGGCCAGGAGGAAAGAGAATGTATAAGCAAACAACTGTCCCCTGGTTGGCTGGCTGTCATCCACAGATACGCAGAGCAACTGAGTTTTAACTCAGAGCATCTTTAGGTTTAAAGAGGCAAGTGAGACTGTTAAATTCCACTTCCAGCCTCCACAGTCACCTTGGCGCTTCTTTCTCATGATGGTGAAATGGATGAGCAACTTTCACTCTGATTGACTGGATATGCTCTTAGCTCTGCATTGGACATTCCCCCTCCTTTATCTTTTGTTATGTATGCTGTTCCCTTGATTCAAAGTCTCCTTTCCTCACATTGGCTATAAATACTTGCTGTCTTTCTGTAAAGTCCCAGCTCAAATCTCCCAACTGTCAAATCATTGAGGATGTTCTGGTCATGAACCATCTGAACTATGCACACTATAACAGGTGCAAAAAATGGACAGTGTTCTCATAGCTAAGGCTTATTTATTTATCCATTGGTGTATATTCATTGTACATGGTGCTGCGTTTCATAACAACATTTTCGTGCAAGTATGTAATATACTTCATTTCATTCTCATGTGTACCTCATCACCTGAGACTGCTGTTTCAGATCCAGCCATCATGTCTTTCTTCAGACTAGCAGAGATGAATAAGAAGGGGAGGAGAAGGGCACACAGTATATCTTCAAGGACATTTCTCAGAAGTTGCAAAGCACCTTTTCTTACAGCTCATTAGCTGTAACATAGTCACATGGCCATAGGGTAGCCATGGTCCTGCCCTGAAGTTCAGAGATTATGTTATTGAGGATAACTCTGAGCACAGATTTCCAGAGAGGGAGGGAACATGAACTAGGAGTCTCTGCCAGCCAAGTGATACTCTGTTGTAAATATTAAATGAAATAATATATAATATATGCTGTAGTTTGAGCATGTTTTACACATAGTACATGCTCTATTAAGTATTAGCCAGTTTTTATAATTAAACTTGATAGACAACCATCCATTTACTCAGTCTCTAGCATATTTTGAGCTCCCTCAACGCTGAATGTTGCTGTTTTATTGAAATCACTCTAACAACATCTAAAGAAGACCATCATCCAAGATGGCTTCCCTTCTGTTAAATAGCTCTACAACACAGGGAAATCTTTGTTAGGCTGGCTGAAGACTTCCTTCCTAATAATTCATATGCTTTGGCTCTTATCCTGCCTCTTGAGACGATATGAAGTGAGCCTTTATTCATCTTGAGACTTCAGACAGGCGAAGACAGCAGTCAGACTCCCACTTCATCTTCTGGCTCTAGACATGCATCTCATCATCCCATTATTTATCTGGCCCGGCACTGGTGAACCTCTTTTGTAAAGGCCAGATGGTAAATATTATTGGCTTCGTGTGCCACATAGTCTGTGTCACAACTTCCCAACTCTGCTGTTATAATGTAAAAACAGACATAGACGTGACATAAATGAGTAGATGTAACTGTGTTGTAGTAAAATTTTATTTATAAAGTCTGGTGGCAGGCCAGCTTTGGGCCTCAGGCTGTTTTAGCCCCTGAAAAACCATTAGCACCATTATTCTTAGCTGATGTGACCCTGTTCTGAAGCTAAAAACTTCCTCCACGACACTTCCCAATTCCTCATACCTTTTATCTGTTTTTCTTATCTTACTGCTTTGTCTATGATTTCCAACACAGCTTGCATCTCCATAGCTTTTTTTTTTTTTTTTTTGGTTATTCATTCCCCTAATCATACCATATATTCTCAATAAATCTGTAGCTTAGACATACTACCTTGACACCCCCTCCCCATATTACATATTCTTACGTCATATATTATTTGAACTCTCACAGGGTGGTCTTATTAGTCTCCTTCATAAAAATGTCCCAGTAAGAAAAACAGTCCCATTCTACATCCGTTGTTTGCTTTTCCAATCTGTTAGAGTATGGTTCACATTTTGTTGCTTCAAATTTTGTTTAGACAATATTTCAATGCTCACTGTAACTTTAATTCTAATGTTACTTGACCATTTCTTTTAAAGTCAGCCCAGGACTTTCCATGAGGGTCTAGATATAGAAATGAATATCTGTTGATTGGCTAACCACTTTTGACATATGTCACATAGGTGTTTCTTTAGTATTGTCGATATGGAAAGTATAATTCAAGAATGATAACTAATTTGTGGCCGCAAAACTGATGTTCAAGCAGTTGGTTCCAGCATGAAGACCAAGCAGACCTGGTGAGGAAGGTGTGTACAGTTGTCTAGTGAGAGTAAATTCAACACCGTGTCACCACCACAGCAGAGCCCCCAAGTCTTGATTGTCCTTTCCTGTGAATAATGTAGAATTAAAGACACTTCCCCTGACTTGCTATCTTTCATTTCATTCGCAACTTTATTTTTGAAGGTGATTCTATTTCTATTTTGTAGGCAAAAATCTCAAACCCTGGCTGTAAAATATTTGCAGAGGTCCCAGACCCTGTATTTGGCTGTTTTTGTTCATCTCAATTCACATTGCTCTTCTCTGGAAAGTGCACTCCACCCCATCATTTTGCTGACTTGTACTTGTCTTTAATAATGCAGTTCAATCGTCACTATGTCCAGGAAACCTTCTGTGGAAATTAATTCTATCTCATGCCCACCATCTGTTTTAGGTGTTCTTCCTCAGTGTTGATACACCCCTGTCTGTAGCATACCTTGACTGGTAATTTATTAGCTCATAAAGAAATCAAAGGGAAGATGCCTGCTTCTTTTTAATTTTGCACTAAGTAAACATTTGCTGAAAAAAAAAAAAAGGAATATTTTGATATGGAGCCAAGCCTAGGGAGTCAGTTCTCCATGATGTTTCTCATTCCTGAATAGAGCTGGAAGCAAAACAAAGATCATGGCTTCAGTGGGCTGTCTATAATCTCCAGCTCTCTGGAACAAACTCAAATAAAAGGTGGGCTACTCCCAGCAGCCATGTGTCTTTATAAGAACACCAGCACCTGAAACCACAAGGTCTCAGACTAGACGAAAGAGAAAACAACACAGCTTGTGATGAGGAAAAGTTTCTGGAGTCAGGCTTCTTAGATTTGAATACTGTCTCCATCATTTCCATCATTCCCATTAGTTGACTTAGCTTTTCTAGGCCTGGATTTCTAATTTCCCAAGTACAGAGGGCAGAAGTTAGTTGTATTATCTGTTGCTATGTTATAATGTATCACAAAATTGATGGTGAAAACCAATAAACACATATTATTCCATATAACTGTAGTTAGGAATTTGGGAGAGGGCTTATTGATTGAGAGTCTCTCTCTCGTTTTTTTTTTTGTTTGTTTGTTTGTTTGTTTGTTTTTGTTTTTTGTTTTTTTTTTGAGACAGTGTTTCTTCTTATAGCCCTTGCTGTCCTGGAACTTAATTTGTAGACCAGGCTAGCCTCAAGCTCACAGCTCCTCCTGGGCCTGCCTTCTGAGTGCTGGCACGAAAGGTATGTGCCACCACCGCCCAGTGGTTGAGGGTCTCCTATGAGGTTACATGTGCTGGCTGCAGCTGTATACATTGAAAGTCTTGATGGAGGCCAGAGGAGACTCTCTCAAGATGATGCACTCAACGTGATGTTGGCAGGGATGCTCAGCAGCAGCTGACCCAGAGCCCCATGACCTATACCACAAGTCCTCAAGATTCTTTCCATTAAATACCCTGTGTTAGAAGGAAGTCACTAGCATAACCCATATCCACAAGGAGAATCATGTCCTACCTTTTGTAAAGAAGAGTATCAAAAGCACTTATGTTATTATCAAATGATCACTTTTATTTCACAGGAATGAGTGAGAATTACCTGAGATATTAATTAATTGAAGTGTACTTAGCATCAAAAATGTTTGTCCCTTTCTTCTACCTAAAATCACTTACCCTTTTCATGGGTGAAAAACAAACAAACAAACAACCCAAACAAAACCATGGACCAGCTATGGATTTGAAGGCTTTGGAATAAAATAGTTCTTAGAAGAGTAAAGCAAAGACCCTGAATCCAAATTAGTGTCATAACCCATTAAAGTTATCTGTAGCATTCTTGAAATAGAAAGCTGTTTGTGCATACATATTTTAATTTTTCATTCTTTAAAAAACTTTGTTATTGCAATAAAATTACAACATTTCTTCCATCCCTTTCTCCCTTCAAGTCCTCCCATACACCTTTCCTAGCTCTCTTGAAAATGTATGGCTTCTTTTTTTCATTGTTATTACATGTTTATATGTATATACAGGCATATAAAATATAACCTGCTTGGTCTGTGCTCTGTATAATATTATTTGTATGTATGTTTTCAGGGTTGAGCATTTGATATTGGATAACCAACTGGAAGACTACTTGCCCTGCCCTCAACATTCCTAAGTTGCCTGTAAGAGGCTCTTTGTGTAGGATTGAAGCCTCATGGGCTTTTCCCTACCCTGCTGTTGTAGTACTGGTCCAGATCATTTTAGACACTCAGATTGGTGAGACTTTATGGAACCCACTCTCCTGGAATTCACTTCTGACATAGTCTCACAGCAAACTCCCTGACCATCTGGCTCTGACAAACATACTGTGGATTTTAAAAGCATGTACAAACAACATGTTCAGTGCAAGTTAGTATTTGACAGTTAATATGGACATCTCTGTGGCTATTAATGCATATGGAATATTGTTCAAGGAGGAGCTTTAACATATTTGTAGTATGGCCAGGCATGGTGGTACACAGCTTTAATACCAGGACTTGGAAGGCAGAGGTAGGTGGATATGTGTGAGTTCATGTGTGTGTGTGTGCGTGAGAGAGAGAGAGAGAGAGAGAGAGAGAGAGAGAGAGCTGGCTTTTTCCCTATGAAAGACATGATTACCACAATGTTCTCTGTGTTGGGAGGATAGTTGTGAAAATCTCCACATGCTGGGAGCAGGTAAGGAGCTATGCTTATGCCAGAAGAGACACATACATGATAAGAAAGTAGCAGCTGGTAGGTTTTCTTGGAAAGGAGGAAACAGAAGAGTGACATCTGTGTGACAAGGAGCAAAGGTAGTGTAGCTGGTGTGTCAAGGGAAGGTGACCTTTGAAGAACTGCTCAGAGGGAGGGGCTGCACCTAGGAAGAAAGGGACCACTTGGGATGGCACCCTCTGGTCCTGAGGTACCGGACTAGCCTTGCTAACAGCACCTTCCAAATCACATGGGAATTTGCTTGACTCTCTGTTAATAGGGCTGCATGCAGGTGTTTGCTGTCTATACCACAGAATAATACGAAGCACAAGGTAGAGGTTCAACAATGCTATTGAAGGAAAAAGACTAAGCTGTTAAACTTGCTAAGCCATTTAAAAATACTACATCTTCATAAAGCAGTCTTTTGTGTCTATTTATATTTATCCAAACAATTTCTTACTCAAATGAGACCAAAGGGATATTTTCTTTAAATGTATCATTTTGACGGGGGAAGGGACTAGAGATGTTAACTAAAGATGCATTTTGGAATATTTAAATCCACTGTTAAGTTTCCTTTTTGTCTCATCTCTTCTTTGTTTTCATACATGTTTAAAATTAACTGAATTTTTAATTTTAGTGCTTTTTTTTCCCTAAGTGATTACTTTAGGGTTCAGAGTGTACATCTTTAGTCTACCTTTAAGTAACCATGTAATGATTCATGTAGAAATAACCATAGAATGATTCATGTAGACCTCTGTGCTGCCCAGAACTCACTTCAGTATTTATTAAAAATCTCACACAACACTGTTACTACTTTTGCTTTAGATGGTCAATTATCTTGATAAGAGATTTAAAAATGAGAAAAAACCCAATGCACATATTTAGTATGTTTAGGCTTTTATTCTTTTATATAGACATATCTTGAATTTTTTTTCCCCGCACAAGGGCCTTCCTTTAATAGTTTCTATAGTTCAGCCCTGCTACTGATGAATTCTTTTGGTTCTGCATGTCTGAAAAAGCTCTTACTTCATTTCCATTTGTAAAAGATACTTGTTGGGTATAGAATTCTGCCTAATAGTATTTTTTCTTATTCTGCTATTTCCTTGCTTGCACTGTTTCTGCTGAGAAATATATGGTCTTCTCTGTGCAACTGTTGTCTTACCTCCCTTAGCACCTTTGGCCTTCCCGAAGTTCCAGCTTTTTCTCTTCTATTTAGATAGCCTATTGAGTTCTACCTAGCTCTGGCAACTCTCTAAGCAGCAAGTTCTAAATGCACTCTCTTCATTTTTCTTTTGATTCAGATATTAATACCCTGTTTTGACTGTTCATTGTGTGAAAACCATTTTTTTTTTCTTTTTTCTTGCTTAGACCTTATTTAATGCATCAGGATAAATCTGAATCTTTGTGCTTTGTTTTTGCTGGGAGCAGAAATTCTGAACTGTTAAACCAAAATGATAAGTGCTTAAACTATTAAAACCAACTTTTGACTACAAAACTCTCTCCTCAGAATTGGCCTATATTTTCCACTAACTTAAAATCATGAACTCACTTAAAAAAAACTATTTAATGCCATAATTTTTGACATTATCTCTTTTCTTACAGGGAACAGAAAACATTCAAACTGGATTTTTAAGTCATTGCTCATTAACAATAAACCATAAGTCGCAGAATGTGATCCTGAACAAACTACTTCTAAAAAAAAAAAAAAAACTAGCTTCAAGCAACAGAGGAAAGAATACTGACCCGTCGTTTTGCTGCTGGTCCAAAACAAACTGTTCTTGTAGGAAATTACAACTGGAGAGTTTCATTTGGCTCTTAATACATCCGAACGAAAGGAGCTGTCAACTCGATCCTCACAAAGACTGGAATTATCTGAGATTATCTGTTCTCTTGACATGATCTCCAGGGAAGGGCACACGGAAGGGTAGCCGAAGGACGCCGGGCGAGATGACTTCCGAAGAAATGTCCACTTCCGTCCTCAGGCCTGTGACTCCGAGGAACGTGGCTTCGGCCCAGCCAGCGGCGGAGGAGAAGGGCGAAAAGGCCTCCGAGGCCGGTGTCGCCAAGGCGCGCGCCAGCAGCCGGGGCAGGCTGATTGCTCACACCGTCTCACCGTGGCACAACCCCACCCAGGACTCTTCCAGGGGCGATCTGTCCAGCGTCGTCCCGAGAGCCAGGGGGCAAACAGCGAGCGGTGAGGACCGCAGCGAGAAGCGCTGGGAGGAAACCTTACCGGCTTCCGTCGACGGCGACGGCTCAGGGCAAAGCCGCCAGCATGACCTTCCTCGGAGCCGGCTCTGTGGAGTCTGCGACCCCGGCGCCGAGGAGGACCTGGGCTGGCAAACTGGAATTCCTTCTCCCCTGGAAAGGAAGGCGTTCCCCGGAATTCACCTGGCCACGGAGGACTCACCCATGGACGCGAGTCCTTCGGGAAATCAGCCCGGGGTCACGCAGTCCAGCGGGCCTCACCCTGACAGCAGCATGGCGGTGTTTCATTTCCGCTACGAAGCTGACAGAACGGTGTCGGATGCTTTTCACACCCTGTCAGAGAAGTTAATTTTGGATGACTGTGCAAACTGTGTCACCCTTCCTGGGGGACAGCAGAGGAAAAGTTACACGGCGTATACTTGTAAACTGGTGGAACTGACCAAAAACTGTGGTGAGAAGAATGGGCAGCTGCAGTGTGATCACTGCAGCTCGCTGCCCGATAAACACCTTTGCTTTGAGGGCTCCTTCCAGAAGGCCAACGCGGTCTGCTCAGGTCAAGGTGGCTTTTGCAGGGAGGGCCTTACTCACAGTCCTCCTACCAAGACTTGCCTGAACCCTTTGGAGGATCTCTCTGACAGTTGTGAAGAGGTAGACGATTTTTTTAAAAGCAAAAAGGAACGGTCCACTTTGTTAGTCAGACGGTTTTGTAAAAACGACAGGGAAGTTAAGAAGTCTGTGTATACTGGGACAAGAGCCATCATGAGAACCCTGCCTTCTGGCCATATTGGGCTGGCTGCTTGGAATTTCATTGATCAGAAGAGAGCCGGTCTTTTATGGCCTTGTGGGAATGCACTGCAACCTCTGTCAACAGTGGGCATAAGGCAAAATGGGAGCCAACGTCTGTCTGAAGCCCAGTGGTGTCTGGTAAGAGTTTGAGGGTTTTTTTCAATCACCTTTTTGTTTTGTTTTGTTTTACATTTTCTCCCTTCCTTCACCCCTTTAGGAGTTTTGGATATAGGGTCTTCCTATATAGGCCTGGAACTTGCTACATATATATATATGGCCTAGCTTGTCCTTGAACTCCTCCTCCTGAATCTTGAGATTTCAGGTGTGTGTACCTGTTTCTTTCCATTATTTCACTAAACTTTATTTTTATTCTATATTTATATTGTTTTATTTAATGGAAAAGATAAAGCAAGATCTGTCAAAATATGATTCTTACAGGACTCATCTGTAGCAATTGGGAAATAAATATTCCAACTGATAGGTCTCAAGTCTGAGGTGAGTCTGCAGCAATCTAGGCCATAAAATATACACAGATCTATGTAGGTAGTGGAGAAATTAGAGATTTTTCTGATGATAGAAAAATGGCTTTGTCCAGTAGCTGTGGAGATGCATTTCCAAATCTTCCTGTGTTGCGTGATTCACTGTGGCATTTAGCTCTACTGATCTGAAGGAGCTTAAATCTTGAGGCTTCTGCTTTGCAGCCAAAGGTCTTACAGTCCTTCTCTCTCAGTGTGTGTGTGTGTGTGTGTGTTTGTGTGTGTGTGTGTTTGTGTGTGTGTGTGCTGTGTACCACTTCGATGAAGGCTATGGTCTTAAAATAATACTTTAAATACGCTAAACATTTGAAGAAAATATCAATAATGGAGAAAACTGTTGATTTGGGTTTATGAGATAGGATGATTTTGAAACTGGGGGATGGTAATTTAAGAGCACCGTTATTACGTCACTGACCATTGTTACCTAGTGACATGATGCCTCCTGTTCTAGGAAATCCCTCTAAGCTGTGCAAATGGAGGCAACTGGTCACCCTAAATAGCCTTCGTATCATAAGATATCTACCATGACCATGACATGATGCGAAAATCTGTGTTATTTTCATTGGTGACAAGATCAGTTCAGAAGATCACTTCTGTTTCTATCTAGTTTTGTTGTAAATATTTATAATTAGAGAAATGCTAAATTTCCACATAAGATTAATGAGAATTTTTTTTAATTATTATTTTTATCCAAGTTTCCAGGTCTTCTGAATTCTTTACAAGGTTTTTTCTCTTTAGCCATATGCAACCAGATGACCTTCTTTGGACCCAACTGCACTGCTGAAGACATCACTATGTATTTCGCCTATTTAATGTTTTCCTTCTTTTCTTTCATGTGATAGCATCTCATGTAGTCCAAGATGGTCCTGAACTTACTATATAGACAAAGCTGGCCTTGAACACCTGACCCTCCTGTTTCTACCAAGTGTTGGGATTACAGGATTGTACCACCATGCCCCATCACTTGTTTCTATCCTTGCTAAACATTCCTGCTTCCTTCAGCCATTCTCTGTGGGAAACTGTTTCTAGAACTCTAATATCTCAGTTCTTCACTCTTCTTTTATTAATCTGTCTGGTACTAAAAAGAATCATCCAGTCCAAACAAGCATTTTTTTTAAATTGAAATACAACTGGTATGTTATTACCTTGGTTATAATTATTGATTAAGAAGGCTGACACTTATCAAGCATTTAACACATGCCAGATCTGGGGCTAATTATGTCCCACTTTGTAATGTTGGTGTGATTGTTAACCCCATGTGTTAGGCTTTCTGTAACTTGTTATTAGTTGCTTTTCTATTGCTGTGATGAGACACCATAACTAGGGCAACTTATAAAAGACAGAGTTTATTGGGCTTACAGCTACAAAGGGTAAGTCTATGATGATCATAGTGGGAAGCATGGCAGTAGGCAGGCAGGGATGGCATTGGAGCAATAATTGAGGACTTACATCTTGATCTAAAGCACGAGGTAGAGTGAAAGCTAACTGGGAATGGCATAGACTTTTTAAAACCAAAAAACCAGCCCCCAGTGACACATCTCCTCCAACAAGGCCACACCTCCTAATCCTTCTCAAACATTTCTACCAACTGAAGACCAAACCATTCTTATTCAAAGGACTACACCTGTCCAAGGTCACCTGGCTAGTAAATAGTATCAGTAGAATTGTAATCAAGGCTGTTTGTTCTGTGGTAGTTTCTCTTCACCCATAAGGAAAACTAGCCCCCCTTTCTCCTTTGAGGCAGGGTCTCTCTATGTAATCCGGGTTAAACCGGGACTTGCTATGAAGACTAGGCTTGCTTTAAATACACAGATTCCCCTGCCCCTGCCTCCAAAGTGCTGGTATTGAAGCTTTGTACCACCACACCTGGCCCAGGAGTAGACTTTTAAATGCATCAAATACATTCATTTCAGAGTCTGCCGATGGAACATCCCACTTTCCATTGTTTGTGGCATTTCAGTCTTGGCTGTTTTATGCAGATGACAATCAGGGACCAATGTTACAGTGTTCAGGCCTCACCAAGGCCCTTTCAATCAGAGTCAAAGACTTGGGCACGTTATGAATACTTTTTTCAAAGTTCCTTTGGAGGTTTTGAGCTCCACAAGCTGGCAGTTTGAACTGAGTACTTTGCCTTTTTTTTTTTTTTTTAATCTTATCTGTATGTGGAAAATATTTGTTTTGCTCAATATTGCTTGGGCCCTTGGAAATATTAGGGATCTTGTCAGATGAATGAGAGCTTTTGGTGAACACTCAAGCCAGGCAGTGTGTGTGTATTCATTTCTATAGCTCTTTCCCTGAGCCCACATGAAACTTGAGTCAAGGCTAGACACTGATTACAGAGTGGCCCGGCCTGCTCTGCGCTCTGAAGACTTGCCCTGCACCTCTCCACCACTAGGCTGCTGAGGACAATATGCCATCTCACCTGAGAAAATATAGATTTCTAAAGCCATGGTCACTTTAGAGCCCAGTAGACATTTCGGGATAGCAAATGCATGCAGATAGATTGCTGTCATAGCTTCTGAGGGAGGTTGGTGTTGGGTGTGAGTATTAGGATGATTAGCAGAATGACTATGCTTCTTGCTGGTTCCCCCAACCCTGATGCTGCTGGGAAGTAGCTTCTAAACAGCTTCACTGGTCAGAACCTGGGCTGGTTAATTTACAGTGAAAAGAACTGATGAGATGAGGCAAACTGTTCCCTCCCTGCTCGGTCTCTGGCGGCTAGGAACAGTCACCACAGCTCTGTTAGTGTGGGCCTTGGGAATGTCTCTTCTCTTTGTCTCAGCTGCCGTCCTGGAGGCTGTGGATGTTTTTATGGTCACTTAATGGTGTAGTGAATATGGGCTGGCTGTCTTGATCTTCATCAGAAGGATTCTGTAAAGGAGAGCCCTTTTCAGCACGCGTGCCACACCAGGTCAGAAGGTCACTGGTATACTCTTCTTCACATCTTTCTCTTTGGTTTTGAGTCTGGTGGAAATGCATAGCAAAATCAGCACAGCTGAACTACATTCACTTGCCTCCGGTTTTGCAAATTATGCCCTTCACCTAAAAGCACTGTACCCCAGCCTCTACTCCCATTCTGTTTTCCAATTGTCTCATGTGTATCTTACCTGGTTGTTCCATCAGGTTGTAAAAGCCATATGCTTTTTTTGTCTATATAATGCAAGCATAACTCCAAATGCATAGAAAACAAGAACAATGACATGGTTGGAAACAGACTCTGGTGTTAACCCAAATTTATATTATGCCTTAGGATCCATAAGTGATTGATAGGTCAGTCTCTTTGCTCCTAATTATCTTCCATGTAAACCAGGTGTAAAGGTGCTATTGTGGACCACAGTGAGATGCTATCCTTAGCACAGTGCTGAAAGCAGTGAGTGCTCCTGTTCTCCTGACCTAGTTTCCTGCTTGGTGGTGGACTTATTCCCACCTTGTTCTGCTCTTTGGTGGCCTCTCAAGGAAGTTTACAGCTGTATGAATTTTGATGTTCAGGTTACTCTTCATTATCTGTAGGTTTTGCATTCATAAACTCCACCTGATACAAATTGAATTTGGAAAGAAAAATTGCTAGGACTGTAGTGGAGTGCTAGAGCGCTTGCCTATCACATACAAAACCCTGAGTTTAAACTCCAGTAACCACCACCTCCATCCTACCCACAAGCATTTAGCCAAGCTTTCTGCCATAGACCTACAATTTCAACTACTCAGGAACCTGAGGCAGAAATATTGCAAGTTCAAGGTTACTTAGTAATACCTCTTGTCAAAATAAATTAAAAAAAAAAAGCCCTAGGATATAGCTTAGTGGTATGTTTGCCTGGCATGTTAGAGGTCCTAGGTTCAGTTCCAAGTAAATCACACCCCCACACCCCTGTTATAAGCATATACAGCTGGTTTTTCTTGTCATTATTCCTACATAACACAGCACAACAACTATTTGTAAAGCATTTACATCATGAGTTGCTATAAATAATCTAGAGGTGACTAAAAGTGTATGCGGGGTGAATAGGTAGCATGCAACCACTAGACAATTTTATATAAAGGACTTGGATACCTGCAGTTTTGAGTTTCCTTGGGGGTCCAAGGCTGTAACATCTCAGCCTATAACATGATTGCCCAGACAGTCCTTCCTACACATTGCTGGCATGTGTTATTCATCTAATTAATTCTTCGGCATCACCTTTTTTTTTTTTTTCTGGTTGTGTTGGTCAGAACAGTCCAGTGAATTTATATTTTCACAGCTGTGTGGAGAAAATGTGTTTGGATGAAGACATTAATGAGGATTCATGCTTGCTGACTAACCAGATTGTTAGCCTCCTCTTGCTTGTAAAACATGAAAGGTCCCTCCCACCCCCCATCCAGTTCCGTGTGTACTCCCTCCTGCTCTAAATCTAAGTCTATTAGCTCAACAAAGTAGAATCTTTGGTCTTTGGCAAGTGGCTAAAGTCTGTAGCTTACACATCTGACTAGGGGAGTTTTATCTTTTTTTTTTTAATTCTCTCTTGGGGAGTTCTATCTTTCAGGATTCAAGCACAGGAAGTGCCAGCTTTTGCTTTTGTCCTGACAAACTTGCCTGTGTAACCCTAAGTCTCTTCAGTAGTGGTGGAGGGGTGCTGGGTGGCCAAGACAAAAGCATCACCATGCTAGCACTTCAAGGATTTCCCTTCTTGGATCTGGAAGAGGAGTCACTCTACATGAATACGTAGGGCAAACCAGAGAAGAGTCATGTTGAATTTCAAAAAGAATAGGAAACAATTTCAGAAGATTTTATAAAGGAACACAACTCATGTTTAAAAATCTGATAGAAAAACTAAGTAAAAAAAAGATAGTCACAACCAGCTTCTCGGGCTCTGTCCCACGTCTTCCTAAAATGCTGGTTCTTTACTGGCAAGCATAGAACATTAAACTTAAGAGGCAATGATGAGTTGAACAGCAATACCTTTGTTGAGACAAATGTGCTGAGGCGGGGCAGGGGATTGAGCCTATGGCCTCCTGCTAGCTAGGCAAGCACTCTACCACTGAGCTATTTTTCTCTTTCAAACGAAGCTAAACCAAACCTTAGGAGAAAGCTAATGCCCTGGTATGTGATCCACTGGAAATAAATTTTATGTTCTAAGCTGAAGCTGTAACTCTATAAAGGATCCAATCCTTTGAGCCACACTGTCCAGCTCAAGAGGTAGCCTTTGAAATAGCAAAAAGGCTTTGTTTTCTGCCTTAAGCATTTGGTTGTCCTGGAGATCAGTGGCAATTTGAACCTCGAAATAATTAAAATTTCATCAGGTGCTTCGACTAAGCTGGAAGCCAGTGCCTTTACTGACAGCATTTATGGCTTGGAATTAAGAAGAAGAAGCTGCCCTTTCTTGCTGATGGCTGTGAGAGAGAGCGGTTCCTCCAGCCCTGTACAATGCATCAGTGTCTGAGGCCAGCCCTTGGGCGAAGGAACTACTCATCTTGATTAGCGGACCTGAGACAGTAACAATGCATCTACTCTATAACTCTTTGATGGGACCTGATAAAAGGTGGAATGAAGCTTTCCACTTGGACTCTGGTTTGAAATGTGTGTATTTCTGCTACTCTGTGACAGCCTTGGGACAGGATCAGCTTTAGGACTTCCCCTCTTTTCTACAGTTGCCGTACATAAATGGAGATATCAACTTCAGAGAACCATCTCTTAGAATGGCCATTTGAATGTGGCCTGAAAATGATCAGAGCCAGTGGGCAAGGACATACCATTAGTGAAGACCTGGTCTCATCCTTGCCCTGAATTTTACAGGCTAGGACCTCAAGATGCCGTGGAATGATTGCCATAGTCAAGTATAGCACGAGTTTTCCTCTCTGGGAACATGCAGACAGCAGACAATGTGGTTCATAGACTTTTTGGGGTGGTGGGGAGGTTTCTACCCTGGTGACCAAATGATTCAGGATTCAGGGACTTGAAGCATCATTTGAGGGTTGGGTGTGACCATCCTCTGTCCTCCATGACTAGACTAACTGGTGGCTTGTTCTTTCCTGAAACACTGTTTGCAGAGAGAGCTGCTGACTCATGCTTAAGTCCTCAAAACCACAAGATAACCACATGATGCTCTCTTTGGTGGTCTAGATACATGAAGTGCCCAAGAGTGCAAAATACTAGGTCCCTGCCTTGAACCTTAACCCCTTCCCTTAGGTAGGCTCTCGCCCCTCAAGCCCTCAGAAAGCTCAGCAGAAAACCACCTCAGCCTTTAGCAACAGGAAGACCTGCATGTCTCTCAGGGATGGGAAGTACCCCTTCTCCTTTGAAGCACAAAACCATATCTCCTTGGTTGGAAGAAGGGGAACTCGGATGTCTTCTCTTTTTGTACAGCTTTGCTGAAATACAGTTTATACACTTGTATTCAAAGATCAGTGCACTCCTTCACCACAGTCAGTCTGGAACACGTCCATGCCCTCAAAGAAACCCTAAGCCCTTTAACGTCAACTCCCTTGGTCCCTTCCTCTATCCTACACATCCACTATTCTTTCTGTCTCTATAGAGTATGCTATTGTGGATTTTCATTCACCAGGGTATATGATGTTTTAGGAGTGGCTTATTTCACTTGGCTTAGTATCCTCAGGTTAATCGACACTACTAGTACTTCACAAGTTTTTACTATGTAATAATATGCCATTGTATTACGTTTATCCACTCACCACTTGCTGAACACTGAGATTTTTCTACTCAGAGGCTATGATTACGAGTGATGCTTCTGTGAACAAGTCTTTCTTTGAAGGACTAGGGATTGAACTCATGGCTTCTTGCATGCCAGGCAGGTTCTCTGCCACTGAGCTGTATTCCCCAGCCCTGTGAGCAGGCTTTTGTGAGAAAGTACATTTTCCTGTCCTTGTCAGTGTACTCCTAGGAGTGGTTGCTGGGGCCTATATATGTACATTTGACCTTTTCAGGGGTCACCAGACAGTTTCTGTATTTTCCTGATAGTTAATGGCTCCAAGTAATTGTTCATGCGCTTGTTGTGCTTTTGAGTTTTTCTGGAGAAATGTCTAGTCAAATCCTGAGACTGAACCCAGGGCCTCACACATACTAGGCAAGTGCTCAACTACTAAACAACCCCGGCCTCTTTTGCCCACTTTAAAATTGAGTTATTTTTTATTTTGAGCTGTTTTCATATTCTAGATGTAAGTCCATGATCAGCTATATGATTTATGATATATATAGTTATATGATTTATGATATATATAGTAAGTAGTATATATATATTAAATAGTATAGTATGGATATAGATATAAATGAATGAAGATTGAGAAAATGGAAAAGATGTTTTTCAACTTTAATACCCAGTGAAACTTGTTAAATATTTCCTTTGGGCTCAGTTCATTTCTCCTCTTTCTTGATCTGTCTCATGTCACTACAAGCAACAATTTTAATTATGAGCCCTTTTCCAGAATCTTACCTATTTCCTAGACTACCCTAAACTCCAATTTGCACAGCTCTTCATTCTCTTCTCCCCATTGCCCTCAGCTTTTTTATTACACAGATCACTTTTTTTGTTAAACAAATTATGTTTCCCAGGGGAATGGTTGGAAAGCCATAGTTTCGGCATGCAAATGGGCATACTACAAGGAGGGCACCATAGCAGCTCAGGTGGAGGGCACTGCTTTATGACAAAGTATTGCATTCTGCACAGGTGCCAGCCAACCTACAGCCATGGTGAACCAAGTAAAGTGTCCAGGGTGAAACATTTAAAGAGGTCTCACAGGTGGCAACCTTAGACTCACTTGTGACTGCCTCTTTAAATTTTGAATGCTGTGGGGCTGGAGAGATGGCTCAGAGGTTAAGAACACTGACTGCTCTTCCCAGATATGCTGAGTTCAATTTCCAGCAACCACATGGTGGCTCACAACCATCTATAATGTGATCTGATGCCCTCTTCTGGCGTGCAGGTGTACATGTAGATAGAGCACCTATATGCATAAAATAAACAAATAAATAAATAAATATTAAAATAAAAATTTTTTGAATGCTGGGTGGCTCAAGTGTTTCGCCTTGGTCCCAGCCCTGGTCACAACAACAGTTCAAGAAAGCCTGTGGCTACTGTCTTTTTTGCTTAGGAATGATCTCCACAGTATCCCATAAACTTGGGAAAGGATAGTCTTAAAACGTAAGAGCAGGAGTGGCTCTTACATTTTTTAAAAGGTTGAAAAAAATATAAAGAAAACTATTTCACAGCAAGTGAAAATTATGTGAAACTCAAGTGTCCGTGCTGGTAAAGGCTTTACTAAAGAGTTTTGGAATGCAGCCATCCTCCTTCCTTTCCACATTGTCCACAGCTGCTTTCACGCAGTAACAGGGAGCCTGGGTGCTGCAAAGGCAAAAACCAGCCTTTGTTCTCTGGCCTTTTACAGTACAAGTTTGTCTTTTCTGGCTAGGAGGCTCCTCCACACCTGGCTACTCCTACCCATCCTTTGGATCTGAGTGTCTCATCCTCTCAGTGGTCCTCTGTGCCAGCACTACTCCCACCCTGCACCCTGCTCTAGAATTTCTGACAGTCCATGCTCCATACAAATTCTTAAGTATCTCCCTAAAGTACAAATAGAAAAAAAGTTTCTATCCATTCCTCCCCTCCCTTCCCCTCCCTTCCCCTCCCTTCCCCTCCCTTCCCCTCCCCTCCCCTCTCCTTCTTCCTCTCCTCCACCTTCTCACTTTCTCCCTCCCTCTCTCACTCCCTCCTTTCCTCCCCACTCTCCCGTCCCTATCTCCACTTTCCAGGCCCACTGAAGGCTTGTTAGCCTCCTCTTCACAAAGCTGGGAAAGCAGCTCATTTTGTGCTCTGCCTAGAACAGAGTTGGGATTTTCCACAGAAATTCAAAGGGATCTTTTTCAGGCCTGTGAACCCAAACAGCGTGCTCTCACCTCTTCAGACTTGGCCAGAGAGGCAAAGAAGGGTCAAGTTTGCATCTCTTTGTCTCTGGCTCATTTTCTCAATTGGCTGTAAAAACTCTGGGAGGCTTTCCAGGGGTGGAGACAGAGAAAAGGATCCTCCTTCTAGAGTTCTGTTACTGCTCTTCAGACAGACAGAGAAACAGACAGACAGACAGACAGACAGACAAATGCATGCAAAACGTTTTTCTATCAGGCAGTTTCTATATGGACCAGAAGGAATCCTGCTTCTGATTCTAAGGCAAAGGACAGTGAGCTGTGGTTTTAAGCTGGAAAGATCATTCGTGGAGTTTGGAAGGTGTTTGGCCAGTTTCTTCAGATGGTCTGACTCTGGTACTCTTAGATAATAGGCTGGGGCAGGTCTCTCTTGAAAAGATCCAAGCCCAGTTCCAATTCTGCCATTTTCTGATGAGTGCCCCTAAAGAAGTCACTTTAGAGCCCAAGATTTTGTTTACGTTGAGTACAACACGTGAAGGCAGCTATAAGTGTATTCATTGGCTTCTATTTATCAGAAACTCTGAATACAATTTGCATGTGGAAGTTAACATATTATTAAGTTACACAAGCCCTCCTGACACTAGAAGACCTCAGCCTATGATGTCTGATTTAAGACTCAACCCTGAATTTGGGGTTGAGAGAATATTCTACCTTCCCTGCAGTACCACCTTGAGGTTTGGCTGGAGTGAGCATTGTCTCTCTCTGCAAATGGTGAAGTCCACACGTTCATCATGGGCTAACTCTCCAAGTGCACATATGTAATGAAAAGCAAACACTCATTCCAGATGTAGTGGGACAAGCCTGTAATCATGACTTCAGGAGAAGTGAGAATTTGAGGCCAGCCTGGACTACATAGGGACAAGACCCTGTCTTAAATAAACATAAACACAAATGAAAAGCAAGTAGGCAAGCGTTTGCTGGGTGATGATGCTTGCTCTGAACTGGGGCCTCTTTCCACTGTCACAATGACTATCTACAAGGCAGATGTTATCTCCATCCCTACTGAATACAGCTATAAATGTGCAGAATACAGAATAAGAAGCGACCCCTGTCCAGGTCTGGCTGCCTCTGAAGTTCATTTCCACAACCTCTCCTCAGAAGTTCTAAAGTTCTGATGCAACTCACCCCTTTAGGTTGGCAGGAGCTTTGCTCTCTTATTAAATGTGCAAATGCTAAGCTAGTCAAGACCAGGAGATCTTTCTTTAAATGTGAGCTGGGTGTGACCTTTGGATGAAATGGGAGAATGGGGAACAATACCAGTTCTTAACGTAAGGGGTGTGTTGGTTATTGAAATGGCTGGGATTTCTCTTTATGACTCAACCAGTGAAGGGAGGAAACCAAGCCCAAGGTCGGATTCTTTTTTTTCTGAATTGCTGTAATTTAGAAGTACATGTACCACATTTTATAAGTAAGTAAGCAGGAACAATGTCCAAAGCAAACTGCACACACATGAGTCAGATTCTATAGCTTCTTCAAGGTCTCACCGGGATACCCACGAATGCTGGCAACGTAACTCAGAACTTTGCCATTTGAAAGTTTTCCAGGATCTCCAAGAGTTCTGACCAACTGGCCTGGGCACAGGAACATGACTTGGTCGCTTCTCTTTGCAAAGTCATGCCTTTACAATGAGCTTGTTACTGCCTTCATTTACAAGGTCCTGAGGCGGGAGAAAGGCTGGACCTGGATGTGTGCACAGGCAGCTGGCCAACACTAGAAAAATCTCCCTGCAAGGATAACTTCCCTACTTTTAGTTCATGCTGTGTGTGGCACCACGGAAGACAGAGACACAAAACTGCTGCAGAGGCATGAAGTCAAGACAGCCACAGCCTGTTTGTCTTTCATAGTGCTGTAAGCCCAGAGTCAACCCTGCTCCCAAGCCCAGTTCTGGAGTCCTCTTTCCATGGCTCTGGCATAGCTTCAATTCTAGCTTGAGATTGGAGCACCCTTATCACCTATGCCTACTTGGTCTCACCCCTATATTTTAATAAGGAATCACTTTGTAAGCAGATCATGTTGAGTAGCTTAGCTTCAGAGAGATTTGACACCAAATTAGAAATGGTGACACTTTTAACAGTGAGTGCAATGTGCCTCGAGAGCCAGCGTGTAGGAGTTTGGCAGCTGGAAAGCCTCGTGGCTTCAGATTTTCCAGATTGTGAACCCTTCCATCAACTAGGAACTCCTTAGCTTTGAAAAATTTCTCCTCTAGAGCAAGGGAAAAGTTCATATGAGTTCTAAATTGTTTAATAGAAAATGCATTATTTTTCTCCTTAGTGAGACTTAGGTTTTAGGCCCTGGGTGAAACCCCCAGATCTTTTTTATGGTCACAAACCCAAGACGGGCACCACAATGGGGGTGTAGCTGATATTTTTGTGAAGCTAATGCCATTATGGAGACCATATTTTCCAAATTAAAAAAATGAAAACTTCTTATCTCGGAAGAAGGAAAAGAATATCTGAAATTAAGAATAACCTAGGAAACCCAGAACAAGTAGTTTCTGTAGCCTCTCATCATAACACGATGGGTAAAAGACACGAGTAAATCACTGTAAGTCTAATTCATTAGAAACATCAGGTAGCCTGAACTGGCAGGTCATGCCTGGATTTCCAGTTCTTGGGAGGCTGAGGCAAGAAGATTTCTAGTTCTGAGCCAAACCTAGATTACAGAGTAAAATACTGTTAAAAAAAAAAAGTTAGATGGCTGGAGAGGTGGTCCAGAGGTTAAGAACACTGGCTGTTCTCCCAAAGGTGCCGAGTTCAAGTCCTAGCAACCACATGGTGGCTTACAACCATCTATAATGAGATCTGGTACCCTCTTCTGGTGTGTAGGCAGAATGCTGTATAAATAGTAGCTAAATAAATAAATCTTAAAAAAAAAAAAAAAAAGAAGTGTCCTGTGTGAAGACAGATCAGCAACAACCTCTGTTGGTGGCTTCATTTGTTTGTTTTTAATCAGTTCAGTGTATTTGTGGTTTTGCCAAACCCATTTGGCAGCTACCGTGTTTAGAAAATGTGAACATGGTGAAATGGAGAAAGTGTGTTTATGAAAGTATGTTCCACTGACTTGTGGGTGCCCTGTCTTTCAGGATCACTCTGAAAGACTCTCCCTGGTTTTTGTTTCAGCTGTCATTAAGCAAAACATCTTCACTCTCTGAGGTTGGGATGAGCCTGTGAACAGGCTATTCCAGTATCCAGGCAGACATTGACTTAATTAGATCATCACTATGGTATCTTCAAAGGATGGGTTGCTTGTTTGGGGGTGTCTTACCAACTGATTGGAGGTGAGAGGAACTTTGGAAGTATTCTGAGCAGAGGTAGAGTAGAAATCTCTGTATTCAACAGGAACTTCAATACGAGTTTGGCCATGCTTCCTGGTCTTGCCTATTAATTTCCTTTGATGGGAAGTCCAAAGACAGCTCCAACACAGTAATACACCTTTGGCATGGATTGGGGACACATTGGAATTTAGTCTCATTTCCCTGACCTCCCTTGGCTGGGTACCTCTGCACAGGGCACAACACACCTCACCATACATGGTCATGCTGGGTAGCAGCACATGGAACATAATTAGAAAAGCTGCCAAAGCCAAAGGCCACAGCTGTATTTCCTCTGGTTTCAACTCTTACGTGCTCAGCATGGTGGATTCCATTGAGGGTTAATGGCCCAAAATAGAAAGATATTCAATTGGCTCAGCACCTGCTTTTCTAGGTGGATATAAAACAAGTGTTCAAATAATGATCTATAGAATTTTATATATAATTTAGCTAAAGGCTATCTTCTATAAACTTAATTAGTTCCTCGTTTTACTTTCACTTTTTATTAGCATATATGTTTAATCCCCAACGTGATGCATTTCATTATGACATTTCTATAACACAAATAATGTTCTTTGACTATATTTACTCCCTCCATTGCTCTGTCCTGTGCTCTCCCCCGTTCTATATCACTTTCTCCCTTTTACTTTCCTATCCCTTACTCTCCTTAAATTTTGTTATTTTAATTTTTCATCAATTTACTTTTATGAATTTTTAAGTTACATACAAAGTCTCCCCTAAAGTCTGGCCTGAGAGAAAACATGTGGAATGCGTCTTTGTCAGATGGGCCTGTTTAATTTAACGTGATGAGGCACAGTTGCTCTCATTTTCCTGTAAATGACACACTTAGGTTTTTTTTTATTTCAGCTGCTCATTTTATGGGTGGACAAGGCCCTCTTCAGGTAAAAGGTACTTGAATGAATGCACACCATCAGTGCTGGGAAAACCCAGAATTAAAATTTGGGTCTCCATGTCCTATCTTCTCAACTCTAGAGTAGGATAAAATTATAAATTTTAATGTCATCTGCCACACAGTAGATGCCGTTTATGTCGGCAGATTCTGAACCTTATGACTTTAGGACTCCTGGGGTACAGAGATTCCTAAGCACTGCTTCAGCCAAGGAAGAGTTCACTATGGGCCATCGTGGTGGTGGTGTGGGGGTGGCTCTCCCCCATTTTTTCCATTCTTTCCCAGAGCATTCGTAGCCTTGGTTGGTGCATGGTTTGTCAGGATTGTCTGGCTTTTTCTGGTTCGTTCTGGCTTTCACAGCATACACAGCTTTCGTGAGTTTGTTTGTTTGTTTGTTTGTTGGTTGGTTGGTTTCTTGGTGGGGTGGTGCTGGGGGCGGGTGTTGCTGTTTGCTTTCTGTTTTGAGTATTTTCGTACCTGGCTTGCATGTATTGCAGACTGGTCTAGACTTTGCTATGAAGCTGAGTTTGACCTAGAACTTCTTACCCTGCTGCCTCTACTTCCCCAGTGAAGGGATCACTGGCAGAGGGCACCACACCTTGTTTTATGTGGTGCTGTGGACCAAACCTGAGGCTCTGTGCATGGTAGGTGGGCACTGTGTTAACTGACTGCAGACAGCCTCAGCTCCCTGCTTGCTACGGTTTACAGGGCTAACAATAGCATCTTCAGTCCTTTAAGTACTTGGAGGTGTCCTTTTAATCTGAGTGTAGCCACATTCTGTGAGTTCATTTCTCCCCCTAGTCTACTTTCTTTCCATCCTTCACTTGGCAGTTATTACTCTCTGGCTAAGGGCTGCAGTTCTACAAAGCATGTAAAATAGCCAAAGGGATCCCTCCCAATCTCTCAAGAGGCTATTTCCCTTATTCTTTTTTCTCTTATTTATGAGAAGCAGTGCCAAATGTGAGACACAGCCCAGCAGGAGGAACTAGACCTGGCCCAGGAAGAGCTAGTCTTGTCTGGGCTGCAAAAAATGGAGCCAGGAATCCAGGATCATGAGACAGCACTGGAAGGGTCATTGAGACCATTAGCTTTAACCTTTCATCTTGTAGAGAAGGAAACTGAGGCTGAAATCAAGACAAATAGTCTAGCCTAAGTCTGGTCAAGCATCATTTTGGGAGCTAGGATTGGTATCTTGTTTGATCTCAAGCCAGATTCCTATTCTGTGTGAGAACACCGAACACTATTGTTGACCCATAGTGTGTGGAAATGAGGTAATGTTATTTAGAGCTTGAAGCTGCATATGGTTAAGACTATAAGATTGGGAGCCAATATTCCTAGGTGCAAATTCTGACCTGGCCCTTAGCAGCTGTTATCTAGGTGGGGATAATCATTTAACTTTATCTAAAGGTTGTTGAAAAGAAATAGATCTTTAATTATTAATTTATTTTTATTAGTTACAGTTTATTCACTTTGTATCCCAGCTGTAGCCCCCTCCCTCGCCCCCTACCAGCCCCATTCTCCCTCCTTCTTCTCCTCCCATGCCTCTGCCCCAGTCCACTGATAGGGGTGGTCCTCCTTCCCTTCCCTCTGACCCCTAGGCTATCAGGTCTCATCAGGACTGGCTGCATTGTCTTCCTCTGTGGCCTGGTAAGGTTGTTCCCCTATCAGGGGAAGGTGATCAAAGAGCCAGCCACTGAGTTCATGTCAGAGACAGCCCCTGTTCCCCTTACTAGGGACTCACTTGGATACTGAGCTGCTGTGGGCTATATCTGTGCAGGGGTTCTAGGTTATCTCCATGCATGGTCCTTGGTTGGAGTATCAGTCTCAGAAAAGACCCTTGTGCCCAAGAAATAGATTTTTATATGCTAAATATTAACATCTGTTTGCAAAGTGCTTTTAAAATTTTAAGCATCCATTGTAATATCTGACATGGTATGAACATTTCCTCTGGGTCTTGAGCTCAGTTTGAACCATAATTTAGTATCACCTGACAGTATCCTCTAGAAGGTTTCCTGATGGAATGAGATATATTATGGGAGATAGTCTGTAAGTATGGTAAGAGCCTTGGGAGAATCGGTATGGTTTGAGAAAGTTTCCTGGAGGAGACAGGGTACCAGCTCTTGTCTGAAGCCAGAATTGTTTCTCTTCCACCAGGAGAAGCCAGAATGTTCCACCACAAGAAAACCTCCTTGGTGGGAGCAAGTCCACGTAACTGATTTTGATTTTGGGGGCCATTTGCCATTTCATATTAGCCATTTCTTTCCCTCCTCCACTTTTTACTACCTCACATAAAATTTAAGTGATGCAATTACTGCCAATAGAACTGGAATTTTCCTATTTTGTTTTTAAGCACCTATTATAAAACTCTCCTTCTGCACTTGCAGAAAGTTGTTTACAAGCTCTGCTGATGCGAAGCAGAGAGCAGGTCCACTGTTTATGTAGTTGGCAATCTTCAGTAATGACATAAGCAAATTTATATAAGCTTACCACCCTAAGCAAAGCGGGACCTCAGCAAGCCCTCATCTAACCATATGGGTCTCCTCTCTTGGCCACCCAAACATTGGCCTGCTTCTCCCATCTCAGGTAGCACTGTGTAAGTCTTCTCTTATTTTCTTACTGTCCTATACAAGGAGTTTTACCCACAGGTACTCTTGGGAACTATACATTTGAAATAAATACCACTGAAATATAAACCTCAAAGGGCTTCGTTTTTATGTGACTTCACCCCCCCCCCAAACTATAGATATTTAATTTTAGTTGTTTTTAACTTTAAGAAAGGACAGAATGCATGCTGTCTTTTAGGACAGCTTTTTTTTTTTTTTTTACACACTTTATTCCTGTTGGATGTGCATTGTTCTATATTGCTGTAGTCATTTGTTTGTGTAAATATATTCATTTCCTCGTGTATATTCCAGATGATGAATATTTAGATATTTTTATAAGTGTAAGCTCTCTTCCCATGAACATTCTTAATACGTTCCTTGTTGTGTAGGCCCCAACTTTTCTCTTTCCCTGAAGACTGGAATTGCTCAAAGAGAGGGTATATAAGTGATATAATTTGGGAGATAGCTATGACCTATTTTCTAACATTGTTGTACCAGTTAACCCTCGTCCTCTCTAGCAATGTAGGAAAGAACTGTCCAACAGACTCTCTGAGACGTGATGCTTTATAACCTGTTACATGTTAGTTTGAAAAGAACTTCTCTGTGGTAGTTTTGATGAGCATCATCATATCTTCATGCTTTCATTCGCTATGTTTGTTCCTTTTTGTGTGAAATGCCTCAGCTATTTGGCTCATTTTCAGTTGATGCTATGTTTCTTTTTTATTTTTATGGTTTAAATAATATACATTCCTAACACTGTCTATTTTTGTTTGCACATATTACTAATATTTCTCAGTTTTATGTTGTATTTTTTTATATTACTTTTATTTTTTGAGATTATAATATAATTATATCATTTCTCTATTTCATTTCATCCTTCCAAACACTCTCACATACCCCTTCTTGTTCTTTTTCAAATGTGTGGCCTCTTTTTTTCATTAAAAAAAAGCTTCATCACATATATGCATTTATTTTGCTACTATTCTTTATGTCTATACTAAAAATTGTTAAAATTTTCCTTATGAGCAAAAGACAAAAACAACCAGGAACAAAGTGAGGCAAGTAGGAATCGCAGTGGGCCTCAAGTTCAGAGAGCTGTGCTTGAAAACTCAACAAGTGATCTAGTAGACGGTGTGAATACTGTAGCTAAGTTTTATGCCACTCGACAGCATCTGCTGCCTCGGAAATGCTGTGCTGCATGGAAGCACACACGTTTTTCTTAGCGACAGAATATATTGGCTTATTTTCACAGTTTATTAGTAGTTAACAAAATTATTGCTACTCAGCTGTGAGGATCCTGTCTAAATATACATCCTATTTATAAAATAAGATTACCTGAAAAAATGTCTTAGAGAACTGATCTGGAGGCGCTCATGTAAACTCGCTGAACTAAAGGCATTGCTGGAGATTCTCTGAATGTGAGCATGCTCAGCATGATTTTCACATCGAGTCAAGTATAAAATCCATAGCAATATCAGAATAAAAATTTTTACCATTTGCATATGTGTAAAATCTCTGCTTGTGTGCCACATATTACCTGATCACTACGTCAGCTCCAAACATAGAATTTGTTACATCTTATTTTTAAACTGAAGAGAAAAAAAAATGAGAACTGTCTAATCCCTCTTCCCATCTAGTACATTTCCTCAACTTCAAACTCCCCATTGAGTTTGAGAACACAAGTGTGGAAAGTAAATGGAAAATTATCTACTGCATATGTGTAACTCTGAACCACCAGTAACTAAACTGAAGACTTATTTTCTCCCCTTTCCATACTAGAAGCTGATGAAAACACAATTCTTACTCCATAGCTCAGAAGCCCTAATGCTAAGCGTGTTTGTTTCTGTGTGTCAAGATCACAGCTGGGTCTATAATGAAGAAGACAGTAGCCCTGATGCTCAGAAACAAGGCGGAAGAGATATGCTTTGGAGCTATGTGACTTTTCCTTGCTGTATTTGTCCATATGCTTTAATAGCCTGGCTGCTATTCAGACACATAGACTGGCTGCAGAGATTTGTGAGAGCAAGTTCTAAAGTTCAGAGCATTGTTACCAGTGAGATCTTTCTTGAAAGCCATCTTTCATTTGATATATAGTAATGTAGCATATTAAATAATACAGTAATTAAAATGTAGTCTGAGAAAGACACATTTTCTATAAGAAGCTTAACACATTGGGATGCTGATATCGTATATGACGTAATGAAGAGATCTATTTTTTCTCCTTCTATATTAATATTTATTTTCCAACTCTCATTTGCCATGCCACTCCGTGAATTATTCCAGATTCCGCACCTACATGGCTCTTCTCTGAGCTCTCAGCCCCATCACTGTGACAGTGTTGAGAGGAAGTCTGAGCAGCTTTCTTTCAGAAGCATCATTATTATTCTTGCCCTACATGTATACACAGAGAGAGAGAGAGAAAGAGAGAGAGAGAGAGAAAGAGAGACCCATACCCACATACCCTCTTTAAATTCACAAAGGTCAAAGTATTTCCCAAATTAAACACAGTAATTTAGTTAGCACCAAATGCAACAAATGGAACATTCATTCCCTAGAGCAGTGCTTTCTAGTGCTGTGACCTTTAATACATTTCTTTATGTTGTGGTGACCCCTGGCCATAAAACTATTTTCATTGCTATTTCATAGCTGCAATTTTACTACTGCTATGAATTGTAATGTAAGTCTCTGTGTTTTCCCATGGTCTTAGGCGACACTGTGAAGAGGTTGTGTGACCCCAAAACCGTTCACAATTCTGCCTTAGAATCTTTCTTGTTCTCTTTCTCTAGCCTCTCTTTCTCTCCTTGCCACAAAAGTAACCAGTCCTGCTTTCAAAACTGCAGATTCATTTGAACTTTGCATGGGTGAATCTTTATTTCTTCCGTCCCCTGCATTGTATTTGCAAAAATCAGCCATATTGTTGCATGTGTTTTCAGTTTATGTGTTCTCGTGGCCTCTTCCTATTATATTTCATGAGTATCCTACTCTTTAATTTATTGTCCTTTTATTAGTCATCTGGAGCTGGGTGTGGTGGTACATGCCTTTAATCCCAGCACTCAGGGAGGCACAGGCACGTGGATCGATGAGTTCAAGGCCAGCCTGGTTTTCAAAGTGAGTCCAGAACAGTCAAGGCTACACAGAGAAACCCTGTCTCAAAAAAGAAAAAAACAAAACAACAACAACAAAAAACAAGACAAAAAGAAGAAAACACCCCTCTCCACACACACCAAAAACAAAAACCATAAAAAAAAAAAATAGTCATTTGGGTGGTCCTGGCTTGTGGGTATTTTGAATAGTACTGGTCTGCTTCTTAGCACCCCTAAGCCCTTACACAATCAAATTCTCTTTTCCTGTCACACCCTATTCACTCCACTACTTAAGATCCTGGCCATTTAAAAAGTCTAAGTAGTTGTTCACTCTTTTGTGAAGAGCTCCTAGAATGCCTGGATCTAGCACACTCTTCCCTGGCTGGCATGTAAACTTGTACCCTGTCAGTTGATCTCTTAAGTACAGTACTCCAAAGGCTTTTTGGAAAACAAAAACAAAAAAACAAAAACCCCAAATTGAACAAACAAAAAACTGGGGGTTGGAGAGCCAGCGTGGCTTAGTGGTTAAAAATACTTGCTGTGCAAGCATGGGGATCTGAATTTGCATCCTAGTGCCCATGTAAGAAAGTGGGGCTTGCCTCTGGCCCCAGTGCTGTAGCGGAGCAGAGACTGAAGGATCCCTGGGGCTTGTGGGCTACCAACCTCATTTCAGGTTCAGTAGGAGACCCCACTTCAAAGGAATAAGATGGAGTGTTAGGGAAGGGTACTTGATGTCCTCCTCTGGCACACACATGTGCATTTGGAACACACACACACACACACACACACACACACACACACACGAAGAAGTGAGTGGTAATTTTAACAGAATTATTTTCTAGCAACTATGAACTAACGGGTTCTAGCTAAATTTGCAAGAAAGAATTAAGTTGGGTTTTCCCCAACATGTAGATACTGAATTCCCTTTTAGTCTTAAGCAAGAAAATGGAGGAATAAACAGCTTCCCAAAGCTTATTCAAATCAACAAGAATGTTGGCATAAGCCACCTTTCATTTTCATCATTGTCTGGGAGAAGGTGCATGCCAGATTCACAGCATGACGTGATGCAGAAAATGATTGTGCATGCTGATGACTGATGTGGTTCTTCCCCAGCCACTGGTGTTTTATGGGACAGGAGACTTGGAGGAAGTCACGGCAGTACATATCTTAAGCTTATATTAATGCGATAATGACTGGATGACAGAAATTTGTTAAGATATTTTCATCTCCTTTGAGAATCAAAATCTTTGTGAATTGATTGTCATTCAGCATGCATAATTTTCACCCCAGTGGAGCAAGGCATCTGGTTATAGTCAATAAGAAAATGTTTAGGTAAAAACAAAATTCCAACAGAAAAAAAAAAAAAAAACAACTTCTAAGAGTCACTTAGAAGAAATGGAAATTGCAGAAGATATTCGCAGATGTTCTTGAGTGAGAGGAATGCTTTAAGATCTTTCTACCATCCACAGTCTACTGAGTCAGACATCATTATTGTAGCCCACTTAAGAGAATGGACTCATCTTAAAATAAACTGTCACCCCGCATCTGCTTCCCTCTGTGGGCATCCAGGTTCTTTGCATACTGGGCTGGACTGGAAGGAGTGGAGCTTGGGGGTGGCAGGTGCAGGATTTCAGTCACTGTGAGTGCTTAAGAAACAGACTTCTGGAGAGGCAGCTTCAGTGAGACAGACTATTAGGGGCCGTCAGGGCGAGCATACCTCATTGGCCAAGGATGTTGAAGATGCCTCATTTGCATAATGAGAAGGTCCAGGCGCTGTTGGACATTACCTTATAAGGGGAAGGAAAATTTAACCTGGCTTCCAGGCTATGTGACCTCCTCAGGACGGCGAGGGCAGGGGCACAGGATTATGTGAGTCAGGGCATGCAGGCCTGGGGCAGAGCGAGGGCGGCCCTACTCCTTTTGATCTCAGGATGAAATTTCGGGAGTTTGGACACATCTGGACCCCACTCTCACTCCAAACCTACTCCCTTGGTCACACGGCTCCTCATCCCCACAATAAACTATCTTCACCAGCAGGATCCATCACTGCACAAACTCTGGAGAAAAACATATGCATCCCAGAACATGCTAGAAGCTTTTGATTAAATGGTCAGCTAGTGTTAGAGAACCACACTATTCCATTTTGAGACTACTCCAGAATTTAGTTACTTCTAGTGCTGACGTGGGTGCAGAACTGGAATACACCGGGACAGAACACATACAGCTCATGGGTGTTTTTAAATTTGCTTTTGTGTTGTTTAGTTTTGGTGATGTTGTCTAACTCGGGGCACTGCCCATACGACAGGTGCTTTACCAACCAAACTACATTCTTAGCCTCTTGGGGGTTTTGCTGTTGCTATTGTTTGTTTTTGCTCATTCATTTGTTTTTTTTTTGTTTGTTTGTTTGTTTGTTTTTTCAGGTAGGATCTTATTTTGTAGCCCTGGCTGGTCTTATAGCCACAATCTTCCTGTTTTGGCATCCTAAGTGCTAGGATTATGGGCCTGAACTGCCACAACTGAGTGCAATCCACAGCTCTTGAGGTCAGCTAAGTCTGAATAACAATAGCAGCATTCTTATGTTTGTATATACGTACATACGTACGTACATATGTATGTATCCTCACAAATATTACATCCTGACTACAGTTTCCCCTCTCTCCTCTTCTCCCAGTTTCCTCCCTCACCTCCTGCTTCCCCTCCTTCCCAGATCTACAACTCCTCCATTTCCCTTCAGAAAAGGGCAAGCCTCCCCGGGTTATCAACCAAACATGGCATAACAAGATACAATATGACCAGGCATGTATCCTTATACCAAGGCTGGACAAGGCAACCCCATAGGAGAAAAGGGGTTGCATAAGCAGGCAAAAGAGTCAGAGACAGTCCCGCCCCCTCAGTTAGGAGTCCCACATGAAGACCAAGCTACACAACCAAAACATATGTAGAGGACCTAGGTCAGACCCATACAGGTTTCCAGACTGTTGCTTCTGTTTCTCTGAGCCCCTATGAGTACTGGTTGGTTGGTTCTGTGGGTTGTGTTTTTGTAGTGTCCTTGATGCCTCTGGCTCCTACAATCCTTTCCCTCTTCCTCAGAATTCCCCAAGCTCCACCTGTTGTTTGGCTGTGAGTCACTGCATCTGCTTATATCAGTTGCTGGATGAGGCCTCTCTGATGATGATTATGTTAGGCTTATGTTGATAATTATATTATGAAGATAGCAGACTACCATTAGGAATCATTTCATTAACTTTTGGTTTTGCCAGTAAAGTTTGGTTCTGTTCTAGGTTTCTGTGCTACTCAGCCTCTGGTTCCTGGTCACCCAGGCAGTGTTTGGTGTGGGTTCCCTCTTGTAGCATGAGTCTCAAGTTGGAAAAATCATTGGTTGGCCACTCCCACAAATTCTGTGCCACCTTTACCCTAGCCCATCTTGCAGGCAGGACAAATTGTAGGTCAAAGGTTTTGTGGCTGGGTTGGTGTCCCAATCCCTCCACTGGAAGCCTTGCCTGGTTACAGAAGATGACCAGATCAGGCTCCATATCCACCATAACTAGGAGTCCTCACTAGGTCAACCTTATAGGTTCCAGAAAATTTCCACTGCACTAGATTTTTACCTTGCCACCAAAATGGCCCCCAATTCCAGTTGTCTCTCCCAGTACTCTCTCCTTCCATCCCTCCCCTTACCTGATCTCTGCTGTTTCCATCCTCACCAGCCCCCGTTCCATCCACAAAATCTATTAAATTTCCCCTTCCATGCTTTCCACCGTGAGTCCTCGTTACTTAGTTGCTCGGTCTGTGTTTATACCATGATTATCCTTTACTTCATAGCTAATATCTTATAAGTAAGTAGATGCTGTGTTTGTCTTTCTGAATCTGGGTTACCTCACTTAGGATGAGTTTTTTTTTTTTTTCCTAGTTCCATCCATTTGGCTGCAAATTAATTATATGATGTCAACTTTTTTTTTTTTTAAACAGATGAGTAATACTCCATTGTGTAAATGTACCACATTTTTCTATCCATTCTTTGGTTGAGTAACATCTAGGTTGTTTCTAATTTCTGGATATTATGTATAAAGCCACTATGAACATAGTTGAGCAAGTGTCCTGTGGTAGGTTGGATAGACCTTTGGGTGTATGCCCAGGTATGGTATAGCTGGGTCTTGAGGTAGATCAATCTCCACTTTTCTGAAAAAACACTGTATTTATTTCCAAAGTTGCTATACAAGTTTGCACTTCTACCAGCAAAGGAGGAGTTTCCCTTGCTCCACCTCCTAGCTAGCATGATCTACCATTTGTGTTTTTAATCTTAGCCATTCTGATGGGTGTAAGATAGAATCTCAGAGTGATTTTGATTTTCATTTTCCCTCGTGGCTAACGATATTGAACATGAAGTGTTTCTTGGCCATTTGAGATTTCTCTGTTGAGAATTCTGTTCACCTTATTTTTAAATTGGATTATTTGGTGTTTTGAGGTCTAGTTTCTTAAGTTCTTTCTATATTTTGAATATTAGCCCTCTGTCAGATGTGGAGTCTGTGAAAATATTTTTTTCATTCTGTAGGCTGCTGTTTTGTCTGATTGATAGTGTCCATTGCCTTACAGAAGCTGTTCAGTTTCATGAGGACCCACTTATTAATTGTTGATTTAGTGCCTGTGCTTTTTGTGTTCCATTCAGGAAATTGTCTCCTGTGCTAATGTGTTCAAGGTTAACTAAAAAAATCAGTAGCCCTCCCAAATACAAATGACAAACAGGCTGAGAGAGAAATAAGGGAAATGGCACCCTCCACAATAGCCACAAATAATATAAAGTATCTTGGGGTTACTTTTAACTAACCAAGAAAATGAAAGACTTGTATGACAATAACTTGAAGTCTTTGAAGAAAGAAATTGAAGAAGTTATCAGAAGATGGAACGATCTCCCATGCTCATGGTTAGGTAGGATTAACATAGTAGAAATGGACACCCCACCAAAAGCAATTTACAAATTCAACACAATCCCCATCAAAATTTCAACACAATGCTTTACAGACTTACAAAGAACAATACTCAGTTTCATATGAAAAACAAAAAACCCAGGATAGTTAAAACAAACCTGTACAAGAAAAGAACTTCCGGAGGTGTCACCATCCCTGATTTCAAGCTGTACTACAGAGCAATAGTAATAAAAACCACATGGTATTGCAGAAAAACAGAGAGGTTGATCAATGACATCTAACTGAAGACTCAAACATAAGTCCATACTGCTATCAACAACTGATTTTGATAAAAAAAAAAAAAAGCCAAAAATATACAATGGCAAAAAGAGAGCATATTCAAAAAATGGTGCTGGTCTAACTGAATGATGACATGTTGAAGCATGCAAATAGTTTCTTATTTATCACTCTGAACGAAACTCTAGTTCAAGTGCATCAAAAACCTCAACATAAAGCCATACACACTGAATAGCATTCTTATTCTCAGGACATTCCCTGTAAACAGGCTGTGGATCAAAAGTCCTGCCCCTTACATATCTTCAGATATATTCTTTTACATTTTCTCTAGGTTTCAATTATGAAAACAAACAAACAAACAAACCACAAAATGACACACATTTCCTATAGTAAAAATAAAATTAGTGCATACAATTTTAAAATGAATAGTTTCTTCCTGTTCTATTTTCTGTGGAGTTGTTTTTCCTAAATTTATTGGTTCAGTTTCTACCCCTCTGAAGTCTTCTGACTTAAGCCTTGGTCAGGAGGTATATAATATTTTTTTTAACAAAGTAACACTTTCTGTCCAGAATAATGCTTTGCACAGATGTCCCCTGGGCAGGCTTATCTGCTTGATGGTCACCGCGATAGTGACTCTGTGTGTGTGTCTACACAGCAGTGTTATTTAGCTACTGTTAACACAAAGCATTAGTAACAACCAAAGCACAGAAGTTGCTAGACTTCTGTTCTCTTTCCCCTAAATCTTAATCTTTGAAGATATAATAAATAATTAACAAGAGATAATTGTGATTTGTCTTTCTCTGCCTCTTCCCTCTTAGTGAAGTGGAGGCTAGAAAGACAGATGAGGTGTAGTTCATAAATCCATTAGTTTGTATTACTTGACTGTAAAACTTGTTGTGGAGTATTTTTCATTAGTAATTTCTTTTACAGATGTTTTTGAAGAAAGTTGAAATGCTGGTAAAAGCACATCCAGGCACTACATTGCAATTTAAACATATTGGTATGTCATTTCCTTAAGCACAAAGGCAGACAAATTTCCCTTCTTTCTTTTCTCCCTTTCTCCTTTTAATTAAAAAAAAAAAAGGTAAGAACATGCAAAGTGTCTTTTCTTCTTGGGCTGCAGACTGAATTGTTGCTGTGGGAATAAAGGGAGTGAGCGTGTCTCGTTTCTAGTTAACTAGTAGTTGCCATGAAGCATAAAGAGCAGAAGCTTTTGAAGACTGAAAATATCCAGTGCGTAAGGTGTGATTCATAGTATTTCCCCAAGGATTCATTTTCATTTTTATTTTATGATGCTCTGACTCCATGACTAAACGTTTATTTGGTGCTTGCAAATTGAAACAGGCTGGACTAGAAGGAGCCGCTTGCCAGTGCCCATGAGTCGCCCTGGGTAGGTTTTTAAATCTCCCACTGAACCTGAAGTGGACTGTCTCAGGGGCCTTTCTAAAGGGAGGACCTTCATTTCTTGGTGTTTTCATATGTGATGGCAGCCACCACACAGCTGTCCAGCAAGCTCTTGGGAGCCAGGCACTCGATGGCCCCTGGCTGTCCTTCTAACTATAGCAGGGCAGCCACACCAGCAGCAGTGTTCTTGATCTCCCTAAGCCTCTGGTTTTCACTCCTGAAAATAGAGAATGTTGAAAATCACACCTCATTCAGAGAACCGTGAGGAACGGATAGCTGCAAAAACTGCACACACGGCACGTAGATATTCCCCTGCAAAATTTAGCCGCTGCTCTCATCAGTGTGCTTTCTTCCAGTACTTTAAGGAATGAGGACTGTGCTGGAGCTGAAGGGAGTGTGCGCTCTGAGTGAGTGCTCTCCAGCACATGGGGTATCATTACCCTCCTGCGTGGTATTTATTTAAGTAGTTCACCTCTTTTAGACTGTAAGCCTCTGGCCAGAAAAACCAGTTCTTAACATTAGCTTTTGGACTCCCAGCATGCCTTACAGATAGCAGGTCCTCAAGAAAGACTAATAGGACAGCACTGGAAATGGACAGGTGGAAGCTTGGGTCCTGGCCTCTCCATGATGAGGGCTGTTCTTAGAACTGTGCTCAGAGTTGCAGACTGAAGGGGGGTGCATTTCAACCAGGAATAGGAGCTGTTGTGGTGCTAGCCACAGTAGTCTCAGACACTCTTCTGGTGTCTGAATGAGGCTGAAATGACAAGGATTCTTGGTCAACAGAGGGAGTCTACTTTACCAAGTGGCCATTTTCATGACTTTATTTTAAATATTTGGATGGCGTGTATATGTCGTGGCTGAGCAGGAGAGTGTACCTGCACTATAGTGTTTATGTAGCAGTCAGAGGACAACCTTGAGTGTGAGTGCTCACCTTCCATCTTGAGTCAGGGTCTTTTTGTTGTTTGTGCAAATGGAGATTCTCCTGTTCTGCTGTCAACACGGTGATTAGACATATGTTCAGCTTTACCTGGGTTCTGGGAATTTAAACTCTTCGTACTTGGAGAGCAAAGGCCTTAGCCCATCTCTAGCCCATTTAGTAAATATTTCAAACTATATATTCAGAACTTGAGATTCAGAGTTTTAAACTTTTGAACCTAGGTTGAAGAAACAGCAGATTCCCACTGTCAGTACAAATGTTTGCCTTTTCTAAGGAACTGGCAGGTCTCAGAGTATGGGGACACAATGAAGGAAGCCTTACAAGACAAGTGGAGAAGTCAGCTCCCAGCTTCAGCCGTGGATGACCATAGTACTGCTGATCTTCCCCAGAGAGAATTAAACCAAGCCCAGGCAAGAAGACAGATGCAAGTACCCTGGAAAGTTTTTTGAAGGAAAATCTGCTAGACTCTCCTTTCTAAGCTCAGCTCCAGGAAAAGAGGAACCAACATTAAATGCAGCCTTCAGTTGTCCCCTTCCCTGTCAATTGCTGTCTTTATCCCAGGTCACCCCTACTGTGTCCTCAATGTCTGCATTTCTCCCAAACTCAGGTTTTTCTATGCACCTGTAGTTATTTCTTCCAAAGGACTAAAGGTCGAGAGACTGACTGATCTAAGGGTATAGATGCATTTTAAGATCCTTGATACTGAGTGCCCTGTTTACCTCTAAGAAGGATTTGTGTATTAGTTATTTTTCTCATTTCTGTGATACAATATCTGAAAGGAACAACTTCAGGAGGATAGATTTATTTTGGCTTAGTATGAGAGAACACAATCCGTCGTGACAGGAAAGGCATGGCAGCTAAGGCTCTCCAGCAGGGTTGGAGCTTGAGGCAGCTGCTTGTAGCATGGTACTGACTAGGAAACAAAGAAACTGGGGCAGGAAGCAGAGCTGGGCTATAATCCTTTGTGCTCACCCTGACTCCAACTCCAACCCCAGTGAGCCACTTCGTTTAGCTGGGCTCCATCTTCTAAGGGTTTCAAAATTATCACAGCTGAAGAACAAGTGTATGATCATAGGAGCCTGTGGGGGATTCACATTCAAACAGTGACGGTTAGCAACCAATCTTCTGCTAAGTGCTGTTCCTGCCCTCTAGCTTGTCCTTTCAAGTGAGACCCTAACAAAAATTGTGTTAGCTGTCTATTGCATTGTAACAGGTCACTGCCGTGTGGCCACCTTAACTGTGTGAGTTTGCCGTGCCCCTTCTTTAGTATAGTGATATTTCGTGGTGTGGCTGGATTTTCTGCTTTGGCTTCACCGTGATAAAGTGGAGGCATCAGCGAAGATTGATCATCTTCTGTGGAGATTGAAATTATATATTCATAACTTTCCGAATACTAGATGGGCTAAAGAGATGGCTCATTGAATAAGGCCTTTGCTCCCCAAGTACAAGGAGTTTAAATTCCCAGAGCCCAGGTAAAGCTGGTTGTATGTCTAATCATAGTGTTCACAGCAGGACAGGAAAATCTCCACTGTTACTTTCACTAGCAACAGAGAAGCAGTTTTAAATGAAGATTTAACCCTCTTATTGCGTACTACTACATATTAAAACACCTTCCAAAATTGTCAGGCACCACATAGACATTAGCTGTTGATCCTTTGGGGAGGAGTGGAACATGGTCTCAGGATTATCTATTCCTGCTTCTGTAACTGACAACTTCACCATTGGAGATGTTACCAACCTCTCCTATACATGTTCTGTGGAACTCTAGCCATGGAAGATCTTTTTGAGCTAAATATTCCAGGATAATTTAGTGTGGAAACTGTGTGTCATATTCTCTCCACACCGCTCTGGAACATTGTAGTTTAAGTACACATGTGAAAAGTTCTTCCTTCTTCTGAAGGAAGAATTCCTGTCGGTAGTCTAGGTTTTCTTTTCCCATAGAATGAGCATCCCTTCCCTTCCCTGACTGGGATGAGCTGAGGTGAGTCATCTGAAGTGATGATCAGAGAGGCTGACAATGTGTGCTCCAGGGACTGGGGATGTACTCTTTAATCTGCCTACCATGCTAATTCTCCTTTGATAAAATAAGAATTGGGAGCTGATCTTACTGTGGAGCCTCAGTTCTAACAGTAGAGAATTCTGTCATTGACTATAAAGAATAAGGGGAAATTTTCTTATGAACACAACCTTGTCAGAATAGAAACAGCAACAGCAAAACAAAAATAAACCACACCGAAGGAGTTAAAGTCACCTGCTGGGCTTCTGAGAAAGACCAGGATCATTAGTGTCGTTACTCCTAAATGCTTAAATAGGGTGAAATGTGAGAACATGGCATGTCGCTTGTGTTAGTGCCTCTGGGACAGCTCCAGGTATATAGTCTTACATGTTCAGCTGTATTGGTTTCTTTTGTCTTTCTGTAGCATTACTACCTGAGAGAAACAACTGAAAGGACTACAGATTTATTTTTGGCTTCAGAGGGTTCCAAAAGTATGGGAGAGAGCCACACGTTATGGTGGCTGTAGCATGTGGCCAATGCTGTTCACATCATATCAGACCAGAGAGCTCAGAGTCAGGTATGAGAGAAAGCCATAGATGAAGACAAAGCCAATGCCCTCTAGAACCCACTGCCTATGACACATCTCTTCCAGCAAGTTCTTATCTTTTGAAGCTTCAGGATCCTTCTCCAATAGTGCCATTTAGCTAGAGACCAAGTGTGTGAAACAAGAGCCTGTGGAGCACAATTCAGATACAAATTATTACACAAGACTCCAAGGCTGGTGACAATATGCAAGGAAAAGAAAGAGGTGAAAGATGTTTGAATAGATACACAGACATGGTGGAGAGAGAGAAAAACAGACATGAGAACAGGCAAGAATAGAGAGCTTGGAATGCATGGGGCTAATGCATCAGCTCATGAGTGTAGAAACCATAAGAAAGACATGGTTTACATCCCTCTATGCAATAGTGCGCCAGAGAGAATTGCTTCAGAGCCTGGGACTGAGGTCCAGACAGCCAGAGGTGGAAAGAGATCAACAGTACTAGATTGGGTATCTGTAGAAGTGTAGAGGAGGGGTTGTGGCATCTTGTGATTCATGAGGTCTGTTTGTGGAAGAGAGAAGGATGAATCTGCAGTGTTCCAGGGTGAAGATCTCAGAAGAGGTAGAAAAGAGGTATGCAGAGGTAAAACGACACACAAAAGTCTAGTATGATAGTGAAAAGCCTGATGGAGCTGTCTGGGTGAACACTTTGGGACCTGGGACTGAGAAAATGACATGTTGCTTCATGTATTGAAACTATTTGCATGAGATGCTAATCTTATATACTCTTGTGCTATTGTACTGGGTGGACAGATGTCTTTGTACATCATTTAACAACACATTCATCTTGTTCAAGGGTGGATTTATCATTGTCAAAATGTTTGACTTTATGTTGCTTTCCTGGCTTCATTTTATTTATTTATTTTTTGTGTGTGAGTGCAATAAGCAGTCTGTTTTAACTCAAGCACTCAAGTGTTCATGTTTTGCTCCTTGGTGACTTCTATGTGCTTTCTTTGTGGATTTTGAAGAAAGTGACTGGGTTTGATTAAACTACACCAAGTTGTAGTGCAAAGGCTGTTTGTGCATTTTGTCTGCCTTTTTGAAAAGGCAACTAAAAATCAATGTCCTTGTGGTCACATCTCTTATTTTCATGCTCTTAATGACTGCATGAAGTATGTAGGTCAGGGCTTGAGTATGTGTAAGAGGCAGCATGGCTTTGAAATCAAGGCTGAGTGTGTGTCGGTCTTGGTCAGGTTACATTGCTTGCCTAACTTTCAGGCCAGTGCAGAGGAGGTAGTCGTGTTATTTCTTTCCTAATGTAGTTATAAGTCTTAAGTGGTGATATATATATATATGAGTTTAACACTTGTCACCCAGTAAATGCTTAGTGAAGGGGGATTACATCACCATTGGTTGTCATCATCGTCTTTGGAAAGGCAGCTAGATAAAGTCCTCAACAGACAGAAATATGAAATTGTAGTTATTTGGAAAATAATAAGCACAAAGAATAAAGAAAGAACATCAGAAATAAAATGCTTTCACTTCAAACGTCTGTGTCTTAGTTTTGTGAACTTGGTAAGATTTCATTTCCTTGTGCCTTGAAGAAATGAGTACTCTGTGGCTTGCCTTACAAGAAAATTACAAGGATTAGTGAATTTATATTGAACTCTTGGACTCTCTGATTGCAAAGTAGGAAATATTTTTTTGCAGCTGGGATACATTAATGCTAGCATGAACCTGGGCACAATTACCGGATTTAGACTATTTTTTTCCTGCTCCTTCTCAGCGTTTTATAAAACTCTGCGCTTCTTTGCTTTGTGACTGAGAGAGGTGGATAACTTGCCTCTGAAGTTCTGGTGGAGTGGAAGCATGGGGTGAGGGTACTAGGTGTTTGGGTGGCACCGTACAAGCAAAACTTGTTTTCTGGTCTTGTTTTGGGCCGAGCAACCTTACCTAGTCTTGTTTCTCCCTGAGACAAGCTCGAGAAACCAGTTGTGTAGGACTGAGGCCCCTCACCTAGAGATAACATAGCTGTGTTTTCTTCTATTGGAAGAAAGTCATTAGCCAATGAGAAGTGAGTTTTTATAGTTGCTATCAAGAAGATAGTCCTGGGGTTGGAGGTAGCTCAGGAGTTAAGAGCACTACTTCCTCCTGAGGACCTGGGTAGGAGTCCCAGAACCCATGTGACAATTCACAGCCATCTGTAACACCAGTCCCATGGCATTTGAGGATGCTAAGCATGCACATGATACACAGACACCCACGCAGACACCACACCCACACAGGTAAAATAAATACATAGAATTTAAGGATGACAATAGTCTCAATATTGTTTTTTTTTTTTTTTTTTCAACTGAGTAAAGGAGTGAAAGTTTTGCCTGGTTTTGTGTTATCTATCTTGCCTATTTATTTGCTCATTTGTTCTTCTGGTACTGAAAACTGGGCTGAATTGGAGACTAAGCTAACTAGAAGAGACAGCCTAGACATGGTGACAAAGAAAGGGAGGAGAATACTGTAGAAGAGGTAACAGGGAAGATGAAAGTGAGGACACAGGGGAAGATGGGTATTTAAGAGGAATGGCCCACATCACCCAGTACACAAGGCAAGGGCCCCACCTAGTAAGCTACATCTCCAACCCTCAGTGGTATCTAAATTGTAGCACATTAAAAACTAAAGTATAGAGGATAATTCTTAGTTTTACATGACTCCCATGTCATCACCATGTGGAGGGACAGTCAATTGAAAGAGTTAGTATAAGAATTAGAAGCAGAGTTCTTTTGTTTCCTTTTTTATTTTTTGACACAGTTTTACTGTGTGACCCTGGCTATCCTGGAACTCACTCTATAGACCAGGCTGGCCTTGAATTTACAGAGATCAACCTACTTCTGCCTCCTGAGTGCTGGGATTAAAGGCATGTGCCACCACCATCCAGCTAAAAGCAGACTCTTGAGGCAGGTCATTTAGGCTGGAACCCAGGCTCAGCCTCTTCATAGCCATGTGCCTTTGTGTAGATTTCTTGACCTTGGAGTAACAGGTCTTAGAGTTGTAAGCAATGAAACAGCTAACAAATACATAAAGTTGTGATGATACTTAATATACAGGGTCCTTGTAGGTTAGCTTTTGTCATTTGAACTAGACTTATATGGCTTGAATTTGGGTCCCAAAATGTTTTGCTTGTGAGCTGACTTCTGTGAATATTTTATTAAATATGGTTACACATCTTGCACCTACCTGATTAGACTGATGGGGGAATTTAATGAGAATTTGCAGAGCTCATCTTAATTCCTACTGTGCCTCGTAGATATGAAATAGTAAATGTGTGTTGGCTACTGGTTTCTCGGCTTTTCTTTAGATTGCAATGACATCTTTCTTAGACCTTAAGTAGAAAGCTGGAAAATTTGAGTGTTGTGGGCTTTGGGGGCCTGGTGTTCACCTTCCACCTCTGGAAGATGCTTCCCAGATTTTGAGCTGGCTGCTGAACAACACAGCCAGTCATTTATGAATTCACTCTCCAGACCACGGTGTTCTGCAGCAGATTTTGGCAACACATCAGGTTCCAGGAAAGTACATGAATCACCGCAGGACTCCCGACTCTGCACTTCTGAACCTCATAAAATCATGCAATACTGTTATCAGATCTCCTGATGCCCATCTTCCCCAATGTCCTCGCTTCCTTTCATTTCCCATCTTCCTCTTCCTCCTCTTCTACATCATTCTTCCTTCCCTGGTCTCTTTAGACCTTCTTTCCTCCTCTTTTTAGCTCAGACCCCAAACAGGTTCAGTCCCTTCCCACCTGGCCTCCTTGCTCCCCTCTGCCTCCGCCCCTTTTCATCAGGTGCTTGCTCTGTTGGCTGCACTCCCAGCATGTCTGTGTCCCTCATCACTTCCTCCTGCTCTGCTCCTTTCTTGTGTGGCACTTTTGTTCTTAACTGTAGACATCTTAAGTCCCACTGTCTCTCTCTGTGGAAGTTCTACCCACTCTGGGAAAGGAGGCTATTTGGCTTCCTGGGAGTAGATAGCCGAATGGCTGTTTCCCTGTGTCTGTCACAGGATAAAATCCTTGCTGTAGAATTGCCATATCCCATTGCTGTTATCCTAGACAAATACTTAGTATAGAGCCTGACACATAGGTAGCACGTGCCTTTAATTTCAGTACTTAGGATACAGATGTAGACATCTCTGTGAGTTCAAAGTCAGACTGCTCTATACAGCAAGTTCCAGGCCAGCCAGGGGTACATAGAGAGATTCTACCTCAAAAACAACAACAAACAAACAAATGAAGAAGACAAAGAAGCAGAGGAAGGAGAAAACGGAGGAGGAGGAGGAGGAGGAGGAGGAGGAGGAGGAAGAGAAGAAGAAGTAGTGAGGATTTTGCAGTATTAGGAATATCAGCGGCAACTGTTGAGTCAAGGGGTTTTAGAAGAGGATGATGTATTCCAGGCAGAGTATCATGTGCAAAGGTCCTGAGATGGACAGCATGGGCAGAGCAAAAACCAAAGGTATAGGAATAAGAGTGGCTCCCCAGTAAGGGAACTGAGGGAATGAGGACCCAGCTGGAGGCTTCAGCATTCATTTGATTGAACCTTGATCTTTCTTTACATCAAAGCTACTGGCTTTGCCTGTACCGATGTCTTCTTGCCCTGTGTGTTTCTATACATTATACACTTATATCTCTAAAAAAAATTATCTTTGCTTGGTCTCTAATCTCTAAAAAAATTATCTTTGCTTGGTCTCTAACTTAGAGTGATGATATCAGAAACAATTTATTTTATAACTCATTTTAATTGTCAACTCAACAATATAGAATCTCCTAGGAAGACAAGAGTCTCCATGAGGGATTGTCTATATCATATTGTTCTGTGGGCACATATGTGGGGTGGAGGACTATTTAGACTAAGTTATTTGATGTGGAAGGACCTGGCCCACTGTGGATGCAGCACCATTCCTTGGTTTGGATCCTGAAATATACAGGATTGGAAAAAGTGAGCCGAGCAGCAAGCATGCATGCATTCATCCTCTCCTTGCCCTTGACTTTGGAAACAGTGGCTAGTCGTGGCTTCATCGTCTTCTTGAGGAATGATCTTGGACAAGTGACTTACCCTCTGTCTGGGCTTCTATCCAAAAAGAAAGCTTCCACAAATTAAAATGAAAATCAGGTAGAGATTAAATAAATGAATGTAGCAGGAGTGCTGAGTGCAGCCATGGCTGTGTGACTTGCTTGTGGCATGCTCTTGCTTCTTTAAAGTGGAGGAGCTTTGAAGACCACCAAAGCTGGAAGTGAAGAGCTCTTCAGCTGCACCTTGATCTTTCCTGACAGAGCCCCAAGCATTGCTTGAGGTGAGAGGCAGTGATTTTCATGATCTAGTCTGTAAGTTCCTTAAATGATCTGAAAATTTTTCTTTATCCCTTGTTCTTTTTTGAGAGCACATGACACCCATGTCTGTAGTCCCCATTCAGCATTCCTCTGTGAAACCTCTCATTCTTAGGTCTTCTAGTTTTCAAGAAGATCTAAGCTTGCAACTGACCTCCTAAGGTTAGTTGTCATGATTTTATTTGTCACCCATTTCCCACTCAACCCCTATCTTTATTTGATGTGAATTCTGGAACTTTGTCTCCTTTGGTCACTGAAATGTGATTTTCTGTTTTATTATCCACAATTCACATTCCAGACCCTTGGGTTGCACTGAATTCCTGGTGCATGTGTCCTTCCCTGTCTCTATGACCTCTTGGCTTTGGGACCACTCTTCATTTCTGACACTTGCTAGCTGGGGTAACACCTTTATTTTCTAATCCAAGATCCATACTCATGCCTGGCCTTCTCTTGGCCCTAGGCATTACATGTTGAACCTTATGCTATTGCTGCTTTCATTTCTTTTGGAATAAGAGGCATGGCCCTTGAGTTTTCACCTCCAGTTCTAGATTAACATATCAAAACAAAATTTCTATCCTCATGCCCCACCATGTGCTTTTGCTGTGGCTGTTTTAAGACAAGGTCTCACATCATAGCTCAGGCTGGCTTGAACTCCTCTTATAGCCCAGACCAGCCTGGAAGTCATGGCAGCCATCTTGTCCCAGCCTCTCAAGTACTGGGATTGCAGGTGTGAGCAACCACATCTGTGTGCTTTGGTCAAATGGCTGGCAGAAAGCTTGCTGCACTGTTTGCATTCCCTGTAACATTGTGCATTCTTCAAAGGCAGCCAACCATAATTAATTATCCCTGTGAATCAGAACTTTGTTAGGGCCTTACAAGATAAAAGAAGGCCTTTAATGAATGAATGCTTTTTAAATTTAATTAGAGTTTGTGATCCTTCAAGAAAAGACCAGCCACTCTGAACCACAGAGAGGATAGTTGGCTGCTATGAAAACTATGGACCAATCCGAGAGATGCTTATCTATGAGGTGGCTCCTTCAGCTGCTAGAGTCTTTGAGGCAGCCTCCCTCTCTGCCTGGGAGGACTTTCTAGATAACACCATGACATAAACACACTAATGTGTGCAGCTTTTCCTCTGCTTTTGACCTACTGAAGCATGTGTCTACATTTCAGTTGCCTGTTTTGTTTTGTTTTTTCTTTAAATCTTTTTTGAAAGGGGTGGTACTCTGGCTAGCTGATAGAGAATCCATGTTCATCTGTTGCATAATAACAAAGAAGGAGAAAAGAAGAAAAGATGCCTCAAAGGCCAATGTGGACAGAGTGTGAACCTGGGGAAAGTCATTGTGCAAAGAGTGTCTACAAGGAGAACAGGGGTTGGAGAGGGACAGGAAGGGATGATGTATGGGACCTTCTGGTGTTCTATTTGAAAGAAAATAAAGATCTAACTTAGCAATAGATTTTCTCTGTCTTTACAAAAAGTCTTTGCCCTTTGCAACTAGCACAATCTTCAGCATGTGAAAGACTCTCAGAGAATACTTAGAAGTGATTATATACAGCTTGAAGGCCCCATATTCAGACTATTTTTTTATACTGTAGGTCTGGGAGAATGATCTTTGAACATCCTCATTCTAGAACGGTGGAAGTATTATGGGAAGGCAGGGAAGTACCTCCCACCCTTCTCTCAACACCACAATCCAATGGCCATGCTCTTGTGTGCAACTCTGATTCAGGACCAAGGACAGCACCACAGTCCCTGGAGGCCCCTCTCGTTTCCCTGCTGCTACTCCCATGCTCTTGTGCATACAGTCAACACCCTGGGTCCTCTTCTTTGCGTTGTACCTGCTCAGCAACCTTCCCATAAGGGCTCCATCAAAGAGCTTTCTTTTCCAGTTCTGTACAAGGGCTGCAGAACACTGTTGGAGACAAATGACAGAAGTCCTTAGATGCCACACAGTCTTGTCTCAGTTCCACCAAGAAGTCTGAAAAGGCCCATTGCCATCATTCTCTACCTCAAGCCCACAGTGACTATTTTAAACCTGTGTCACTCTAGCCCTGCGTCCCTTAGTTTTCACCTCCAGTTTCAGTATGTGGCTCTGCCTCTTACTCCCTTTGGGAAACTGAACTTTACATGGTCAGAATTCCTTTAATTACCTTTTTACACTCATGCTTGGTCTACCTGCAAACAAAAGTTGTTCTTTGGTCTTCTTGAAACAAAACTACCTCTCTTTGCACCGGTGACTTTCCACATCCTTCAGCTCCTCACATATTGTCTGGATCCTGACAAACATATTGGTCAGCATTCTCAGACAACTGTGAGATTCCACAGTTCTGATTTAAAAGATGGTCTGATTCCAGGCCTACTGAATCAGTCTTTGGCAGTCAGTCTTTGGAATATATGTATATTGAACAAGACCCCTTGCCATTTGGGAAGTGTTATTTATAAAGATCTGCCTTTTATCTTTCTTTCCCTCAATTGTCCTCCAACTGTGAGTCAGAAAACACTGCCCAAAATGTTCCCATAATTCCTTGTTAAATATTCAAGGTAGGGTACATATGGAACATTAAAATGGATGATTTGAAGAGTATTTAATGAAGGAGATATTTACAGGGGTGTGGAAGTATGTAAGACACAAATGAGGGCTAGGGATGTGTCCCAAGGGGGGCACCATGAGGGGCTGAAGAGGAATGATTTCCTGTCTAGAGAGATAGCTGACCTATAATTTGTGCAGAGAGGCATGCAACTTACAGCCAGTAGTGGGAAAGGGCAGAGGAAATAAAATTCTCCTCCATTGCTTCCTCCCTCTGAGCTTCTGCCAGTGCCCCCACTTGTGAGGGCAAAGGAGCTTTGTGAAGGCTCCTCTGTCAGTCTCTAGCTCATGGAACAGCAGAAGGGGAAAGAGAATCATGGAGGAGGGAGGATGTACAAACAGAAGTTATGTGTTATGGTTTCTAAGCAGGGCTTCCCCTACCTTGACCCTCTACTGTAGCTTCTGTGCAGACTTCGGGGGCTCTTGTAGTCCTGGGATGCCTCTTTGCTTACAACTTTGTTCTGTCTCTTTGCTCAAAACAGCCTCCTGTGTGTGGAATGTCCATTCTTCTCTTATTCACCCAACAACTGTCAAACTTTCTGCAAAACCCAAATATGCTATCATTTGGATGTTTAATGTCCTCCATTTATTCAGATTACCATGATGAAGGAGTATGTCCTCCAAGGTGTATAGTAGGACCTAATCAAAACCAGAGCAGCAACCATATCTGGGTCTCAATTCCATAAAGGATGCTAAACATTGCCCAAATGTACTGGAAATAAAGCTCTGCTTAATTCAGGATTCCATGAGCAATCCTGAAATAACTAGGAAGAGGGAAACCTGTTCTTTGTCATGTAAGACTTCTCCTTTCAAGTAAGAACTATATAAAAGCATGCCTACCAGAGTAAGCCATAGGTTTCAGCCCCAAACCATCAAATGGTCCTATGACACCAGTATGTACTGTTAGTGAGCTGTGAAACTGAAATATGATAATTTATGTTATTTTGGGTATTGTATGATAACAATTGATCTTCTTCTCTAACTGAATTTTTTTTTTGAGATATGGTTTTATATATCCCAAGATGGCCTAAAATTCATTATGTAGCAGAAGACAGTCCCAAACTTCTGATTTTCCTGTAGTCATCTACCAAGTTCTGGGATTATAGACATATGCACCAGATATATATATATATATATATATATATATATATATATATATATGGTTCCAGGATCAAACACAGGGTTTGTGAATGCTAGAGAAGAACTCTGTAAGCTTAGCAATGTCCTCAGGCCCTTTACCTAAAACAGGATATCTGGATGGAAAACCCATGACATAAATTAATCAGAAGTCTCTTATTTTTGAACTGAGTGTGGTGGGCACACCTTTAATCCCAGCGCTGAGTGTGGTGGGCACACCTGTAATCCCAGGGCTGAGTGTGGCAATGCACAGTATGCTTTTTCTCATTGCATTATTTTTCTTTCTATGAATTAACCTAGGATACCAACCAATATTTATATTACATTATATATATGAGCAAATATGGTCTTATTTACACATAACTAACTTGTAGGTGTGTACATGGTGTGTCTGAAGTTGAGCAGAGCTTGTCCTGGTGCTTGTCCTGAATGGCTTCAAGAAAGATAGGTCTTGTGTTAGCGCTTGGATGATACTGGCCAGAAGGAGGTCAGAAAGGGAGATGTACCTAGGGAGAAAGAGATAAAGAAAGAATGGACAAGGGTCCTCGAGGAGGACAAAAAAGCCAGAAATTTCCAGTATTCAATAATGACAAGCCAGCTAACTGTTTCAATTCGTCTACTCTTCTTGCTCACTTCATTGAAGGTTAGGGGTGGCACACCGGGCACATCTGAGGTCCACCCAACCTTACCCATAGAAGATATTGGTATAATAAATCATAACAGCATTGTCTTGATGAGTTCAGATGTGACCTAAAAGTCCTTCATCACGCAGCATCCCCAACAGTTTTACTGACTCACCAGAGCTCACACACAGTACAAGGTCCCTGTGTTGTTTATGTCCTGGCCTTAGTCATCCTGGTCATGTTTTATGTGACGTGAAGCCGATTTATGTGCCATTTTATTGAATGAAAAATTGAAGCGAGCATTATAACAGCATTAATATAATTGTTCAACTACAGTATAATTCCATCTTTCTAGCATGTCCGCTTCACAAAGCTCTTCTTTAGAAGATAGCATATGGCCCATTTACCCAAGGCTTATTGTTTTGCTTCCTCAGACCACAATTTTGTATCGATCAGCTCCATTTTTCAGAGCTTAGCATTGATTTTCTGAAGAATACTTTTCAGAATACCAAGCGAGGCAATTATATTAAGAATTTCTAGTCCTTTATTATCAAGTAAAAAATTTATCCCTTGACAGCATGGGTTCTGTTGTACATACTGCCTTTCCTTTGGTCAGTGTGATTGTTAGTTCCCTGCCTCTGTTCTTGTCCCCTGTGAGTCTCTATTTTTCTTGCCTTCTTCTCCTGGATTAATTATTATCTTTCAAGAAGTGGGACAAGGCTGGCAAGATGGCTTAGTGGGTTTATGCCAGTTGAGTTTGACACCCAGACTCATATGGCAGAAGGAGACAACTGAGCCTCTTAACTTGTCCTCTTTTTTTTGCATATGCACTGTGGCCTATGCTTGCCTGAGCCCCCAACTCTCTTTCTCTCTCTCTCCCTCTTTCACTAAATAATGTTAAAAAGAACTTAGAAAACATTAATAAGAAAAGCTATAGCAGAATCTTCTTCACAGGATTGTTCCCAAACACCCTCCTCAGCTCACCGAGGTCTGCCTTTCCCCCAGGTGTGTGTTGGTGTTGTGTCACACCTCTTGAGGATGCTGATGAGTTAGGGACCTGTCATCCTCTCCAGCTAGACTCAGAGCCTCTTCTGGGCAGCCTGAGCCTAGTCTACCATTACCCATTACACTGTAGGCACCAGTGTGCCTACACTGTCCTTTCCCAGTGTCAGGCACTAATGACACATAAGCAGCACTTTCAGCACTGGGCTGCTAGAGGTTTTCTCCTCTCCCCAGGTATTGCTGTTCATGCTGCTCTACTTGAGAAAATATAATTGTTGTAAAAGTAGGTGGCCAGTCCATAACTGGATTTGGGGAGCCATTCATGTGAAAAGATGACTACTCCTTCTGACTATAATGCTGGCTCTGTCCCTCGCAGTGGTAACAGCGTTGGTGTCCAGCTGTTCCCAGCAGAGCCTACCTTCATTTGAATAAAGGGAGTACTTGGAGCCTCTGAAAACATGCATGTCATGGGACAAATATGCTGGCATTTCTGTTGGGACATCAGGTGATATCCTCTTCCTGAGTGGAGGGGGAGAGGTTGGGCATGTAAAGGGGCCTGCATTGTGACCTGGTGTGAGGGGCCACACCGAGCCTGTATCCTGCTGTCAGAGTTCTTTCCCTCTGCAGCATCACCTTTTGCCTCATGGCTCCATATTGTAACTGGGTGGAGTTCAGTACACTTATTGTGCAACAAGAAGAGCTGGTGTTCATTTCCCAAGTCAAGCTGAATACTCACTCATTGAGGTTTTTTTGTTTTTGTTTTTGTTTTCCAGCAGCACTAGAGATAGAGGCATTAGAACCTGGCTCTACGGGAGAGGAAACAGCTGTTCAGGGAGGGTGCATGGGGTGCTTGACATCACCTGCTGGTCAACAGTAAAGTCTGAGAGTGGGATTCGCCTCTTGCAGACCGCAGGACCTGTATTTCTCTACCTACATGCTAAACTGCTACAGTTCCTGCCTAGGAGAGCCCCCATAAAAGAGGCACCAACAGGAACTGCATATCCAAGGTTCCCGCTGAAGCTCAGTGCACTGTTGTCTTTTTTCCTACCAGTAGGTGGAAATAGAACTAAATGTTTCAGCCGAGTCCTAGAAGAATTGCGCTAGTCTCTTCGTAAGGGGAAAGGGAGGGAGAGAAGAAGAGAAAGAACGTCCTCAGAAGTCCAGAGCTTCAGTCAGAGCATCATAGTCAAACCTGGACAGATCTCCCCCCAGCCTCATTGTTTGATAATGGTTTTAACCTCTCAGAGGCCAGCCTGCCTGGAGCAGCCTTTGTCAGCTGTGCACTTGTGGGCTTTGCTGGACACTGCCAAGAGGGGGCTTTCTTTCTGAACAACATCATTTTCAAAGGCTTTCTCCTCAGACTTAAGCCATTGCTTTTACCATCAGTTTGTATAGCATGTTCATTTCTAGAAAGTATGGTTTTGAATATAGTAGATAAAGAATAAAGGGACACTGAGTCCTCATGATCTCACCTCACTGTCCAGATGTATTCCTGAATAGTACTCTACATAAATATTCAAATTCTTCCTATACATATGCATTTATCATAAACTGCTCTGTTTAAACCACACTGAAACTGCTAAGCTGCATTTTGCTTACTGCCTACAAGTGCATTTGATCTACCCATGAATGTTATTAGTGCTAGCTAGCTCCTTTCAACTCAGGTGATTTTATCCCTAGCTTGACACTTGGCAACATCTGGAGACAGTTTTGGTCATCACAACTGGGCAGGCAGGTGCTATTTACTATCTAGTGAGCAGAGGCCAGTTGCTAATCACGCTACAATGTGCAGGTCGGTTCCCTACAACTAAGGATTTCCAGCCTTGATCCCTACTTCAGAGGTTGAAGAGCCTTTGCCTGGGAGTCCCATTCTTTCCCAAGTATATGGTGTGGATTTCGTGGTCTGCATTCATCTGCTTTGAAAATGGTGTTGTTTCCAAGACAGTGACAGCCAAACCAATGTTGTTGTGAACACTACATCACATCTTTGTGCCCTTTGAGACTTTGTTTCTGGAAGATGAAGATGCAAAGATAAATTTTCTGTGAATAAAAACTTCATTTTAAGTGGGAAAATGGAATGCTTGGGCTGTTGCGTGGCCCAGCAGACAGAGGCACTTAATGCACGAGCTCACCTCCCGAGTGTGACCGCTGCAACCCATTCCAAAACGTTGTCCCTGACCTTCACATACATACACACACACACACACACACACACACGTACACACATATACACAACAATAATAACAATAAGAGTGATAAAATGATATTTATGTCCTGGATCTCTCATCTAGTTTCCAAAATCAAAAGAACTAGAAACAGAGATGTTTAAAGTTCACAGTAAACAGGGATTATGGTGGTAGACCTTAACTAGAACTGATATAACCCTCTTTAGTTTTTATTCCATTTCATGTGCAAGCTTACAGGTATGCTTAATTAATTTAAGGAAATTTAAACATAACTTAAAACATTAATGTATTTGGCCATGGTTTGCCACTTCTGTCTCTCACAGGAGTATTAGACAATATATGAAACCAGTCCCTTCCTAGTTTTTTAAATCTGAAAAGCAAATCTTAGAGATTTTGAAGGTTTTGATAAATAATACTGTAGGATAAGCCAATTTACACTGAAACACTTACCCCAGGGATCTACTGGGATAATATTCCCAATTTAGTCTCTGGAATCCTCACATATAGAAATGAGCACACACTAGTGGCTTCAGTAATTTCCTTCTCAGCATCTAACCCCCCCCCCTTTAATCTGGGAACCTAGCTCCATAGCAGAGCACCCAGTTAGCATGCACAAGGCCCTGGATTAGGTCCCCAGTGCTACAATAAACAAACTAGAACACTCTCTCTCTGAAGATGAGTTTAATCCAACATTCAGGAGTTGATGGTAGTCTTTCAGGTCTCCATGTCTTGCGGTTTTTCATGCAAATTAGCCCCCCCCAACCCCATAAATGACATCCTGAAAACACCTTTTTCTTATCTAAAATGGTGGCAAGGCCTAGGACACATTGAGTACTTATCATTTTTCATATCTAATAAAATCCACCAAATCTAGCCTTCACAACTTTCTCACTTCTCCAGGAGGTAGTCTTTTTATTTTTAAGAAAATGAGCTTTTGGGAACAGACTTGGGTAAGTAATCTTCATGGGATAAGTCAGAACCCCCGCCTGTAGTTCTGTGGGCTACATTCCTACCTGGGAGACAGTTTCCGTATTTCTATGTTGATGGCTATTAACTCCTTTTTGTTTTTGTTTTTGTTTTTAGAAAATAAATTTCAAGTTAGATTTTTTTTTTCAAGAGATTGTACTTGAGAGAAATCAGCAAATTTTACTTGAGTGGAATAGATACTTTTATCATAATACTAAAAGTCACTGGAGCAAACCTGAGGTCACAAACCTCTGCCACCAAAGAATGCAGTACTGAGTGTTGTTTAAAATGAGAAAACATCAGTGTCCTCCCTGGAGCCTGCATTTGATGTGATATTATGGAAAGTTTCCAGATATATTTATTTCTCTTGGTTTAGTCTCAAGAAGCTGTTGGAACTGTCAGTTTCCATTATGAAAGCTGCAGGTGTAAAAAATGTTGTCTTCAGTTCTGTACAGCAGAGCTGGTCCAAGAACTTTCTAGAGAAATTCAAAATTCTTTTCCCAAGTCAACAGCAATCTATAATTATCAGCTGTGTGTGTGTGTGTGTGTGTGTGTGCATGTGTGTGTGTGTGTGTGTGTGTGTGTGTGTAGACCTAAAGTAGTGTCCAAGAAAAATGTTCCTAGGTTGGTTCTGAGGTGCCCCTAGCATCATGCGTTCTGCTGCCTCCCAGCTTTAGAGGTTTCTTCAGATACCATAACAAGGGACATTCCTATCTTCAGCATTCTTCAGTGTCTCACCTCTGCTGTCTTGAAACTCAGTGTACTGATGTGTTCTCAAATATGTGTTTCAAACAAGTTTCAAACAACCATTGACTTTACCTCAGTGACTGGGAATACCAGGTACAAAGTGTTAACAGGTTGGTTCAGTTCTGTTCTCTCTTTGCTTATTTAATTTAAATTTCTTACCACGAGTCCTCCAGCCTTGTGAGTCATGTTGGCTCCTTGGTCTTTAAGGATGACATAAACACACTGCCTCTGACCCTTTCCTAAAATTCCCTTCCTGGTAAGGACCTCTTTAACCTGGTGCTTCACTTTGGTTCACACCCACAACAGAAGGCTCCTCAGACCAGCACACATCCTCCCTTCATTGAAACTGACCATTGGCTGTCCATGAGTTTCTCTTCTGTGGGATTGGACATGCTATTAAATCCAGACAGAAAAGATCCCAACAGTCTCTGTGTGAGGAGTGAATAAGAAGCACTGCGTATCTCTGGATTCTCAACTTTCTCCTCTACCTTTAGACTTCATCTTAATGGCAATAACAACCAAAGATTTCTCTGAAGTGTTTCCTCACATTACTCTCCTGTCCCTTCTGCTGGCCATCAAACTGTTCTCCAGGACACTCTGGTTCATCCTTGCCTTAGCAAGCTCACTCAAATAAAAAAGAAAAGAAAAACAACACCACCAAAACCAAACTGACATTTACAGGCTCTTCTTCAGACACAAGGTTGTCATTTTGGTTTTGTTGTTGTGGTTTGCTTGTGTTTGCTCATTGTGAATTTTTGAGCCTATTGGGAAAACAAAGAGAAACTTAGGACAAACAGCCAAGTATCCCTTTCTTCCCTCCTTTCCTCCCTCTCTCTCCCTTCTTTCCATCTCCTATCCTTCCCCATTCCCTCAGACTTACACTTGAAAGTGCCAGTGTTTTTCATGTTTGTCAAAAACAAACAAACAAACAAACAAACAAACAAACAAACACAATTTTTAAGGAGAAAACAATGACACAGAGAAGACAGGAGTCCCATTCCTTACCCTCTCTCTCCCATCAGAGGAAACTACTATGCAGACAGTTGCTGGTTGGGTTACTGTTCTGTCCATAAGTAGACAGCAATAGAAAATAACAATTTACTATGCTTGCAGGTAGGAAGTACAATCTCCTTTTTGTTTTTCCCTGATTACTAGTAAGATTGAATATTTTCCATATTTATTGGCTACAGGATCTGCTTCAGCAAATTGTCTGTTTATGCATTATCTATTTGATTGTTTTTACTATCTGATTTGTAAAAGTATGTTACAACTGTTCCTTTGCCTGCTGTATGTTCTTCAGGTAGCTACTTCCATACCATGAACCTATTTCCTATTTTTGCTTATATTATAATATATATATGTGTATATATATATATATATATATATATATATATATATATATATATATACCTGTTACATAGATATTTAAAATTGTAATGTGGTCTAATTAATTTACTTTTCTTTATGGTATTTGTTTTACATATATCTGACTAACTGAAGAATTTCTGCCTTATCCTACAGCAAGAAAGTTACTCTAAGAACATGTTTAAAGTTTTCCTTTTCATACCTCAATTTTTCATATCTCTGGAATGTACTTTTCTAGTTGGGTAGAAACATGAATTATTTGATTCCCAAATTGATTGGCTGTATTTCTGCCTTTGTTGTATTTGTACGATTTACTTGTTCCTTTTTCTTGTCTTATTGCACTGCCCAGTATCTCCAACACCAATATTAAATACACAGCCATGTGTTAACTTTCACTAATCAGACCTCATCAATCACAGCAATGTGGAGTTACCTCAGCTTTACAGATGATGTGACTGGGACCACATTGCAGAGCCACACAGCTAGTGTAACCGTAACAAAGGCTGAATGGAAACCCATCTGAGTGATGTCAGAGTTTAGTTGCTTCTGCCTCTTGGTCACTGCTTACATGGGAAGAGCTAACCCTTCCCACCTTGCTGCTTGTGCCCAGATTCTCTGTTGCTAATAGGGAAAGGAAATGTTATTGGAGTGATGCCAGAGAAGCACTTCCAGTTAGTCTGAACAAAACTAATAGGCCTTGTTTAATTTAGACCTGCCAAGGGTCCATCAGAGAACCTTGTAAGTATGGAATAGTTCTTATTCCAGATGGTGTAAGCATTCACGCAGGTAATGTAATCATCCCAGTGGAAACTCAGAAACAATGCATCTTCACAGAAGTTAACATTCTGAGAAAGTAACTTAAGTGTCTTCCTTCCCTCTCTCCATCCCTCTGCCTCTCCCTCCCTCCATCCCTCCTTCATATCCTTTCCAGCTTCTGTTAATAAAAAAAGCTGGATTACAAAGATAAAACAAGGTAGACCATGGAGATTGTAAAATCAGAGCAAAAGGAAAACAAATGTGATAAATTAATGATTCTTCCTTAGAGTAGTTTCTGGAGTTTGACTACAGTGTGGCCTTAAGCTTCCTAGCAATTGAAGCAAAGAAAACCTGTCCAGCTGCACATTTCACAGTTGGCATGTGATAGAAATTGAATAGCTGTTAAGGGAATGCCCAACACATCCTGATTCAGAGACTGGAGAGAATCTTTGGGGTGTTGGGCTACAGGTGGGCTGTACTCACCAGGGTCTTCGCAGTGGTGGGAAGCAATTTTGGGTGGACTGCATTGTTCTGCTCAAACTTCAGCTCCTTGAGGGAAAGATTATCCTTCATCCCAAACAGTACCCAATGCAATAAGTGCTCACAATGTATTTGGGGAATGAATGTTATTTATAATACCTATCTGTAAAAAACCACGGACCAGATGTAACTGTTTGTAACAGTTACATCTCTAGACGCTATCAATGAGCTACCTAGAAATGACATTCTAGAGGGTATGTTTTAGTTCCATGAACAACATCATAAAAAAATTAAATACTTAGGAATAAATTTAGCAAAAGTAGGGCACAGTTTATCCACCGGAAACTACGGACCACTGTGGGAAAGCCAGTGGGAAACTAGGGAAAAAATATACAACAGCAATTGTGAAGTAAAAAGGCTGAACTTTTGGGTTAGTGGCTTTTTATTCTCTGACCTGATTGGGGACTATAATTTAAAACTGTAAGAAGAGGGACTGAAGAGATAGCTCAGCAGTTATGATCATTGGGTACTCCTAAAGAGGACATGGGTTCGATTGACAGCTTACAATTTTCTGAAGCTCCATTTCCAGGGGATCTAACATAATTTTCTGGCCTTTGTGGGTCCCAGATACATACCTGTCGCACAAATAAACATATAGTCAAAAACACTCACATACATAAAATACATTCAAGGATTAAATTATAAACACTCACACACACACACACACACACACACACACTGCTTCTTGGCAGCCTTGGGATCAAATCAAGGGCCTCAGGCATACCTGGAAAGTACCTGTTCCCACTGAGCTCCTCTCCCAGCCCAGAAAAGTGTGTATTGGATAAAACAGAATCATGCTATATAGAGAACTTACTACAACAGTGTGTAATTTCTATTAAGGACATTTAGCATTACTGATTTCCTGTAAATCTGTATTCTGATATTCCATGGATCAATATTCCCCTATCTAAAATAGGTTATCTGCTATCATTGTTAGCTAATTTTTATTGAGCTTATACCATGTACCTTTCATGTTTCTGAGCAGTTCTATCAACATTAATCTCATTTAATGCCCCACAGAGCCAGGGAAGTTAAGCCTTTTGCCTGGGGTTAGTCTCTAGCAGGAGAAAGATCCAGAAACAGGACTAAGCATGGGGCCTGGGCAGTCCATGTGTTCTATACTCTCCTCCCTTGTTCTTCTTTCTGATCTTGTCAGGACAAATCCTCAATGACAAGCTAGAAGCATTTGGCTCATGAATATGGAAAAAGGATCTATTTGGGGGGTCTTGTTTTAATGCTGTCATCATGATACAACAATTAAACAATTAAACAATTAAACTGTCCCCATTTTAAGATCATCTTTCCAAGTGGCTGCCTTAGCACTTCAGAATGATCACATACACAGTAGATGTGGTGGCCCCACCTATAATCTCCTTGCGTTATGTCTTCAAAATCAAACAAACAAAAAATAAAAGCCAAGTACAGTTTGTAAGATATTTGCCTAATGTTGGCTCCAGAAAAGTATTACTTAAACAACCAATTGTGTTGGTGGGCCTTGTTTCTACCTGACAGACTTTCAATGTGGCCAGGGAACTGAGGGTCTGTAGTTATAACCCTGGGTTAAAAGGCCATCAGTGGGGTTCAAGCCCAGCCTTTGTAACAGAAGTGTAGCACAGTGGAAAGGTGGAGCCTATCCACCAAGGTGCTCAGACCTCTGTGGGGTATGGAGGAAGCTTTTAAGACTAGAAGCAGGTGAAATACACAACCTCATAAAGTTGGGCTTTAGGTAGGACGTGTATTTGCACACGCAGCCTCCACTACCCGTAATGCACAACTGTGAGTGGTGGTGCATGACTTCAGTCCCAGCACTGAAGAAGCAGAGGCAGGAGGATCTCTTAACTTCAAGACAAGCTTGGTTATAAGAGAGTTCCATGACAACCAGAGTCATGTAGAGAGACCCTGCCTCAATAAAACAAAACCAAACCCAGAGGATAAACACTGGACAGATAGTCGAGTCTCTGTCCTCAGACAACTGTCCTCTTAGACCTGCAGGCTATTCTCCTTCAAGAACAGGTGACTGGCGTAATAGACACCCTTTGCTATTTTAATGTGAGTACCCCATGTGTTAGTCTGAGCCAAGGAAAAGGTAGTTCAGTGTCTTTTACCAAAGATGGGTTTGGGGGCAGTTCATGTTGTCCATCGTGTGTCCTGGTATGGAGGCTCTCAGCTTATAAATCCAGAGCCGAGAGAAATGTTGGCAATTCTGTGTGAGTCCTAACATTGTTTCCAGCTGGACAGTATCCATGATACACCTTGAATTGTTTAGCTTAGCATTCCATCTGCTAAACACCTTGGGGGTTTAACCCATAATCTGATGTCTTTTCTCTTTCTGGGAAGGTTACAATAACAACTAGGTTACTAGGGGCCTAGCCTGTGCCAGGCATGGTGCTAAGCTTTTTTTATGTACATGTTTACATTCAACAACTTTTTGCCTAGGAGTACTATAATTGCTTTTATTTAAACATGAAGAAAGTGAGGCAGCTTAAGGAGCTCAGCAAAGATAAGCCAGTGATCACTGTCTTCTTTCAGAAGAGGCGGATAGGAGGGGGAAACTCCTTGAGATACCCCAAATTTTCTTATTTTTTGGGATCTTAGTAGCAGGAAGGCATTGACTTGTTTCATATCTAATTGATAAACCAACTATAAGCTGACAACCAAGAACAAAAAGGAGAAAGGAACAGGGAACCAATGCCTGCAGAGGTCTGGAGGACCCTTGCTCTCCTGGATGTCCTGAGGCCTTCTCTGAACTGATGTGGTTCTGCTGGTCTGAGGTGTGTTTGGGTTTTCAGAGACACAATCCCACTTTGTGATATGTGTGTGGTAGGCCTTTGCTTGCTGGGGTATCCCAGGCTCTTGCAGACTTAGGCATCTTAGGAGGCGATGCTGGCTACAAGAAACTCTACGTGTCTATTGACATGTAGAAACATTGGAACCCCTTCAGTTACAAGTCTTAACCAGATCCTATGTGATAGTAACTTAGGTAGGTTCCCTGTGTTTGTCCTTCTTAGCTCTGCTTGCAGAACTGTCCATGTAGGTATGTAGGATATTGTAATGGGTAGTCATGGCCTGGCTCATTACCTGTGGCATGACTGAGGATAAGCTGGTAGGTGCAATGTTAATTCATCATAACACCTCACTGCCAAGATGCTCAGATTCAACAAGCAAATGTCTCAGTGTGACTAAATAACATGACAAATTAAAATAGAAGCCTAGAATGTTCACTTTCAAATTATCTCAGTCTGTCAAAAAATATTTGTCGAGGACCTCTCAGCACTCACCCTCATGCCAAGTTCCCTGGAAGACAGTGGGAGTGTAGCCCTGAGCAAGTTGATCAGACCTGCCAATCGGATGCTTAAGAGGGAGGGTGAGTGTGTGTGGGCCTCTGCTTGCAGCGTGGGCAGGTGCTATGCTGGGGAAGCCTGGTCCTTCAGAATCTTGCTGGCTGGCTCCTTCAGCCTGGAGATGATGTCCAGGAAACAGTTTTTGGGCTTGCCCTGTAGGAATCGCCTTTGCAGCTGCTCTGAGCCACACAGGAAAACCCATCTCACTGCTTTATTTTATAGCCACACCTAGCTTTGTGACCAAAAATGGTATCGCCAGCTTGGTGACCCACTTTGCTCTCCAGAGTTGGCTCTGATTGACTGGCCTGTGAGCCAGAACTACACCCACTCTTTGAGGTTGGATACTTACAACCACGGAGCCGATTAGCAGTAATGTGGATCGTTTTGAAGTAGTTTCTTACTGACTCTCATGGTGCTTTCTCTCTGTGATAACACTGTGTCCAGTCTCTCTTCTACTTCCTTCCTCTGTCTTCCTTGATAGTTTAGAATCCTTGAGAGGGTAGGACCATAGTACACATGTCCAAAAAATGTTTATTTACTAAATAAATATATAGTTTATTAAACATAGAGTTTATTAAACATATAGTTTCTGAAGAAATTTTCCAAGTTGGTCTCTCAGAATTGTTCTAACACGATTTTTTTTTTTTTTGAGACAATGGGAAATGTAGTAGGTTCTAGAAACTGCCAGCCCTGGCTCCAGTCTCTCTTTTTCCAAGTGTTTAACCCTGTGTAGTCAATTATTTCCCTGATCCTCAATTTCCTCATCTGCATAACAGGGACAGTAACACTTCCTGACCAGATGGCAATTTCCCATCTTCTAAATGCAAATTCTAATTGAAGCAGTTATTATTATTGTCACATTGGATTGAAACCTCATATGATGCATACATTCCATCTTTAAAAATATAAAAATTTACTTAACAGTCTTTTTTTTTTTTTTTTTTTGCAGTCACTTCTTTTGGAATCACGTACTGCCAAAAATGCAAACTGAAAGACCAAGGGTTTAGCTCAGCAGTACTGTGTGTGCTTAGATTGTGCAAGGCCCTGGTTTCAGTCCCTAGTACCGAAAGAGTAGGAGGAGAAACATGGGATGGAAAGGAGAGAGAGAGGGACAGGAGAAATTTATGCTGAGGACCCAGAAAGAGAAGTGAATTGACCAAGGTCATACAGCTGGTTGGCCTGTGACAGAAGAGCAGGGGTAGAACATTTTGTGTGGTTTTTGATTTCTCTACCTTTGGAGGCTGTGCTTTTCTTGCACGTAGGTCAAGAACACAGAGCCAGGATAAGCTCCTGAGCAACAGCAAGGAACTTGAGGTCTGCATTTGGAGAGAAGTAAGCACACGCTGGCCATGCTTTTGTGAAGCAACACTGTGACTTTGCAGAGTACAAAGCACACAGTGTAGCTCACTAAGCCAGCTGGAGCAATGTAGGGTGGTAGCCAAGGAGACAGACAAACTTGGTCCTACCACATGGCAGCTTACCATACCTAAATTCTCTGAGTTGTGACTTCTTCAACCTGTTGGATATGAACAACAGTGTCTACCTGCTAGTGTCATTGTGAAACTTAAAGCAATAGTAATACAAAAGTGATGGTGCCTGGCATGTGCTAGGCATTCTCCAAAACTGAATATTATGCTCAATAATACATGTTAAAAAGTCTCCCTATGACTTCCATCATCTTAAGCTAACCTCTCCCTGGTTGTGGAACCTTAGCTGGTCTCCCAAGCTATTAAGCAGCTCTCCCCTACCCTCTCAGAGCCCATTGTCATCCAGAAGCATGTGATCTTTCACCTCTTATGTTCTACTGTACTCAGGGACCACAAAATCCTGAAGGGATGGATAGAAGTTGTCCATCAGAAACAGACCTGTAGCGTGAGGGAGCTAAAAGTCAATGAAGTGTGGTGAAGGCACAAGAATCTTAAGTTTGATCTGCAGTACACACATGAAAATGAAAAGCCAGGCATGGTAGTATACACTTGCAATCACAGTGTTGTGGAGGCAGAGAGAGGCAGAACTTTGGGCCTAGCCTAATCGTCAAGCTCCAGGCCACAGTGAGAGACCCTGTCCGGAGGAACAGGATCTGCATAACTTCTGAGGAACAATACTTGAAGTTAACCTCTGGCCTCCACACTTCTGCGTACACATTTGTAAACCTTGCCACCATTGCCTCCTCTCTGCCTACTTACCCCCACCCCCAAGAAAGAAATAGGGTTAAGAACTCTATGCCTGAGTTTTCTTGGTATTAACAGATACAGAAAGGAAAGTAGAACACCAACTTTAACAAGCACTGGCATTCCTAGAAGGTGCCTCTTCTTTGAAGGCATTACCTTATGGAGACTCTGATATTCTGCCCATATCACCACTCTTTTGAGACTGTGTTCTTTGTACACCAATATGCTAGGTTCTGCTTGCTGCCTTTTCTTATTATCATTTGACTGAAAGTATGAATAGTTGAGGAGTTTTAAATTTTGATTTAGAAATAATGATATATTCAATGAGACCAGAACAATTTAAATGACCCAAAATACTAGAGGCCAAATTAATATAACTCAAGGGTAATTCCCCACCTCCTCCCCAGCGCCAGCGGAGAAGTTGTATTTCCCAGCAGGTCTTGCATGCCCTGACTCTGGATCTCAGCTCTCCCTCGATTCTGAATATTACATCATTTCATTTTGGCTAATGTAAACACTCATCACCCTGCATGTTGCAGGATCCTTCTCTATGGCTTGAGAGTGAGCCTCATTCGCTCGGTTGTTGTGGTGATGAATGGTTTCAGAAAGAAGTACAGCAGGAAAAGGCCTTGCAGCGATGGAAGAGGTGAGGCAGCTCCATTTGAGATTCTGCAAAAGGATTAAGATTTGGCACCAGGCTGGGTTTCTATGCAGCCTCTTAGGCGGGAGAGCCCCAGGAGAGGGAAGCAGAGTGTCAGCTGGGGCTTTGCACACTCCCAGCCGGCCTTGAAGGGTGGTTGGCTCTTCTCTCGCTTTCTCTCTCTGTCTGTCTGTCTTTTTCTGAGGTACCCAGATTTACCTTATTAAAGGATGGATCTGGATGCTGGAGTTTTAAAGAAGACCAGGTAAGCATTCTCATTATCTAAAGTCTCCTGGGGTTCTTAATGACTGGAATCAGGCCGACTGCTCCTTCTCTGTTGCAGTATTAGCCAAATATAATTCCTCTGAGACACTTTGCAGAGAAAATCATCAGAGTTTCTTTCTGTTACGAAAGTTTCTAGAATGTTTTTTAACCCAAAACGCTTCATTGTAGAGGTGCAAGTTTCTTTTCCTGAAATCGCAACCTTGAGACTGACATTCTTTTTTCTTTCTTTCTTTCTTTTTCTTTTTTGTGTATAAGATCTTGAAAAAGATCTTGAGGGTTTGTGAGATATGTTTGTAGGGTTTTATTGTGTGTTTACAAATGCCTGCAGTGTGTTCTATATCACTTAATTCAGTGAAAATGTCTAATTCATTACGTTCTCTAGCAAATTAGTTTTTGAATAGGTGGCTGTTTTATGCAGATTTGATTTTTAAATACCTTATGAGATTTGTGAGTATTTTGCAAATGTGATATTGGTAAAGCATATCCTGAAATCTAAGCAGTTTTAAGAAGAAAAATCCACACTGAAGAGCTCATTGCAAATACATCTGCTGGCATTCCTCATCAATCTGAACGATATGCTTTTTAGTGATTCAAACAGACTACATTTTTCAAAATTTTAGTGTAAATATTCATAGTTTGTGGAAGGAGTGATATGGTTTATCTGATGAGTTAAGCTATTTATCCATATGCACTAAAAACTTTATAGATCTTCTTGGTAAGATTAGCTCAATAATGGATCTTTACAAGAGTAGTTTTATGTTCAGCACCAACTCCATTCCAAATGCTTTTTTTTCTGTTTTTTTTTTTTTTTTTTTAAAGAAGTTAAAAATAACCCTAGGATAAAACTTGAAAACTGTTTTGTTTCTCTGTATTTGGCTAATTTCGTTGCAAAGTGCTGTGTGTGAAGAATTTGAGTTATGAAGACTGCTCTCAGATCGGCTCTCAGGAGTCCATCTGCAAGTGTCCATAAGTTTCTGTGAGAGTGTATGTTTTATGGTTGTTAGGATTACAATTATCAGTTAAGCACTCCTTTCTGCAGCCCTAGAAGAAGGGAAACACCCTAAGAAAATGGCTTGAGAAATCGTGTTCATTTCCTGACACAAGCCTGTGTCCAAAGCCATGTGGGCAGGGGGTGTCTGGCAGATCTCAGTCCAGTAAGGGTGTAGAGTGACTTGACAGGAGGGATGTCTGTGGTCCAGGGTCAGGCAGAAAGATGGGACTCTTGATCACGTTAATTTATTGGAAATAAGTGGATGTTCTCATTAAACGCAGAGGACCAGTTACAGCCCTGATTTCGAGAGGATGTCAGCACATCCGTTTGTTTTTACTGTTTTTCTTTGATGAGCCCTTTTAGTTCATGAAATCCTGTCTTTCTCATGAGAACCCAAGAAGCCATATAGTCTCTTGCATTTTATAGTACTTAAGCATTTTTACCACTGTGAGTATTTTTATTTAGTGGAATGGCTGCTACTGAAAGTTTGGGGAATTTTGTGGGATGGCTGGTAATAAGGTAGATTTAAGTCTTTATCTGAGAAGATGTGAGAAGAGCTTTAATCTTTGAGGAAGAATTAAAACAGGCTAACTTAATTGTGATGTGTCCATTCTTTTTTATTATTGGAAAATCTAGACAGAAAATGATTTTCATAACTGAACTTTATAAAGACATGTGTTGAGTGTGGAAGTGAGTGGTAAATCTTGATGTTACTTTGTTCATCATCATACTGATAACATCTTAAGAAATATCTTTAGTTCTCAATTATTCTAGAAGACAAAAACAAAGCGTGAATGTCCCTGGTGAGGATAGCACCGTATCCTCCCTCATTCTACGCTCTTCTTCCTCAGCTCTCTTCAAGGAGAGGGAGAAAGTGTCCAGGTTAAAAACAACAAGGAACAATTGCCAGGAACATCCAGGGATGATTGCTCTTAGTTTTCTCTTTTTCTTCTTAATGCTTTCTTGGTAAAGGCTCTGTTTATTGTTTTATTTCTATTGAAATAGTAAGGCAGGCACTGGATTGAAAAATAATACAACCAGAGAACAATGAACCATGAAAAGTCTCTTTCATGGGACAGTCTTGTAAAGACATAAACAGTACTTTTGAAAGGTATTTGTCCACCTTTAGTATATATCAGCAACACGGCAGAGTTGATTAAAAATAAGCTGCCTGGGCTTTGCCTCAAATGGATAGGTATGTGATAGACAGATGATAGATAGATAGATAGATAGATAGATCTCTTGTCCATAGCCTTTATGAGACTAATAGAACTTGAGTGTCCTAGTAAGACCCAGAGACAGATAAACAAAGAGAAGTCATTTGAGTTTCTCAGAAATTGAAGTCTTTCTTAAGGCAGATGACAAAGAAGCGTAAGAAGACAGGGTCATGAAGTAGATGCTAGACCTGTGGGTACTCATTAGACAAATGCCAACAGGAAATGTCCAACAGGTGGAAATAGTCAAAAGTTAATGAAAATAAGCCAGTAGAAGTGGTTTATGGGCCACCTGACAAGGATAATGAGATTGAGCTAGAAACTAGAATCACGCTGGCTGAGTTAGAGAATTAGGCCAATTAGTAATAATGAGGGTGTTTACTCACTTACAGGTTTGCAAAACAACTCCCCAGGCTGAATTAGAACAAATGGTCATTTCCTGTGCTAATGCTTCTACATGAGAAAAGCAAGAGCAGCGTCACAGAAGGTGCAGGGTATCTGTGTGTGAACCACTGTGGTTTAATGACATGCTGAGTATTGGGTTAACAGTCTACAGCAAGAACAGAAAGCCAAAACAGTGTGTACGTGGTAAAAGAGTGGCTATGAAAACATCAGGAGATTTCAACAGTATGACCAACTAATTATTTTAAAAGGTTAACTGCAATACACCTATAGGAAGCAGAAAGTATGATGAGACTTAAAAATCCTGTAGGGAGTTTTGGTTGAGAACTACATTCCTTTTTCTACACTTTGTCCAATAGAAAAACTCTTTGCTCAGTACTGTCTTTGTTCCAAGCCTCATGTGAAACCCCTATGAGTCTTAATTTATTGTACCCTTATAACTCTGCAAATAGGATTGTTAGCTGGAATAACTGTCATTTACAGCTGTGGCTCAAGGCAGAGATGTTCCACAAGAAAGACATTTTAAAAAGAAATAAACAATTCATCTGAGAAACCCAAGTAGGAAGCCCAAGAAAAGTTTCACACTCAATTTAAAGAGCATTTCATGAGACACTGATATTGGAGCAAAACTAACATTTACCAGGTCGATTAGAGGAAATGATCTAAAGGAACCAGCCCCAATCCTGATGGAATCTTTGTAGATACAGAATAGATGTTGGCAGATGTAAAACAGAACCAACAGGCACCATAGATCTACACAGACTATGTCAAAATGAATGCCAATCTCAAGTCTTCTTTAGAAGCAGAGATACCAGATCAAGTTGTAATAGATGTACAGAATGTTCTAGACCTAGCTGACAGACTGGATCTGAATAAATCACAAGGACAGGTTGGCCTTCATCCAAGAGTTATAAAGGCATTCCAGAGTGAATTCATGGGACTGTTGGTAAAAGCAACTGAGTTTTGCCTCCATAGTTCCAGCATCCCCCTCAGCTGTAGTTGCTGAGTAAAACTGCCTGGCTCCATTTCTCTGGACATAAATTAGATTATGCGTGTAAAATGTAATAGATAGAGTAATATATTTTACATAGCAGTGGTTTTGAATTTCCAAGCCCTGTATTTTACTCTGTTGGATGACTGTGAACATTTCATTCGCAAAATTGCAGAGTGATCCGCCCCCTACAGTCATGTAAAATAAGCTTATCATAATTCATGTGAACTGAGTAGCAGAAGCACAGAGAAGTGAGTGATCAGTAGTCTGTATTCATCATTCAGGGCTACTTCATAAGGGGGGGAGGGGACTTCTTTGGGCTCAGGGTGGACGTTCCCTGTCAAGTAAGTTAATAAACGGCCCGTGTTGAAAGATCTCAGCGTTGGAGCCCTATGCAGTCCCCCTGCTCCATTTGCCCGGTGGCCAGGCCCTGCTCCCACATCTCTTTTCTGATCATTTCTGCTCTGTCTTAGTTCTGCAGCCCAGGTGCCCTGCATCCTGCTTTGCTGCATGTAGTTCTAATTCTCTACTGCCTGTGACCTGTAGTTTATAGCAGGAATATTTGGGAAGGGGTCTACACAGAGCCAGTGGGTTTACAATTTGTGCTGGGCAGTACGAAAGAAAGAGAAAGAGAGAGAGAGAGAGAGAAAGAGAAAGAAAGAAAGAAAGAAAGAAAGAAAGAAAGAAAGAAAGAAAGAAAGAAAGAAAGAAAGAGAAGAAAGAAAGACAAATGCTCAGGAACTGGTCCCAGTCTAAAGCTAGCAAGAGTAAACAAGGGCTGTGACCTGCACTCCCAAAGGTCACTCAGTCATTTAACAGATATTTTTTGAGCTCCTAGGGGGTGGGGAACGCACTGGGGTTATAAATATGAGCAAGACAGCCTCTCTGAGAATGAGAAATACGTAAACAATTACAGTAGAGCAGGATGTCTCAACCTCAGCACATGTGACATTTTGAGCCCAGGAACTATATGTTAAGGGGTGCAGTGCTGTGTGTTGGAGGATGTGTAAGAGCATCTCCAGCTTGCACTTACTGCACGAGAACAGTGCCCCCACAGATATAACAACCAAAAATATCTCCCCTTTTTTTTTGGTTCCCTTGCTGGCAAAACCACTGTGGGGGTGGCTGGCTCTCAGGAGGTGCCTCTAATCCAGCCCAGGCCCAGCCTTACTGGAGGAGGTCATGTCCTGGAGGGCACCTGCAGGGTGAGAAGCCTTAGAGCTCAAGGAGGAAAAACCAGCTAGGCTTGAAGACTTAGAGGGAGGGGGAAAGTTCTGGGCCAGGCTGGGGGAGTTGCTTTTTGAGCCCAACCTTATGTATCCCCAGTTCACACTCGGCATCTAACACCATGTTAACAGCCTTCAGGAGCCACATAGGTAGACACGAGTGATGTGCTGTAAGAGGGGTTTAGGTCTCTCATTCTTGGTGCCTAATGGAAGAAACGACACTGTTTCAACCCTCTTCTTATGAATTCTCCATATAATTCTGACTAAATTAACTACCCATGTTAGCTAAGATGTGGACTCTTGATTAGTGAAATGAAGTTAGACCAAGATTCAAAACTTTGTTAGCAAAAACCTTTACTTGGCTTACTACACTTTGGGTCTGATTGCTGATAACCACACTTCATTTTGGCAATGGCTCGTCAAAGCACCTTTTTCACGTCTCTAGAACTCCCTCCCTTTCTCTCTCCACTACTCCCATAACTGGTTTCTTTTAGAGCAGTGATCTTCAACCTTCCTAATGCTGTGACTCTTTAATCCAGGTCTTCATGTTGTGGTGGCCTCCCCCAACCATAAAATTATTTTCGTTGCTACTTCATAATTATAATTTTCCTACTGCTATGAATCGTAATGTAAATATCTGACAGGCAGGATGGTCTCAGGCGATCCCTCTAAGAGGGCCATGACTGACAGGTTGAGAGCCACTGACTTAGAGGATGATCAGTATGGACTTCTGCTTACAGAGGCCTGTGTGTACTGTGTACTTGCTGGGTCTGCCCAGAAGCTCATGGAACAGTGACTGGACTGTCCCTTTGGGGCAGATCCATCTTGTGTCTGCTCAGCATCTTCTCCGATCCCTCCTATGGACTCTTTGGTTACTTCAGTGATTCTTCAGTTCATGACAAGAAACAGTAAGCGGCACTGGGCACCCTCTGTGTCCCAGGAGTGGAGATGCATAAAAGAGGGAGAAACAATAGAAGGTGGGAGAAAGTGAAAAACTGGCCCTAAGATTACACTAGCTGCTTCTATGTAAGGTATTTCATTTAATATCTCTGACCCAGCAGCATCACCCCACCTTATGGATAAGAACCATGTTTGACCTCGGGTAGCTAAGGGGTGGGTCCACCAGTGTGCTGGACTCTGTAGCCTCATGTTTCTTCTACTTCTATAGATGAATCACCCACCAAGACTTCTGTGTCTGATGAGCCCCAATTTCTCTGCCATTGGGACAGGGTCACTGTGGGTGTTGTCTGTCTAAACAGCAGGTCTGGACTTGGGTGACCTCCAGGTGTAAAAGTGAGGAAATCCCCATGTGTTCTGGGGGCTTCAGGGGACTCGAATGCATCTTTTCTGGCTTGTTCACATCATTGCCTCATTCTCAACTTATTGCAAGCACGCCTGTTCTTCCTCCTCTCCTCAGAGTTCTCCAGCTTCCTGCTCTCTGGGAAGTATGGAGTGAAACTGAAGAATCCAGGGCAGTATTCAAAAGCTCAGATCTCTGGGTTCCACCACCTTTCACTTACTGTTAGGTTTTGACTGTGTGGCTGATATATTTGCAAAATGATACACCATTCATGAGCCCTACTTGACCTTCTCTACAGGTCGCCGAAGGGCATGAAATAAAATATTGGCTAGAAAGGCATGCCACAAAGATGTGTGATGTACAGTTGGAAGGAGTACCATTTCAGCAATAAGGAAAACAAAACAAAACAAGCTAGGAAGCACATGTTTGGTGAAGAAAAGGGTGAATATGACTCTGTGAGTGAGTGAATCTAATTTTCCTGTCAGGCAAGCTGCTGGAAATGATAGCGAAGTGGTGATTTGTGGCATTTTGTGTGCAAGTACTATGGTTACTATAAAAAGGTATCTTTTACAAGGCTGTGGGGAGCAGGGTTCAATTATAGAGTACCTACCTATGTGTGTAAGGCTTTGTGTTTATGTATAACCACCTAAACCCATCAAAGAAATAAAAATAATGGAAAGATCTAACCAATTCATCTTTTTCCTTTGATGATGAAACAGAGGATCAGAGATATTGATGATTGATTCTTACGCAAGCTGAGTGAAGCTGAGAGGGTTTGACAGGTCAGTGAAGGTTTGCTTGGACTTCGTATGTAGGAAAAAGGGTAGCTCTGGGATACTTTTCATTTAGCTCTTCAAATAACTTTTGATATAGTCTCCTAGAAAAGCTTATTACATCCCCTAGAAGCTGAAGGGGAAAGAAACAAAAGTGACATTGGGGTTGCTTGGCCTTAAGTGGTTGGGAGATAGCAGTGGCCAGTCTGTGACAGCAGAGACAGTGAGCCTGCTTGATGGAAGGAGATAGGTCAGTTTGGAACAGACAGGTCTTCCAGGAATAGCAGAGAGTTAGGAGGACAACTGCCAACAGGTATTCAGTTCTCACCTGGAGATGTAGGAAGAAGACAACATTTAAGCCAAAGAACGCTAAACCTGACTGGAAGTACAGGAGGCACAGAACAAAACAAGGCACTTCTGGGCACTCACATTTGTTATTTGTTTGTTTGTTTTGAGACAAGATCTCATGTAGCCCAAGAAGACTTCAAACTCTGTAGTCAAGCATAATTTTGAACTCCTGATACTCCACCCTCCACCTCCCAAGTGCTGGGATTACAGGGCTTTGCTGTCAGCCCCAGCTTTGTTTCTTTTAAATAGAAACTCATTGTTGTATAAATTTTCAAGCATAAAAATAAAGGAATAAATGCAGATCCCATAGGTCCCTCACTTTGCTTCAGCATTTGTCAGCATTGGCCATCTTGTTTCACCAGCCCCCTCTGCTGAGCATTTCATTTCTGCTGGAATACTTAAAGCCAACTCCAGATTTTATATCCTACTTCATACACAAATCCTGGCTTGGAATTCTTAGTACTCCTGCCTCAGTTTCCTGTGTGGTTGGGATTACAGTGTGCACTATCACACATGACTTGAATTTATCTTGCTCGTATCTCTTCTGTCCTGGCTTCTCTGTCATCATAGTTGATCCTGTGCAGAGTTCTAAGAAGAGACTGGGTACCGTGCTACCCAAGAAAATCCTAGACATTAGTATGACAGTCACAGCCATAATTCTAGCATTTAGGAGGTATAGGCAATATCAGGCATCCAATGCCAGCTCTGGCTGTGTAGCAAGTTGGAGGCTAGCCTAGACCACATGAGACTTTTCCTCAAATGAATAAACAAACAAACACAAACTCCAATCCTAAAGGCAACACGGAGTTTCCTTACCAGCACTGCATGAGACAAGATCTCATGTAGCCCAAGAAGACTTCAAACTCTGTCTTGGGCTTGAAGACAGCATGTGTGATGCTGTGCCTAGCCATCTAAAAGATGCGGGGGAAGTGGAAATGTCTTTGCTTGACTCTACGGAGTTTATCAAGTAGTTGTAAGGAACTAACAGAAACTAACAGATTCACACAAGCAGTGCAGGCGGGACGTCAGGTACAGCTCAAACTCCACTTGGCTCAAAGCCCAGCTTTGACATTTAACAGCTGTGTGGTCCTGAGCAAGATGCTCTGTGTTGCCGAGCCTAATTCCTCAGTTTTAAAAGAGAGAGAAAAACTCTGCTGGCTTCAGGCTTATATATTCCGCTGACATTAGACAGCGGAGCTGGCCATAGCCCCAAGAGAGCTGCTTTCTCCTGACAGTGTGCACCCACAGTCACCAGCATGACTGAATGCTAGTCCTGGGCTTAGTATGTCAGATAGGTTGCCTCATTTGAGTCTTCTCAGCAGCTCTGTTCTATACATGTGTGTGTACACTGAGGATGGCAGGGCCACTTTGTGCACAGTGGCCTATGCAGTGAGTTAGGATTCCAGCCTAGGCAGGCTGATTCAGAGCTGAGTGTTCACATGTTAAACTGTTAGACCCAGTTGCTTTTCCAGATAGGTTAATAAGCATTGTTTGTGTTCTTGTAAATTGTTATCTGTTTGATGGAATAATCAGGAAAATTAATAATACATTTTCAGATAGTAAGTGATCAAAAGTACTTGTTTTTATGATTGTTATAAAATAATGAATTATTATACAAATGGTTAGATAATTCTGTGTAATTATTAAATTGCTGAGAGCCAAATAAAAACCCGACAAGAATATGGAAAGTGGCTAAATTAAAACACATTGAAGCCTTTATGGTGAGGGAGGGTAGATAGAACCCAGTAGGTCTTGGGCCATAAGGAAAGCTAACATCATTTCCCCAGGACGTGGAGGAGGGGTTCCACACGAAACCTCCTGATCATCCTGTTTATACAATGAATGTTCAAGTGACCAGAGAGAAGAGGGATGTGTCCCTGACCCCTTTTTAAGCAGACTATGTAAAAAATCATAAAAAATGTTGCCCTGACCCAGTTCAAGTACTCAGGGTAACTCTCAGCACAGCCCCTGCCTGATTCTGCAGTCTCAGCATGCCACTGAGCTTTGCATCTCATTGTTTATTCCCAGGTAATGGGTGGTCATAAAGGGCATAACTCTGAAGGTTGTCTGGTGAACTGCATGAGATAATGTAAGACCCAGGGCAGTACCAAGAGAAGACAAACACGGCAGAGAAGGAATCTCGCCTCTAGGTTGCCCTCTTAGGTCTGTCAGAATTACAGTCTCACCACCCTGTCTCACAAGGCAGTCAGGATCCTGGGGGAACCACGAAGGCAGCAGAGTGGGTATATTTCAAGGTACTCCTTCCACAGATTAGGACCCCGAGTAACAAAAGAAAGAAATCAAGGGGGGGTGCATTTGACCATCCAGTCCAGGTAGTTACTCTTGCTGCCATATTTCCTTAAGTCAGGACCTTTTCTCCAATGTCTTGAACATTTTAGAAGGCCATTTGGTTGAAGTGATGAAGCCTTTAGTAGGGCTTCTGGCTGCTGTTTAGATTATTCCTTTTTTCTAGGAGTCTGATGCTTAGTGTTTGAGCTACTGCGGGCAGGAAAGATGTTCGAAGCCACCAACATGGTGTGGTGTGTTTCTTGTGTGTACTCTTTTGTCAAGCCATATACAGGCCACTGGGGAGATGGGTATACATGAGAACGGTCTATGGCTGGGCAGATGAGGAATGCCAGCCAGGGAAGGCACATAATGTGTTCCATGAGAGGCTTCCCTCGTGGAACTGGAGGCTCAGATGAAAGCCCCCCAAGATTGAGTGAGACTAAAGTACTGACCAAAGAGAGGAAATAGCACGTGTAAAAATATGTGACTAGTAAATGCTCACTCCTAAATGGACCTCCAAATCATACCCTCCAAGGTTTGGGGAACATTGTTAAAGAGAGGGCAGAAACAGCATTAGAGGAAGGGTATTGCAGAACACTGTCTTCCAGGCATGACATGGCTCTTGCGCTGTCAAACTCTCAGCAGCGGTGATTGATTACCTGCATGGGAGTAGGATGCATGGCAATTAATGTTTGCTGGTGAGGAAGGAACATTTTCTCCAGTGTGGTAGCCACCAGTACCTGTAAATAAGCCCTGACTCATGTCTGTAGGCAACTGTAATTAACCTTGCTGGGTCACAAAACAGCAAAAGTCCAACCAGAAGGTAGGAGGGGACTGGCTAGGAAGAGAAAGTGATTAGTGGGAGTAGAAAGAGAACAAGAGAGGGTACTGGAGGGTGAATATGAATAAAATACACTATTGTACATGTATAAAAATGTCATAATGAAACTCATTATTTGTATAATTAATATGTTAATAAAAAGTCAACAACCCCCCGAGGGGGGAGCAGGCTTACCAGGCCACAGAGAAAGACAATGCAGCCAGTCCTGATGAGACCTGATAGGCTAGGGTCAGATGAAAGGGGAGGAGGACCTCCCCTATTAGTGGACTTGTCAGAGTGGCATGGGAGGAGATGAGGGAGGGTGGGTGGGATTGGGAGGGGGAAGAAGGAGGGGACTACAGATGGGATACAAAGTGAATAAACTGTAATTAATATAAAAATAAATTTAAAAAAGAAATCACTATAAAAAAATCAAACCTCCTAGAAGTAAGACAAAATATTTTATATTGGGACCCCATGGGGAGCTATTTTTACAACATTGCCAGGCTCTCAGAGCTCTCCGTAGAAGAGATGGCCTGGAAACATGGCCTTGGTTGGCCTGGTGATGAAATAGGGTCTGGGACAGATGACACAGTAGAAGCTCCAGGAGTGTGTTGCTTGCTCATCCAACCTGTGTGTGACCAGCACACGGCTCACTGCAGTGTTTTTTCATGAATGAAATGAGGACTTTACAATGTACTTTTTGTCCCTCAGGTCTATGGGTCTCTGAAATTATTTTTAAAGTTGAGGGGGGAAAGAATCAAGCAACTACTGCGACCAGATTTCAGTCCTTATTAGGTTGCAGAATGGAAACAGAGACAGAACCTGGTATTGAGAAAGAATTCAGAGAAGTATTTGAGAAGAGACAGCTTTGATATTGAATAGGAAGACCATGGCAATTCTAGTCAGTGCCAAGCCTGAGCTACCAATGAACAAGACATGAATCACAGGAGAAATCCAAGGAAGAGGAGAAAAGCCCTCCCAAAAGCAAAGGGCATTTGAAAATAAGCTCCTGAGCCCTCTTCTGGGAGGGAGAAGTTGCTTGGAATTTCGGTGACCAGTCACTGTGAATGGAGACTATGCCAGGGTGATTGTGATGACTGACACATGTGCCAGAGACCTGAACCCCCTGCAAACATAGGTCTCGGCGATGCAGCATGGAGGCTGCTGCTCTCTGTCCTGGGTGGGGGCACTGAAGGAGGTTGGCTCTCCAGCCCAGAAGGCCAACTGAGGCACTGTGTGAATTTTAACCACTGGGCAGGTGATGTATGAGTGCCCCCCTGCCGTGTGTCTGAATGTGTCTGTGTGTCTCCATGTATGTATGTTTCTCTATGTGTGCATGACTGTGTGTCTCTGTATGTATGCATGTCTCTCTCTGTGAATGTATATGCTTGTCTGTGTGTGTCTCTGTGTGCATGTGTGTGTGTGTGTGTGTGTGTGTGTGTGTGTTTGTGTGTATGTCTGTGTGGCTCTGTGTATATGTGCACATGTGTCTGCCTGTGTGTGTGTGTGTGCATGCAGGTATACACACACATGTCTGTATATGTATCTATACCTGTGCATATTTGTGTATCTATCTGTGTGTACATGTCTATGTGTCTCTGTCTGTCTGTCTGTATGGTTGTGTGTTGTGCATATCTGAGTCTGTGTGTGTATTGGTAAATGTTTGGATGGGGCACTTCAGTTACCTGAAGACCCTTGTGGCTAAGAGATAGACTCACTTAGGAAACTGGAAGAGCTAGGCTACAGATGAGCAGTGGTCCCTGAGAACTCCCAGGATGGAGAATGGAATGGGTCTTCTCTCCTGTGGCTTCGAACATGAGCCAGCTGCAGCGAGTCACTCTCTCCCTAGTCATAGTAGCAATAACAGTATCTGTTGTGTGCCAGACATCAGGCCAGGCCCATAACTGCCGGCCGCAGATCTCATAGGAAAATCATCAAAGCTCACTATATATTTATTCCCCATTTTACTGTATATTCCAGGGAGCCTGACAAGGCTGAGATTGCAAAGATAACTAGTAGTAAATTGCAAAGATAAAGAGTCATACCAAGTTTTCCTCAACTTCTTTCACAGGACACTGCATGACTCCTCCCCCAGTCCACAGCAGGTGCTCCACTTTGCCCTGCCTACGGTAATGCAGAACACAGCAACTCCAAGTGCTATTTAATTTTTTTTTTTACTTAGTAACGTTAAAAATGATATTTTTCTTATAATTAATTTGCATTGCTTTGATAACTACAGAAGGTGTACACTATGTTTGCTAATGGTGCTCCCAAGGGAACATCCAGCCTCTGGTGTCACAGAGGAAAGCAAAGCAGCCCAATATATTTAAGTGACCTATATATCCAAAGTCACACAGCTAGTTAGTTAGCAGAAGGGCCAAGGCCAGAACTGAAGAGCCAGCGTGACCCTCTCAGCTATCCTGATTGTCCCCACATTGCCACCCTGAGCCAGATACCCAGCTCTTTCCCATACTGCAGATAGGAGAACCTCTGTTGTCACCTGGGCTGTCCAGGAGAAAGAGACAGAGTTGTCTAGAGCATCTACACATGGAGTCTTTTCTGCACACAGCCTTGGAATCTCTTCTGTGAATAATAGCTATCTACTCAGACATACTTTAAAATGGCTTGTTTGTTTTGAAATTAAAAAAAAAAAAGAAAGCAAAGAAGAAAAACAGCAGAGGAAGCAGGTGGTAGTTTTTGAAAGAGTTGTCGCTGGAGATTTCTAAAAGCCAGTATAGAAACCAGCTAGTAAACTCCCCACTCCACCCAAGGTCTCCCGAAGCACTTAGAGCAGTCATGTTGCACCAGTATTTTTTAGTGTGCACCTCTAGACATCACACTGCTTCCTCGGGTCTCCACCTCTAGGCCTTATTACTGCCCGATAAGATGGACTCACCCTTGTTGTCATGGCTACAGTGGGAATGGCAGACTGAGACTTAATAAGGCTGTCAATACAGTACATGGCGAGGCTGGGCTTGAACCTGGGCTGGGTGACAGTGCTTATTCTCAGTTGCTGTGGATGCCAAGGCTGTGGTCCATGTCAAGGGCAGAGGCTGTAGCCATTTGACCAGGTGGGCATTTGAATAAGAGGTCTTCCTTTGGAGAAGACATTCAAAGGTCCTTTGTTGAGGCCCCTCTTTGTGATTAAAAGCAACAGTACTTTTCTACTCTGCTAGTCAAGATGCAAGAAATCAGCTGAAATGATCCAAAGTCAAGCATATTGTCCACTCCTGGGCTATTTCCTCTCCCCAAAGTATGCTCATGAGCATGCGCATGCGCGCGCACACACACACAAGAACATGCACACGCACATACACAGACACATACATGCAAACACACATGAACACATGCGCGCGCACACACTCACACAACCACGAGCGTGGACATCCAGCAGGACACACTATACCTCACACATGCAAAACAGCTAAGAATAAGATGAGTTCAAATAGTTCAAGCCAACAGTTGGCTGAAATTACAGACTCCAAGGCTGGTGGGCACAAGGCCAGGGCATTCTAATTCCATCTCTGCCAGCAGACTGGTATCTCCTTTTTAAAAGGAGAAGAGGCATTTTCTTTTCAGCAATAGCTGCAGGAGACCTTTCAGTGCTGATTTCTTTTGGACCTCCCTAAGTAAAAGAGAAAAGCTAGCTAATCTTTGTCTTTTTTAATGTGTGGCTTTCCTTGGTGAGCTGACAACTGTCATTTTAGAGAATTTGTGTATGACTGCTTATCTGCCTTGTGTTGCCTATAGCAACTAAGGTTTATTTTATGAACACATACACAACAGCCACTCTACAGTAGGCACTGCCCAAAATAATGTGCAAATAGTGTCTAGCCTCCTACTTCCAACCCTCATGGGAAACTGAGATAAGGGGTTCTGAGTAGCTTATGTGAAGCGACATAGCTGGCCGGTAAAAGCAATGGGCTTAGGATTCAGGTAGCCTGGCCCTTGCGTATTACTGATGAGCAGAGGAAAGTTGCAATTTCTTCTACCATAGAGTTCATTGTCTCCATGCTGTGCTTTTCTCCCACAGACACTGAGCCTGCAGGTCATGTATCCTGTGACCTTGGGGATAAGAAAGAACCCAACCAAACCACTGCAAGCGATGGGAAATGAGTCAGAGTCCATTTATGTTGATGATTTACTTTGTGAGGGAGATTTGTCCAGTGAGGGAACACACGAACTATGGCTGTTTGTAGCTTCTGTTTTCCACTTTGATGCCATGACTTATTTTGTTTGATACTCCAGGTCATTTCATTTCACTACCCACAAATACACATATTACCATTTCTACCTTCAGCCCCACTTCTGTGTCTGGGACGGAGTCATCTACGCTTCACCTCTTGTGCATTTGACCCCACATACTAAAAATAAGGGTGGGATGAACGTGTGGATTCCTCACAGGACAGATGGAGGGTTTACTAGAGGAGTGTGGGTTATGCTTTACAACAGCTGCATGTATGGAGCAAAATCATTCCAGTGACCTATTTTCAGATCTTGACACAGACATTTGGCTGAAACTTCAGCACGCACTATCTACAGAAGGAAGTGAATATAAACAACCTCATACATTACCCTGTACATTGGAATCCTGTGTTTTAATGGTTTCTCTTTGACCTGTCATATATTCTGTTGGCCATGGGAAAGGAAACCGCTTTCTCGTCTTTTAGGTGACAGGGACTGCAGGAAGCTAGACCGCGAGTTCCCTAGACATCATCCTGGTGACCCTCTCATTTTACCAGAGGCTTCTAAGCAACCCAGTGTCTCTCAAGGCATGATGCTGAGCATGGTACCAGAAGCAGGTCACCTGACTCAGGCCAACTGAGGTGAGTGAAGCCTGGTGAAAAGCTGGTGTGTAGAGGCTCTCCAAACCATCAAAGCACGTCTCTTGTCTCCTCCAGCCTCAACCACTACCGAGATACCAGTGCCCCCCTCTGTGATCTCACCTCATAGACCTGTTCTGAGCTTCAGGATTGAGTTTTCTGTGTACTGTGACTTCACCAGTGTTCCTTTGAACCATGTGGTAACTGCTGGTTCCTCCCCTACCATAAACAAATGTAGGACACACATTCCTTGGCCCCCAAAGCCACTGTTGGTTACCTTAGTCCTTGAAAATGCTGATGCTATCCGTTTTGTTCACTGATGAATTCCAACCACCTAGAATGTTGCTTGGAAGGCACACAACATCTATCAGATGAATAAAAGTCTCTTTTCTACTGAATTGATCAACTCTCATTCCTTAGCCTCATGGTCAAGGCCTTTATCATTGTATTCTTTCATAGTTTATGGCAGTTTCCAGTTATTTGTTGTTGTTTGTACACACTCATGTTCTCAGCTTGTCCTTCCCTTTTTTAGAGGACTTTTACTTTCTTTTCCCATGCTGCTTTGCTACATCAGATCTTCAGTGCCCCTTTCTTGATTTAATATTCTTTGTCTCTTCTTTACCCCCCTCTCCTCTCACCTTTCCTTTCTTTTTCCTCCGACTTCCTTCCCCTTCTTCCTTCCTTCCTTCCTTCTTTATGCAAAACCATTATGTAGAACCAGCATTCATACTGAGAGAACGTAGGTGCTACACAGAGGCGTACAAACCATGTGCACCTGGCTGGAATGCTATTTTACACAGTACCAGTTCAAGATGGTGCTTGCAATGCCAATGTTTGTATGTGTTGGTAAAGATGACCCCACCTTGCCTCCTTTCTTTGGAGCACAACAAGGAGTGGAACTGATAAAGGACAAAGGATTATGATGGCAGGTAAACTTAAATAGGGTCTTCTTTCTCTTTGAAACAGTTTTGCTGTGTAGACCAGGGTAACAGTGAATCCAGGACCCTCCTGCCTCAGCTCCCCAGGTACTGGGATATAAGCGTGTATCCACATGTCTATCTTGGGGTAGGTCTCTGAGAGATGAAGAAAATGAACAAGGAAGCACTTTGTAGCATGCTTCTGAGCTCTTCCTTTGCTCCCTCCCCAACTTGCTAGGTTTTTCCGTGGGGACATATTAAACAGATCAAGAATGTTCTGTATGAAAGCAAGGACAGGGACAGGAACAAAGTTCCTAAAGCCATAAATTGTTATAGTATAACCATCTGAAAGACACTTCACACTAGGACAGTGAGTCCAGGAAAAGAGGAAGGGTTTAAGTGTTACTTCTAAATTGTGGTGGCTGTAATTGGAAGTCTGACACACATATACAATTTAATTAACTTTTTAGAAATGTTGATAGTTCAGAAAGGCAGCAAAGTATTGCCATTGGATCACTGAAGGGGGTTAGAACGGTTGAAGTCGTCATTATTTGTGTTGATGGCTTGAACCACCCATGCTTCCAGCCCCAGAGCCCATGAAGTTGTTGGGAAGAAGAAAGGGATGTAGCACTTTGGACTCCTTTCATCTATTTGAACTGCAATCTCTCTACTTTTTATCCTTGTTAAGTTCTTGGATATAATATGGCATTTCCCTTGGATGGGTGGAGGTTCTGTTATTTAAAAAAAAAATCTATAAATCATTGCATTAGTTGAAGATGCTGCTTAGTCACTTTCCATGGTTGTAGGATGCTACAGCATTCTGCATGTCATTGTAAACCTCTGTCTTGTCTGTGCCTACTATAGTGCTCCTATTGGGCTGCAAGGCGTTCCACAGAATGTCTTTGTAGCTGCTGCTGGTAAGAGGTCCTTGCCGTCCCTCCCCATATTGTTGCTGATAGCCTGTTCCCAGCCGTGGCTTAAAATGGATCTTTGACTGTTGTCATCATGCCTGCCCTGATCCCCTACTTGGGCATCTGCCTGCTCCTCTTCACTCACACAGCTACCTGATCAGTGATGGTGGATGATGTATCTTCCTTGCCCACAGAGGAGCTCATATCACAGAGGACGATGTGAAATTCCCAGTCACATACTTCAGTGACCCCCTTGTATGTATTAACCTTCAGAGAATCATATTGTCTTTTTTTTTTTAAAATCTATTTCCTAGTAAGATCAGTTCCATTTGTTGTCTCATTTGACAGTTGCAGTTGAAAAATAAAAATGTCTGTGGCTTCTCTCCACAGTAGGCTTACAGTGGCACAGACAAGCAGAAACCGGGTCACTTGCTTCTTATATTATTATTGCTTACTGCTTTTGGTTTACATCTCAGGATGTACTGTTTTGCTTTGATTGGTATACACTTGTTGTGCCCCTGAGAATCTGAGTCAGGAAGAAAGAACTTAACTTCTTTAAAATTCTTAACAAGGTGCTGAAACGTGACAAAGCTGTGTGGGTGCTGGTGGAGAGAACTTTTGACTTATTCTTGACTCAAAGTTATTAAGTTGGTCTCAACAAACAAATGGTATTTGTTGAATTTAATGCATTCCCACAGACCAAAATAAATACAGAGGGAGAAAATATGACCAAAAATAAATAAAATTTAGGAAATCAACTACATGAATGAACAGAAAATAGATTAAAAAAAAAAGACATTTTAAATAAAATTCTTTGCTTTCATGACCATTAAACCCTGCCATCTTAAGGACATACTAGTCTTGTCTCTCTTTGCCAAAAATCACAAGACCTTTCACTCTTGTTCTCATGCTCCATGCAATGCTCTATTCAGAAAGTTCTGGGATTTTTTTTTCCTGGCTTCTTTGATGTTCCTTAGTTTGTTATGCTCAAGGCTGCATGGATGGGTGTCATGGGTTTTTACATTAGAACAGAACTGGAGTCAGGAAGATCTTTCACACAGAATTTAAGGATATATAGAATATGTTGGACAGTCCTATATGCCTTTAAAAATTAAATCAGGGACTGTTGCTGAGCAAGCATGAGGACTTGAGTTCAAATCCCCATGAGAATGGTTCATCACAGTATAATTTGGTCATGGATAGGACTCCCACACATAAAGTCAAGTGGAATTTTGAGAGCTGCTAGGAACCTGAAGAAAAGCTGATTAGCGTATTGTATAAAAAAATCAGAATATAAAATTTATGTATTACCACAACTGTGTAAAAATGCAGTGATGGAGATATTAGCTGTTTTCTTTTACTCATCTTTATTTTCTCACTTTTCTGTAAGGAGCATGGATTTTAATCATTAGATAATGGGTGTGTTGAAAACAGAAGTGTCACCTTTCTCGGTAATTTTCAGTTCTGCTTTTAATGCTGTCTCTGGCCCTTGATACTTCTCCCGAAACAGTGTTTTTCAGCCTTGGCTAGCTGAGGGAGTTCCTTTATACACTGCAGGGTGTTTAGCCTCTTATGTAATGCACATAGATCGTGCCCTCTATGTAATGAGATGCCACTAGTTTGTCCTCAACTGTGACAACCCAAAATTTCTCCACACAGGACCAGGTGTCCTCTGAGGGGACCCCCGTGTCTGAGAACCACTGTTCTGGAATCATGTGCTGGTGTGTTCCCAAGGGCTCAAGCCTGGGGACCCCACACAAGGTACAGGGACTGTTGAGTGTGCACCATAATGAAGTCTATGAAAACCATTCACTTTTCCATAGAACACTTCTTCACCAGAGAGGTGTTTGGTCTGAAAAAGATGGGACAGCAGGTAGCCCTAGACCTTCCCTTTGTGGGGTGGGATGCCCTAGGAGGAATTTAGCTGCTTGTAGGCAAAAGTCTAATGAGGAAGGGATCTGACAGAGACGCCACCAGTATGGTTCACAGGAAGAAAGTGGAAGCCGAATTCCCAGCCTGAGAGAAGAATGAAAGCAGAAGTGCTGTTGACTAGACACTGTGGAGCCTGTCCCGGAGAACTAAAGCTCCTTAAATTCCTCTGGTCAGGGAGCAGGCTTGTCCTCAGAGCTGGGGGCAGCTCTCAGCATGTGGCTGGAAGAAGCAGAAGCTCAGGTGAGGAGGTGGGTGGGAGGGTAGCTGGAAAGCACCTGAACAGCATTGTGGAGGCTTGGAATTAAGACCAAGACACATATACCTGGTGTGGAAGGGAGGACAGAAAGAGAGCTGTCTTTCCTCTAGGGACGATCTGGAGAAGTGAATGGTATTTTCAACATGATCAGTGGAGAAAATGGGCTTTGAGCACTTTATAATGTATTTGTGATCGTCGGTGTTTGTAGAGGCTTCTGGCTGTCAGTAGCTTTCATGACACTACTACTGATCATATCTGTGATTTATATGCAACCTTGTCTAGGAATAAAACACTAATCATGAGATCTTTTTTCCTATGGGAAAATATATCTTGCTTTACTACTACAGTGTTCTTTATGATGACTTTTCCAGAAATGTGTGGCAAAGATTCCCTATACAGTTGGGGTTTGCTTTCTCTATGCATGGGGTTTCGTGCCCTTGTCTTCCTCCATGGCCAATGGCTAATTTATTTTTTATCCTTTGCTAGTAATAAATCTTGATGTGTTCTCTTTTAAATAATGTGTAGAGCACAGGAAAAATGAATAGGAGATCATCAAGATAATGGCTTATATTGAGTAATATATATTTCATTAAATAAATTATTTAATTAAGCTGAATGATATAAAATTTCCATTTTATATGTCAAAAACCAGTCAGGCAGCAGCAATTTCACATGGCCCAGCCAAATACTAATGTTGGCTATAAAGAAAAAATTTTTAAGAAGTGAATATTCTATTTTTTTATTGCTTTAAAATTTTTTTCAGAGGCTCCTTTCTCCGAAGACAGTCACAAACTTTGGCTGTGCATCATGTTGGGCATGGCTGGAATTCAACACATTATTTTTGCTTAAAATCTTGTTTCCATTGGAACAAGAGTTCTCAACCCTGGCTGCTCACAGAATCCCTGGGGAACCCTCAGAATACTGATCCTACCCTAGGCTGACAAGTCTGTCCTCTGGGGCTGGCATGTGGTGGAGCCGGACTCAGCCTTGTCAGGTGTGCTCTGTGGATGGCACAGTGGCGCAGCCAGGCTTGAGAACGACTGTGCCAGGGTTCCACTCTGAGAGGAGTCTGTATGACTTCCCAGGCCACCTCACCCCCAGAACTATCTCCCTGTTGTACTTTGAACCCAAAAAAACCCAAAGGCAACGTAACGTAAAATAAGCTGAACTTGGTTAGCTACTGTTTTGGTTTTCATTCAATAGAATATTGATTTAGCAGCTATTAGGACCTCGATCCCATGGCTGAGTATTTTTGGAAAATCATGACGGTGTAGAGAGAAGTTTGGCCTCCTTAAATAGGTGATTAAGCAAGATAACCAGAGACAAATCTATAAAGATAGAAATCAGATTAGTGGCTGTGTAGGGCTGGTGTGGACTGATGAGGAGTGTGGAGATGTGGGGTGATTGCAGTCTGTATGGTGTGGGAACGGTTGCTCAATTCTCTGATTATATTAAATACCATTGACTTGTACGCTGTGAGTGAGTGGACTATATAGAATGCTAGTTATACCTTACTAATGCTCCTATTTTCTTAAGCCAAAAGTTGTCTTTTCTGGTAAGTTCAGACACTAAAAAAGCGACTTAGGAAAAGCAAAGGAGATGCTGTGTGCAGTAACTCATCCCTTTCAAGAGTGTCAGAGCTTAGAGCAGATTGTCACTGAAACCAAACAAAGTACATCCTACTTGGAGACATTTAGTACCACCACCTATATTCCAAATAGGTTCTGAGTGTTCAAAGAGATAGGAGGGCCCAGAAGGCATAGATGTCATAAGTGAGTAAAGGACAAGAATTTTCAGGGAGCTCACTGCCCCAGGTACTTCAGGAAGCCATCTCCATTAGACTCATTCATTCAGTCATCACACAACCATCTCCATTCTGCCAAATTGAAACTAAGGGGCCCAGAAGGGATCTAACTCAAAGCCATGGTGTGAGTTAAGTGGTGGCATGTGGAGCACCGTAAAGAGTGGAGAGGACTCTGATGGGAGTGTGAAGATGAAAGAATGTGAAGTGACTATGGACAAGGAAACATGAGTATGCCAGCAGGACAGACAGTGCACAGCAGTGGGCTTGGCTCCACTAGTGGTGAAAGCTGTGGCTACAGGGATGCACAGGGAAAGCTTCTGAGCTCTCCCAACTATTCTAAGGAACGCAAATGCATCACTGAAAACAGCTAGGTCAAAGCTGGGCTTCTGAAAGCCAGGCACAATGTTCTAAGTGTGCAGACATGTACCTATCTAAAAGAGTGTTTATCTGGATCAGTTTCAGTATCTCACCTGGTATGTGGCTGGGCATAATCACAGGACCTGCCATCCCATTTAGTTCCATGACATGACTTCTGGGGACAGCCACCAAACAAGAAGGCAAGTGTGGGGCAGCTGCAAAGTCTCCCTAGGGGCTGCCTTGCGATTCTTCATTCCTTGTGGTGGCTGAGGGGAACATCTGAGCAAAGTGCCAAATGCTCTTGACCATTAACATCCGGTGAATCTTGGGAGGTGGGGAAGAAATGCCTGTTTCACCTCCCCCAAAGAGGAGCAAATAGAGTTCCAGCTTTTCCCTTCCTCCTTCACGGGATATCTACCCACGGGGATGAAGGAGGGGAGGACAGAGGAGTTTGTGTCCTTCTAGAGTCTCAGGCTGATGGCCCAGTTTCAGATCAGCTCTTGAGTGTCAGGCACAGTAGCTTTTAATCCCTGTGAACTCAGTCCCTTCCACTCTCTTAGCTTGCTCTATCACAAGCCAGTTCATTCATGAGAATTTTTCCAACATCTTTTCCGGTTCTGACTTTCCTTTTGCCTTGGATTTTTATACCAAGCCTCAGCGCCTCACTTGTAGCTCAGCGTTATTGTCTCCATATCACCTCCAATCAAGACTCTATTGTAGTACTCTATTAAGAATAGTGTATCTATTCTTTCCCTATTTCTTTTCCTCTGGACTCAACCCTCAGTCAGCCCTATTATATCCTATCCTGCTAGTTTTCCCTTGCAGTAGCCCTTCCTCCCAGTGAAGCCAGCCTGTTCCCTTCTTTGACCTCCTCTGAACTCCTGGAGCTCTAGTTGCTTAAATCTCTCTCTAAGCCTCTTCTCACTTATTACCTCCCGTTTGCCCCCTGCCTTCCTCACCACCCTGTCATACAAGAGATGCTAGATGGGACATTGATTAATTGATTAATCAGGGAATGCTTCCTGAAACAGGAATAAAGGGTGATAATTGTGTTGATGTCCAATAGCCGGCCTCCTGGGGGTTGGGCAGTAGGAGTCCCCAAAGCACAGCAATCTTAGGTGTGCTTGTCCTCCATTCTTCCCCTCTTCTCCAGAAAGAGCCCCCAGTATCATCCCTGCACAGTATTCCAAATGCTCCCCTCCATTTCCTCCTATTAGCATAGCACCTTCACCCCTGAGACACAAATAAGCAAAGTGGAGGTTTGTTCATCCATCCCAAATGCAACAAATCAATCTCCTGTTCTCTCTGCTCCATGCTCATGAAGTAACTGGCCAAGCAAGAATCAAGGTCAGAGTTCTTGTAGTGATTGTAGAAAGGTTTGAAAGAAGAAAGTGTTATATTCTCTGTAGTACAAAAGGTGTTCCCACTCCTGGGTCTTGAGTGATGGTAGAACCTTCCACCTGAGCTGCATTTGCTTCTGAAACAACATCTGTTGGTATCCAGTGCAGCTTCTCAATCACTGGGATTTGAGCAGAAATGTAACACAGTAAAACAACAAACAAGTAAACAAAAAAACTTCTGTTCTGAGCTTAGCACTGTATCTTCACTGATTCCTACCCACTCTGCTCTGAGTAAGTCCTGGTGGCCTGTGTGCCATCTGCCCACGCAGCCCAGGAACTCATGCCAAAGGCTGGCTGCACTGACTTTGTTTGCTCCCTGCCTCTGGCATGATGGTTATGCCTAGTAAAAGCAGATGCCACAGGCCAGCTAAAAGCTAAGGGATATTTCATGAGTTCCAACTGTATGCAATATAATATGCCATGTCACTGGATCTGTGAGGGCATGAAGGGGAGAGAGCCTTGGAATACCCACAAGCAGTTGACCATTGATCACACCTGCATGTTGTCCTCTATACACTCTCAGGAAACATGACAATACATAACTATTCAGAGCTGCCTCAAAGCAAAGGACAATAGTATTTTAATTTATTGCAAGAAATTCAAAGAATCTGGAGACAAAGAACTCTTGTCTGCTTTTTACACATTCACATTTCACACCATAATTCTTTATACCAAACACTGTCGCCTGATTCTTTCAACAAAAGACCTCTTTGTTTTGAGAACCAAGAAAAACCTTAAACTCACCAGGACAACACAACAGGCTCTTAAAATTACAAAGCGTAAGAGCTAAAATGCTCTATTTAGGGAGTGTAAATTAGACAAATATTTAAGTTTTGTTAATTAGTAAATTGTTTCAGTTAAAAAAAAAAACAAGTTTAGCTCTGTTTTCAGGTTTTGTAGGATATTGGAGTGTGTGAAGTCTATGGAGGTCTTTGGAGGGTGGGCATATTTTTCTTATCTGACTACATCATGAGGACAGATGATGTGAGAGATAATAGCTTTCTCATACCCTTGTGTCCTCTCAAGATCAAGTATGTTGCTTTTGACCTTTGGTCTCTCAGTATATTAATCCAGAGCTCATGTGCTCACACACACACTGGAGCTGAGAACCTCTATGACAGGATATTAGCAATTGTTAACTGCTGGCATGGGGGAACAGTTTTGGGAAAGAGTGTTGCTGCTGGCAAGTCAACTGTGCTCTGGTGGGAAGCTTCACACCCAGGACAAACCCATCTTGAAGGGAAGAAAGAAAGAAAGAGAGAGAGAAAGAAAAAGAAAGAAAGAAAGAAAGAAAGAAAGAAAGAAAGAAAGAAAGAAAGAAAGAAAGAAAGGAAGGAAGGAAGGAAGGAAGGAAGAAAGAAAGAAAGGATCTAAAATTGAGTGATTAGGGAAGGGGGCTGGATGTGGGTAAAGTTGGGACAGAAATGGTGGATTTGATCAAAACATCTACAAAACTCTCAGAAAACGTTTTAAAAAGACATTTGTTTTACAATAAAATGCATTTTTTTCTGATAAAAAAGAAAATATGAGAATGAGTGGTTCTTGACTCAAACTGCATCCACTTGTAAGAGCCCACATGGAACTGTTTTTCATATACTGTTTTCTCTCCTTAGGGCATTTCTGCCTCTCTTGACTTCCCCCAGTTTTGTTTTTACCTTCAAATTGTGCTAAAGTGTCCTCTTAGAATAAGCCTTCTGTGGTTGATTAAGACCCTCCTGTTTCTGAAGCATGCTGTGCTCACTCATTGCAGAACTGTGCAGGACATATCATGCATATCATGTCTACTGCTTTATAACTGTCCAGAAACTTCCCAGCTTCCCTGATACTAAGTAGTGTTCCTGAAGACTGAAAAACAAACGAACAAAAGACTTTTAGTGACCATTTTGTCAGTAGCTCCTGGCAGGTTATTACACACAAAATATACATCCAGTAAATCATTGTGGGTAAGTGAACAGAGTCCAGTCAGGGAAGACATTCTTAGGCATAGATTTCTTCTTCATCCATGTCTGTACTTCATGCAGTCTGAGCTTCTCCAGAAAAATCCTATAGACAGGCACTACAGTCTGGCCTGAGTGTTCTGCTGGAGAGTTGTCCTCTGCCTGCAAAACCCTAGGATGTCTTCTGGGCTCAAGCCATGATTGGCTGCCTACCTTTAAGCCTCTGAATAAAAAAGTTTGCTCTCTCTCTCTCTCTCTCTCTCTCTCTCTCTTTCCCTCACACATACACAAATGATTTAGGCATTAATGTTATTATGACTACTCAGATACAAAACTGGAGACAGAATTTACAGCTAATTACTCTCTTTGAATCTTGGAATAATCAACTTACCTGTTCCAATTAGATGCTGGCAGTTAAGGGTCCAATATGGTCAATAAGATGCAAAGATCACATTCCTACTGCCCACACTAAGGCCTCTTCTTACTTAGCCATCTCTGAATGTCAAAACAATATGTTCTAATAGGTCCACTTCAACCTCAGGCCATCTTCAAGCAGAACAGGATTAAAAGCTCAAGAGGGACTATGACAAAGCAGGACCATAACTCTGATGCGCGACACATACACACACACACACACACACACACCCTAAAAACAGACCAACAGACATGATGAAAATCTCTGAATTAACACACACAGCCAAGCCAGCCAATAGTCTGCAAAGGTACTCCAGACATCAATTACAAAAAGGGTGACCTTGTCAATGAATGGTGCTGGGGAAACTAGACATCCATATACATAAACATGGAACTTCTCTCCTTCTTGCCATATGAAAAAATCATATATATATATATATATGATCACAATATATATAAATCATATATATATATATAAGTATCACAATAAAAAAAGTTGAGGAGAGAAATGAGGTGTTGGTCCAAAAGCAGTGACAGAGGCAGAGGAGCCCTGAGAACGATGAAGACAGAGGCAACAATGGCTCTTTCCAGGTGGCCAGAGGGAGAGGGTTAGAAAATGGGTCAAGGGCAGCAAGAATCCTGTCCATGAAAGGAATAACACACAGAAAGCCAGTAGCCTGGTCCCATGATTGTCTTTGATCCTCTCTCTTCCAATTCAGAACCTGCAGCATCCCTTAGCATGGGACTTCCAGAACTTTCTGTCCCTCACAGCTTTCCATGTGTACAGCTTAGCAAGAATGAGGCTCCAGGGAACAGGACTACAGCACTTGTGGTTGTTTGCTTTTATCTTGCAGGGGATTTGGCCTCGTGTGTTTCACTAGAATGACCTACTGCTCTTCAGAGCTACAAGGAGCCTAGCAGATCAAGCCTTTAAGTCTCTTCTGTAGGCCTAATTCACCGCCTGACATTGAAACCTAACAACATAATCCATTTTTTCTAATTTGATTTTTTTTCTTTTCCAGAGGCTTCCTTGGCAGCTAGGTTTTCTCATTATGACATGATTCATCTCTGTGGTAATTCCCATTAGAATAAGTATCTCAGGCGTGATTCATCTCAGCAGATATTAAACTAGAAGTTTCCTTTATAACTGTCTATTACTTTCACAGCCATGAGTAACTTTAGCAAGAGATGCCCCTCCCTCTAGCTGGCACTTGTTAGTTTGCCCGTGCTAGATTTAAACCCAGATGCTTTGAAGCATGGGAGCTGAATAGGATTTCAGCAGTGCTCTCTGTGTCTTTTTCTAGAAGGATCGCATGGATGGGAAGGCTCATCAGAGGAGCACAATCAGAGATTAAAGATAATGTAAGAATCTCCTTCAAGTTTATGGTAGCAGATCTGAAATTCTGTCAGGGATCAGAATCCTGTGGAAAGCTGGTTAAACACAGATACCTGGGTTCTGGTTCCAGAGGGGTTTTTTAATGTTTGTTTTGTTTTGTTTTGTTTTGTTTTTTGAATATGTTATTTTAATTAATAAACTGATAATTTCATCATGCACTCATCCACCACTCCTCCCCTTAACTCCTTCCACACTTTTATGTCCTTTTTTTTTTTTTTTCTTGTTTGAGTTTGTGCTGCACACATACATATGGGTGTGAGGCCACCCACTAGAATGTGGTCAACCTACTGTGAGCCACAGCCTTAGAGAAAACTGACTCTCCCAACCCAGGCAGCTATCGATGAGCAACTTCTCAGCCAGGGGAGGGGATTCAGGAGTCCAGCCCCCAGCCCCCACCCCCAGCCCCCACCCCCAGCCCCACTGGAATGTTGACCGGCTTGATCATGCGTAGTGTACACAGTGGTTGTGAGTGAGTCCAGAAGACACTGTTTCCTTTGGGTGCTCTCCAATCTTCAGCTCTTCTGAGATGGTTCATGAACTTTGCAGGGAGAGGACAATACAGATGTCCCATTTGTAGCTGAGCACTGTGTAGATACCTCTTTCCTGCATTTTTGTTGTTGTTGTTGTTGTTGTTAGTTTCTGGGTTAACTGCCTGCCATTCACTGCACAGAGAAATGTCTCTAATGAGAGCTGCAGCATCTACAGATACTGAGATGTAAACTCAGAGGGTAGTTTGTTACTGTGTCTAGTTAGCAGAATAGTAGTGATTGATTCACCGGTGTGGTCCATGAGGCCCTCCACTGTAGGCTCTCAGCCATGTGTACAGTACCAGGCTGATGCTTCCTCCTGAGGAAGGAGCTCAGGTTTTCAATTACATCTGGGGATTGCAATTCTAACAAGTTCCCAAGTGGTGCATACTACCACTGATGGCCTGCCCTTATTTTGAGATTCAAGACTATAAGGCTCCAATTCTCCTTTTTACCCCACCTCTACTGTTTATAAAATGTCCCTGTGCTGGGAGCAAGGGATTCAATAAGAGATGGTCCCCACAGCACAGCAAAGGAGCAAACACTGGCTTTTGTGCTTCATAAGAAACAACACTATAAGGCTTTACTTTGAATGTGGTTGGAGTACCAGAAAGAAAATGCTTATTTCTTGCTTATGACCAGACAAAGGAAGCCATGTGGGCTGGAAGAAGTTGTGGGGAAGTGTATTTGTTGTTGTGAAATCCCCAACTCGTCCCGTGGACGCCCTCTTTTACTCCTGAGATGCTCCCTGGTAATGAAGGCTCAGTGTGCTTCCTGTAGAAGCCAGTGTTGCCTCTCCAGCTAACTGGCGCGGTGCTCATGAAGTCTTTATTTTGGGATCTTTGGAATTGTGTTTGGTCAGTGCCTTGTGCATGGTCTCAGTACTCTCAGGAGAATGGAATTCTCCATACAGACTCTGGAATGGAATGTGGAATCGGGAGCAGAGGAAACACAGACTACTGCCAAAATGTGACTCTCTATCCTTTTCATTAGGTCTCCAAGCCATTCCTGTTTTTCTTTACCCCTAGGCAATTTGGTAGCTCTCTTTAATCATTGCCTTTGATTTACATGTGAAAATCCATGCGAAACTGCCTTCAACCTTTGAAATTTTTCTAGAACCTTCTAGACACTGCTTTTAGATTCCAGCCTTTAAGAGAAGATTTTTTAGGCCAGTAAAAAGGGATTCCAGACCAATACACCATATACAACTTTTATTTCACCTATTAACTTGTGAACTTATGATTAACAGAGTTCAAACAACCTTATTTGACTCTCTAGCCCAGCATGCTCTAAAAAGCATATTATAGGGGAGGACAAGGGTGCTGTTGGAAGTACATGTGCAGTCACTACTGAAGTGATCGCTGATATTGTAGAACATTGATAAGAAGGAAGGGAGCACAACAGTCAACCTGGATTGGAGAATAAGGGTCATCAAAATAATTATTGAGTCTGGAAGGATGGCTCAGTGGTTAAGAGCTCTGGCTGCTCTTCTTGGGGACCTGGGTTTGATTCTTAGCACTCACATCGTGGCTCACTACCATCTGTAACTCCAGTTCCACGGGATGCAATGCCCTCTGTGGACATCTGCAGGTACTGTGTGCATGGGGCACACAGATGTACAAACACCCATTCATGTAAAATAAATAAATCTTTTAAAAAAAATTTAAAGCGGTATTAAGGTCAGTTAATATGCCCCTTCCCAGCTTAAGAAGGTGAGTACATCTGAGAAGAGAAACTTTTAAAGGACCATGTTGACAGTCTGGTCTGCCCTTCTCATGTCAACGATAAAAATATTGGGCCAGGTGTGATAGCACACACGTCTAACTCAACACTAGGGAGGCAGAGGCAGATGGATCTCCTTGAGCTCTGGTCTACATAGCAGGCTTCACATCAGTTAGCTCTGCCTAATGAGACCCTATCTTGAGAGTGGCAGTGGTGGAGACTCTAGGGCAGTCTTACTATTATTTTTTTAAAATCACCTCTTTCAGTCATTCGTCATAAAGTTTGTAAGTCTAACAATGTTGATTGGGCTAATTTGATTTAGGGAAGTCAATTCATACATCCCTATGCTGGGTTTAATGAGTCTCTTTGGTCCTTCCAAATGATCATTTTTATGAACATTTATTATTAAAGATAGATAAGATTAGTATTCTTGACCCTAAACCAATCAATCAGCATATGATAATGTGATAGTACTGAAGATGATGAGTAAAATTTTCAGGACTGGCCACATTTTGTTAGTAACAGCGACAACCTCATTTGGCAATAGCTGTTTTGAATACTTTGTGAGGATTTGATATAATTTAGTGTATAATGTATATATATATATATATATATATATATATATATATATATATAATATTCACCAAATGCTCTTGATCCATGTCATCTGTGGTTCAGATGAGTCAAGTGGATCCACGACCCCAAAAGTTGAAAGATTCTCAGGAAGTGTGTGTTGAAGATATATTATAGAGAGACTCATTCATTAATCTGGGGGTGTTTATTGAGATACTGTAATACCTACCACTGCTCTGGACTTAGAGCAAGGAAAAACAAAATGCCCATGGGCTGAGCTTCTGCTAGGAGTAAGGGAGGGAATCTTAGGGGCTTGACAGCTCTTGCTTTTCCATCTGTAGTGGACTGGCCAGGGATTCAGCTCGGTAATTAGTAACACTGTGCTGGAGTTTCGGGTTCCTGACACCAAGTCCTAGCCATGTGTACCTTATTTTTAAATGCTGGTTGTAGCAGGGCCTCTTATTTGAGCTTGTCTGAGTCCTCCATAGAATCATGTTTCAGTGCTCAGTGCCTGGTTCATTTGTGCATCCCAGAAATGTTGAGGTGATGACAAGCATCACGGGGTCAGTGAACCCCTAAGTAAAGACGTTCTTTCTATCAGAAGATTTCTGAAGGTGTACGGCCAGGACCTAAGACATTCTTTCCCATGACTCTGATCCTAGAAAGACGACGTTGGAAACAAAACTGTGCCACGTTGACTCCCCTTTGCCGTTCCTTCAAGTGAATGCAAAGTCCCTTCTCGCTGTACGGAGGAACAAGCTTTCTTCCTGAGTAAGGGCTGCTAATGTGGTGTGTTGTGGCTGCTTTGTGCCTCCCTGGGCTCTGCAGCCCTTGGCTGTGTTCTCACCTGCATCATGGTGCAGTCTTCACCTTCACTATACTTGTTTTGTTCTGTTTTGGATTTGGACTCCATGTCCTGGTACTGGTCTCTTCAAGGCATCGCTTCTAGAATCACAAAGAACTTCACATGTTGCTATATTTTTACAGATGTTGCCTAAGCATTAGTAAAGTCATGCAGAAAGTGACCTTAACATGTGAAGGTTATTTTGTTCCAAACGCTCCTGGCCATGTTATCCCCAGCACGATGTTACAATGGGATAAGTGTAATTCTGTGGAGAGGATCATTTACAATTGCTAAACTGAGGAGGCCTGAGGGGCACTGAGTACAGCATTGATCTTACTATGTAAATCTTAAATTACTAAAAACTTAACAATGCCTAAATGTAGATTCTGTGTTAATTCCCTATTTTGTTTTGTCTTATTTTACTTACAGAAATGTAAGCAAGACCTATATGGTCCATTCAAAATATGTCTTGACTATATAGAACACTATGCTTTTGTTATTAGTACTGAGATTTGAGTACAGGGCTTTTACATGCTGGGCCATCGCTTTACTGTGAGTCTACAGAGTGTGATGTACAGAGTGTACAGAATGTGATGACCTTTTATCCTAGTACTTGAGAGACAGAGACAGGTGGCTTTCTGTGAGTTTGAGGTCAATCTGGTCTACATAGTGAGTTAAATATGTTACACGTGTTCATATTTGCAAGTGCAGGCTCATACACGCAATAGTGTATGTGTGTGGAGGTCAGAGGGCAACCTTGAATTTGGTTCTTGCCCTTTGCTTTGTTTAATACAGACAAGGTTGTTTTGCTGTTTGCCACTGTGTAGACCGAGGTAGCTGGCCTATGAGCTTCAATTATTTTCCTGTCTCTGTCTCCAGTCTTGACATAGGGACATGCATCTGTCTCTATATGAGTGCTTTGGATTTGAACTCAGACCATCATGCTTGTCATTTGCCAAGTTTTAATTAATGTATTTGCTTTGCTTGCTTGCTGTCATCTTCCCCATTGACATGGTACTTCTCAATGGATTGCCAGTAGTTTAGCTAGGCATGGTAAATGTGCTCAGTAAATACAAATGGATTGTTAAACAATTGAAGGAGAGAACTAACACATGGCTGTTTATCAAACTTGGTGGCTATATTTTGATATGTTCATTTTATCTAAAAAATAATATTGACCCATGCAGGGCAGTAGTCTGTCGTCTTTTCAGCATGTACTCTTACCACATTAATCAAATAGGATAAAGTTTATATGGTTTTTCACTTTGTGATTTCAAAACTATAAATCTCCATATAAAGGAAACACTTTTGGTCATTCATTAGTCACAACTTGACTATTTTAAAAAGTAATTTAGCATGAGAAGGAAAAGCATGAATATAAACAACATCAGTGTTAGCATCGCTGAGACCCCTTGCCAAAGAACAATGGGACCTTGAGTCACACAATTGAGCTGTGTGACCATGCATGGGACAATAGATAAAGCTAGGTAAAGGAGCAGGATTATCATGACTCTTAATCTAGGCTTAGCTATGTAAGGTTAGCTATGTTTCTCACCTGCAAAATAAAATCAATCTAGATAATTTGGGGTCAACACCGATATGCCCAACACCTCACCTGATGTCTGTTCCCGTGGCTTTCCACGGCAGTCGTTTACTTGCTCCATGATTCTATGAACTACCTGGCTGTTCTACCTGGATCCACTAGTATCTACATGGCTGCCTTATGCATCTGTGGCAGCAATGGAGGACCTGGGAACCAAGGTGGTTTCACAGCAAGGCTGGATGTTGGCGAACCATCAGCTGCCGTGACAGAAGCAACTGAGCTAGGGTCTCATCTGCTAACTGGCCAACTGGGGTTTCTTCACATTGTAGTTGTTGCAAAGCCCAAAACAACAACAGGGGACAGACCCCACTATAAAAATATTTTTGTTAGGTTCTGCTTGAATAAGTTCCCACTGGGAAAGCAAGTGATGAGTTAGTAGGGAGAGAATGCACAGTTTTACAGCTGCCACAGTCAGTACAGGCGCCGCTGTCACCATTTACTGAGCTCCAGATGCTCTTTTAATGTACTATCTGCATCAGAGACTGCAATTCTAGCCTCAACTTTATGAAGCAGATATGTCCATCTATCACAGAGAATGGTACAGCAATGGTTTATCCAAGGAAGATCACACAGCTGGAAAGCAGGAGAGGGAGCTGGGAGGCAGAGCTATGCTCCAGAGCCTTGGTAAGTAATGAGGCTGCTCTTTCTGCTGTGTGCATACCAGATGGCCAAGGCTCCTTCCTTTTTATAAGGAAGTGATCTGGTAAGAGCTAGTAACTGGTTTTGGCATGTTCCCTGATTACCATATCTACCACCATTCTGTCCACAGCTCAGCATTCTTCTAATAAATGTTTTGGGTTTGTTTGTCAAAAATTGGTATGACTAGGGCTTGCTAACTCAGATTCTCTTTTCTGGGCTTTGGTGGTAGAGGTGATAGAGACATCGACATTCGTTCTTAGAGCTCTTTCCCTTCTATTTCTTTGTTCAAGTTTAAAGTGAGGTGCAACCTTTTATTGTATTTTATTTTTAATTAAATATAATTACATGATTTCTCCCTTCCAGCCCTTTCTGTATCTCCTTGCTCCCTCTCAAATTCATGGCCTCTTTTTCGTTATATACACACACACATAAATATACAAACACAACCTGCTGAGTTCACTTACTTGTATGCATTTGATCCCAAAGCTGACTGCTTGGTATTGGATGACCAATTAAGGGTCCCATCCCTGAGGAAGACTAATTAATTCTCCTGCTCACAGCCTTCCTTAGTTGCCTGTAGTTCCTTGTCTCGGGGTGGGGCCCTGTGAGACTTCCCACTTGCAGAGTAGCATGTCTATTGCTGTTGCCCTTGTTTGGGTCTTGGTTAGGTTGGGGTATTGTTGAGATGTCATGGGTGAAGCATCCCTGTGATTTCTAGGAGACACAATCTCTCCGAACTACAGACTCTTGGTTCTCCGGCTTTTACAATCTTTCCATCCCCTTTTCTAAGCTGTACCCTGAACCTTTGGTGCAGCACTTGTGTTGTAGATGTATCCATTAGGCTGGGCACCTCCTGATCAATTGTTCTCTACATTTTCACCAGTTGTGTTTTTCTATAATGATCTCTGTCCGTTGCAAAGAGAAGCTTCTTTCATGAGGGATGAAAGCTACATTTATCTGTGGGTCTAAGGATAAGTATTTAGAATGCATTTTGGAATGTCCTGGTTTAATAAAGATAGTAGTAGGCTCTCCTCTTAGACCCGTGACCTCACTAGCCCCAGGTAATTGGCTAGGTTTCTAGTGCCAGGCATGATTTCCCCCTGCTGAGTAAGCCTGAAGTCTCATTAGACAGCTGTCGGTTACTGCTACAATTTGAGGGCCACTATTGCTCCCTGAGGGTTACTTTGCCATGCTGGTCACTCTTAGTTCATGGGCTTCACAGCAAGATAAGACTACTGGTTGCTTCCCTCCCTTGGTGCTTGCATAGCATGAGGTGTAACCTTCTGAGAGTACAGAGTGGTTTTCTCCATATACACTCAGCAATTAACACAGGAAGAACATAGGTAGGACACACTGGAGAACCTCTGTGCATACTTATCGTATAAATCTACCCCCTTCTCCATAGATTACTGAGGGAAGGGCCACAGAATTTCTTCCACCAATAACCAGATATTGGACAAATGTGATAACTAAAGAGAGCCAGAGACTGATGCTGACAGGTAAAACCTTTTGCTTCATGTGACAGTATAGAAATCCTGCCATGTGGTATCTTGTGGGAACCTCAGTGCTATGAGGCTGTCCAGTGTTCAGGGAATGCCTCAGCTTCACACGTACATACAAACTTCACTGATAACGGCCCACTGTTGGATGAAGCCAATCTGACGCCCGAATCTGGCTCACAGCTATGACTTTGTGACCTCCATGTATTAGTTGCTTGTTGGCATTTCCCTGTTGAATTGTAACTATCCTGAAGGCGTAGTGAAAGAAACACAGAACAGGTGGAGACGGACCTGTGGTGTGATGAGAAAAAGGGCTTTAAAAGAGCTGTGGGAGGGGGGGAGTGTATTTCAGAGGTCCCATCAAGATCAAGGAATTTGAAGTAAGTCTGTTAGATTTGAGCAAATTATATTGTGCCATTCTGTGGGCTAAGTGTCCTTTAGCAAACAATTATTGTGAGAAACACTCACACATCCAGTTAATCAAAACAAAATAAATTTCTTTATAACATTTATAGTTATCTTTAGTGTTCCATTAAAGTACAAGTATCGGGGGGCGAATATTTACTGTGTTCAAGTTTCTGTGATCAAGATGTCTGTATGTCTTGCCATACCTTCTAGATCTAAGATTTTGAGAAAAATATACTGGAAAAGTTGGAGAAAGGACTAAATGGGCCATTCGGAATCTATGAAAGTGTTATAATAGGTATAGATCATAGAGCAATGATTGTGGGCACAGTAAGCCTGAGGGCAGCTTGGCAGGAAAAGAAAGTAGGCAACCTATTAGTAACTGAGAACTGTCTGTTCATCTTTTCAAACAAAACATTTGGCCTCACTCCTCTTCTAAGAACAAACAGATACCAAGTGTCAAGGGTTGCACCCTCTAAAGGACTGGAACTCTTTGCTTTAAGGCTCTCTGTTACCAGGCTGTCTAGCCTTTCTCACTGCACAGTTAACACTCCCCACACACACCCCCCCATGCATACCCTGCTCTATTTGCTATTGACAGGGCAGAGTCTGCATTTTCCAGCCCCATCGCGTGGGTTCTATCCTGAACTACCCTCCCCACCTAACTGCAGTTAGAGTCACAACTGCTTCTTAAGGTTCAGGCCAAACACTGCTTTCCCTGTGGAGCCTTTCTTAGTCCTCACAAGAATGTGCTTGTGACATTCTGGACCATTTAGTCCTGAAGAGTTTGTGTGGGACTTACTGAGGTATAGGTTGCCTGTGTGGTTTGATATGTATGACAGGGTGACAACGGAGATTGCTCTCCTTTTTGAACAACATCAGTGTCTAGGAAAAGACAGGCACTGAGAAGAAAGTCATGGCCTGAGAGCTGCATTTGCCCAGACAGGGTTAGGATGACATTGTCCAGCCACCATGAAGCATAGTAATAACTACATCACGCTGAATAACGTAGACTGTGCTCTCTAGTTAACAAGCTCCCGTCATTCCTTGAGGAGGAGTGCATGCTGTCCTACAGAGTTACCCAATAGTAATGGGCGCTGTTTCTTAACACTAAGTCAGGTATGCTACGTGAGTTTCCTTAGTGAATCCCACAGTGTCCCTAAGAAGCAGCACTATTGGCCCCACTTTACAGAGGAGGAACCTGACTCAAAACCTTCAAGTCCCTTACTCATGCTCATGACCAACTCTCTGGCCAGTCAAGGCAGAACCAGGTATCTATCCATCCCCTATACCTCACCTCAGAATCTGGATACAATCCCAACACACCATTTTCTTGGACACAGTTGTGTGCAGAAGTTTAATGACAGAAAGTAAAGCTAAGAATTGTCACTCTGACTGTAAATGGCAAAGATGTATCAGCATGCAGAAAAGCAAAGTATGAATCTAGGTTAGCCCAGTTTGAATGCTGGGGTTGGGTGGGATGTTGAGATTGTTCCAGGGTTTCATAAGAACCTAATACAGGGGCTTTTTAAGAACCATAGTTAAGGTAAAATTTGGATTGTACACCATCATGAAGGCACCTCCATTGCCACTCTGCCACAAGCTCATTGTAGGTCTGTGATCTCTGTGAGATGAAAAACTCTCTGATTTGCCTAGACCTGACACAGAAACTGTGAATAAACCAAAGCAAGATGTTCAGGGTGTCATGATGAATTCGTTGTCGAGTAGTATCCCTTCCTTCCTCCTTTACAAAGCCAAAGATGCACCTTCGTGTGACATTTCTTCCGTGTGTTCACATATTGTCTGAAAGACTCCACCTCACACAACCCAACACCTCCTTGCAGTATTGTTGAACTCCATAATAGCCAGAACTCTTCTTCAGCGAAATGTGGAAACACTACAGTGCAAGCAGTATGTTTTACCCTCTGCATTTGCCCATGTTTTTCTTCACAGTGAATCACACTGCACGATGTCTAAGTTCAGGACTACGTTAGTCATTCCATCCTATCGGAAGAAGAAAAGGCTGAGAACATGTTCTGATCAGATCATTCTTGGTGAATACAAGTGATCAAAGAAGAAGGTCTCAAGAAAATGACAGAGCAGAAATACTGAGCAGGGGCCTGGAGAGATGGCTCAGTGGTTAAGAGCACTGTCTGTGCCTCCAAAGGACCTGGGTTCAATTCCCAGCACCCACATGGCAGCTCACAACTGTCTGTAACCCCAGTTCCAAGCATCTGACACCCTCACACCAATGCACATAAAATAAAGTTCAATAAATTATTTTTTAAAAAGATGTTAAAAAAATAAAGAAATACTGGGCAGGGGTTAACTCTCTGAATGTGGGAGAAGAGGGTAGAGGAAGAGAGTAAAAATGTCAAAGACTTTGATGCTACCTGATAGACTGGAAGAGTATGCCCATGAGGGAAATCTTCCCCATGACCCTCTCTCATCTCTGCTTTACTTTCTTCATGAAGCAAGAATTCCCTGCGTAGGTCAGATTGAATCATGGAGAAAGGCAGGCAGACATAGTCAGTCATGCAAGAGAGCCCAAACGGATGAGAGAAGGGTTTGTCCTTGCGGCTCTACAGAACATTGTTCTCCTGTGGAGGAGGAGAAATTTGAGCTGAATGTATTTTTGGTTGGTGCAACTTTAAGTGCTCTACTTGATGGCAGAGTTGTTTGAATGGCCTGTTTCATAACTGCACGGAGCTTCTCCAAATAGATGGTGTCTGTAGAATGTTCAGGTTAATGCATTCGTGCAGAGCTCAAAGGTGTTTGTGCGTAGACCGACTGAGCCTTCTTTCTTAATAAGTCATCTTGGCATTTTGTCAACAAGCTAATTTGCTTTTCTAAGAAACCAGATGAATACTTCCTGTACTTTGTGCTATTCACAGATCTACAGTGCAGTGAGAAGAGAAGAAACAGAAGATACAGTTGGATCTCTTCTCCATTGCCCCACACAGCTCCCAAGCTCTGAGGCAGCCCATGGAACGATTAGAGCTGGTCTGTGCTTAAAGCAGTGTGGACGAGACCCCAAATGTGAGTACCGTGCCACCCTCCAAAGGACATCCATAGCCCAGTATATCACCGGTTCTCTCCTTGAGGCAACCACATCTTCAGGAGCAAGAAGCAGCCTTCTCAGTACCTTCGGAGGATCCACTGGGCGAATAATGCTGAAAGGTAATGTCTAGAATTTCATTCTTAACTTTTCATATTTGCCATTAGAGAAAGTCTTAATCATTCAATATGTATCTGCTGGTAAAAAATTGAGTCCACATGTCAGAAACTCTAAGAACACAAAGCAAAAGCTGTTTTGAGTAAACAGAAAAATTAAGTCTCTTAAGACTTAAACAAATAACAATCATTAATGTTTTAAAGTTCATTTTTTCTTTTTTGTTTGTTTGTGTGTGTGACAAGGTTCCTCTATGTAATATTAGCTGTCCTGGACTTGCTTTGTAGACCAGGCTGTTTTTGAAATTCACAAAGATCCACCTGCCTCTGCCTCCTGAGTGCTAGGATTAAAGGTGTGCTCCACCACACCTGGCTTAAAGTTCATTTTTTAAAAATAGTAAATGGCTAAAATTCTATCTTTAATTCTTTTACATTTGTTTCTTTGTTTTGCATGTGGCGGTGGGTAGATGATTGCACATATGTTACAGTTGTGCATCTGGAGGTCATAAAAGAGAGAACTTGTAGGACATTGGTTCTACCCTTCCACCATATGGGTGCCAGAGATTGGACTCAGGTCTTTGGGCTTGATGGCAAACATCTTTACCCACGAAACCATCTTGCTGATCTTTAAATCTTAAACAAAACAATTATGCAGGTGGGTAGTTTCTCCTAGCAAAAATCCATGAAAGATGTTAATTATTCTGATAAGATGCTAGTAAGTAAATATGATTACATTGAAAGTCAGCACTGCTTAGGAACAGAGCAAAACCTAAATATTCTTCACATATAGAATGAATAGGTTTCTGCTCACAATCCCATTGTAAAGGCCAAGAAAAGCAGGCATAACACAGAGAAATGAAAGCCAGTGGAAAATAGGGACCCTGTGACTTCCCATGATACGTAGACACATACATAGTCACAAACGGCCGTGTACTAGAGAACCTCAGAGACTTGCTCACTACACAGCTGTCACAAACTGCTTGGCAGCCTTCCCTGGCAGGAAGCTACCAGCTAGACAGGAACCATGCAAGGTTGTGTTCCACTGCCCTGGGGGCTGCCAAGGGCTGCATCTGACATCCAGCTGCTCAGTCAGAGAGTAGACGCTGTCCCTCTACAGTGAGCCCTCAGACCAGGGCTAGCCAGGCAGTGACCTTGCGCCTCCATCATCAGCCTCTCTTGTTCTGTCCTTGAATTCACCCTTGGCAGGCCTGAGAGGAATGCCATTTCTTCCTGGTATTCCATATGGAGTGCCATATTGGATGGTTTTCTGCTATTGCCTTAACATATGGGGATTGGCTTCAAATGAGGAAGAGAAGGGAAACACACAACATGGGAGTACTAATCTGAAACAATAACATGAAGAAAGTTGGTTCTGGCTATACACCCCCACCCTCGTGGGACATTAACTGTCTACACAGTAAGGAATCCCCACCACCAGCAGCACCACCCCAGGACTGAAAGTGTCTCTACTCTGATGTGCCTCCCCCGCCCCCAGACACTAGCAGGACAACGTTTTCTGTGCTGTTCTTCCCAAGACATTGAGCTGAGATTAGCATGTGGAACTGGCATGGTTTCAGTGCATGCAACTGCATGGCAGGCCCTCATGAGAGTTCACCAACCCACGCTTACCACATATCCATGCTGTACTCCATAGACTGAAGGTGTTATGGAAGATCCAACTGTGGTGTTGCCAGTCAGCTTCTTTGCCACCTTTACAAGGTGGCAAGACTGGCATGCATGAAATAATTCAAGGTAAGTATCATAAGGAACGTCCCAGTGCTCAAGGAGTTATATCTGACAAATGACTGAGCATGAAATAAAAGCAAAGCAAAGTCAATACACGTGACCCTCTTCTTCCAGAAAGCTAAGGTCGAAACTGAGACAGGAGTGCTAACAGTGTCCCACAGACCTGTGAGAGTAAAGACCCTGGCCAGTGCACCTGTTGCTGTGAGCCATCCTAACTTGATCTTGATTGCTGTTGTGCTTCCTTGTTGGGAATAGCGCCTCATACCTCACTTCCCCCTGGAGCCACACTAGATCATCAGCTAATGTGAGAGCCTTCAACTGGTGTCTTAAGCTTGAGCTAGAATTTAATTTTCTGTGTGTAGCTTCTTAATGGTTTCTAGTAACCATCAAATTAGTTCCTGCTAAATAACACCATTAGCTGGTTGATTTTTTTGCTCTGGGCTTGCTTCTGTTGTTTCTAGCTTGTTAGCTTGGAGGCTGATTTCAACGCCAATGCTCTCTTCCATGGGTTTGCAAAGTTTCAAAATGCCTCAGTTAAATATATGTTTCTTCAATATGCAGTGGGAAATGTGCAACAAAACACCCCGACCAAATGGGTTTCTCAACACACACAGACACACACAAAGCAAAGGAAACCTTCATTAACTAGCTCAAATATGCCATTCTGTGGTATATTTCAAAAACATTATTTTGTAAACAACAAATGCATGCGACTTTTGTCAATTAAATTTCCAAAGTATGGTGAGTTCCAGACCAGTCATAGTGAGACCCTGTCTTAAAAATTGTATTTAGTTTAATTTAAAAATTACTTTTTAAAGAAGAAAACACAAACAACTGAGACTTACAAGGCACAGGATATTGTCAGAATCTGTAGAATTCTCATGTTGGGTAGCAGGTCTTGAACCACCAGGGAACCTAGAAAAAGAGGCTGAATGCTCTGCTTCGGTTGGCCACTTCTTTCATTGTTCACTATTTGTTCTGTGGCATAGATTTGGTTGGTAGCTTTCAGGTTTGAATTGCTAATGAAAGGTTGACCTATAAGGATACAGGTATAATGGCACTTAGGAGGCTGACTCACAAGGATAATCAGTTTGAGACCAACCTCAGCTCCATACACAATTGTGTCTAAAGAAAACCAAGAAAGCAGAAGAAACTTGTAAAGAATGCACAACACGTATTCAGTCTTCAGCTCTCAAGTAGACTGTGTTCTGGAAGTTTACTTCTCAGGAGCTATGTGGACCCTTGGACACTCTGTCGGAGAAGTGGCACTAAATGTGGTTTGGTTCCTAGACTTTAGTTCTCAGAATCTCGTCAACCTGCGCACAAACGGAAATCTACACACTCTACTGCGGGCTGCTGAAAGTTGGTCTTTAGCAGGGTGTGGGGTGGGAAACATTAGAAGTGGGTTAAATGGCATTTCCTGTCAAGAAGAAATTATTTCCATTGGAGATGAGTAACAAGTTAAGACTTCTACTGGACTTTGAGAAGAGTTCTCAGCCAGTTTCTGAGATGCTACATGGTGGCAGCTCTAGTTCTTGATGATGGTCACTTGCACTTTGATGCTCCTACCTGGACGGAAGAACCAGAACATTCCAGAGTTACTTTTTTAAAAATGGGACAAAGTGGGAGAGATGGAAAAGCACAGGAGCATTTCCCCAGAGAGAAAAGGGAAAGAAGAGGGTCAAAGGATGACCTCTCCAAGGGGGAGTTCATGTTTGAAGCCTGTGAAAATGAACTGGGGGAGGTAGAAACAAAGGAGGAGACAGAAAATTCCACTTGTACGAGGCACATGGTCTCGGTGGTGGAGGCAGAAAGTGGAATGGCAGTTATAGCTGAGGCAATGGGGAATGTGGAGTTAGTTGGCACAGTTTCAGTTTTCCAAGAGGACAGTTCTGGAGATGGGCAGGAACACAGCTGTGTGAATGTACTTAATGCTTATGAACCCCCATTCAGAAATGTTAGGGAAGAAGCTGTAATTTTTTTGCCTATTTTACCACAGTTAATGAGAGAAAGTGAAGTGGGGATGGGGAAGAAGGGCTCATGCCATGCCGGTCTTCCTTCCTAGGTCTACATGAGTTTACAAAGATCTGAGGAATTCGCCTCCTGGTAGTGGCTTTGGGTACAAATGGGGATTGCAGCAACTTGCTGGAAAAAATAAGGGAAGAGGCTGTCCAGCAGCTTATCACCACACCAAGCCAGGGCTCTGGCAATCTTGTGTCTTTGCCATCGTGTGTGGGATGGTCTGAAGATGGAGACAGCCAATAACCCAGAGAGTGAGCAGAGTTTATTTTTGTTTGTTTGTTTGTTTGTTTTGGTTTTGTTTTTTTCTGTTTGTTTGTTTGTTTGTTTTGTCCTTAGGATAATTGTCTAATTATTGTCTAATAATGGTCTATTAAGTTGAAAGTTTCCCAGATTCCAAGATATTAATGATTTTTTGTTTATTTATTTTTGCGTATCTATGTATGAATTTATACTTATGTGTGTACAGGTGCGCTTGCCTGTGTGCATTTGCAGAGGCCAAAAGAAGACATCTGATGTCCTCTTCTGTCACCCTCCACTTATTTCATTGAGGAAGAGTCTTTCCCTAAACCTGTGTCCTTCATGTTTTGGAAAGATTGAAAACCAGAAAGTTTCAGCGACAGTCTGATCTCCATACCACTGCAGAGCCTCTGTGATGGCAGTATTGATGCCCAGATTGTTACATGGGTAGCTGAGATCTGAACTCATGATTTCACAACATGGTAGTTTTTTTTTAGTGTCAACTTGCTATGTGCCTAGAGTCAGCTGTGAAGAGGAAGCCTCAAAAGAGGGTATTTTCTTGACTGTCATTTGATATGGAAGGGCTCACTCCACTGTGGAGGTTGTCACCCTGGGAATATGGTCCTGGGTTGTATAAGGAAGCCAGCTGAGCAAGCCACAGGGAGCAAGCAAGTAAGCAACATTCCTTCACAGTCCCTGCTTTAGTTCCTGACTCCAGAACGTGGCTCCTTCCTTGGCTTCCCTCAATGATATGATATGTGTGTGATCTGGAAGAGTAAGTGAAATCAACCCTTTCCTCTGCAGGTTGTTTGTGAACACGGCACTTATCACAGTAACAGAAAGCAAAGTAATTTTCAGGATAATTGCTGTCAATTGTCAGACGGTCTCTTCATCTCAAGAGACATGTTCTGATATAAAGCGTTAATCAGCCAGGATACGCCCTTAAATGTAAGAGTGTGCTGTTTCCAGATGGACAGGTAAAGAGCCTCTGCTCTTGATGAAGTGACTTCTACTAGTTGACCTCTCTCACTTACTGTCTCTTCTGTACTCCCCTCCCCCCACTAGCCTCATTAGACTCCCAAGATCAACACTGTGGTAATGGCAGTCAAAAGAATCGCCGCCTTCATAGACTCACAAAGTATCCAAGTGTAGTGGCATCTGCGGGTACACACCTGCACTCAGCCTGTGAGAGGCCCAGGCAGAAGGATGCCAAGTTTGAAGGTAGCCTGGGTAGTATTAAAAGATCCATCTCTCCCAAAGCAAAGCATGAGAACAATGATAAATCCCCACAAGATACGGTAAAAATGGAGAGGAAAGGGTGAGGTAATCCATAGAAATATGAGGCGCTGAGAGAGAACAATAAAATAAAGATGTGGTGATGAGGATTTTTCAAATAGAGCGATTGGGTGTCCTCACATGTGTACGTGTCATCAGCTGATAGAACAGACAGTGCCGCAGGCACACTTTTCCCTCTAACATTATTGAGTAAAGTTTGTAAATGACAAGATTAAACATCACAGTTTACCGGTATAAACTGTAGTGACTGACATTGAAAGTATGCAACAGGAAAGAAAAATGCCACTGTTTGTTTTTAATAACTTTACATGTGCCTGTACATCTGTGCATAACTATTCAAACTACTGGTCATTCATAGACTATAGCTAGAAGAGTGATATAAGAACAAAGAGTGTCTCATAGAGTCAATTTTCTTATTTTAAATTAGAAGATATTTTGCTTCTGATAGAAAAGTCTGACATATTTTCAAATTATATATTTTTCTTTTACTGCAATAATTATATGCTATCAGTTTCTTTCTCAAGAGTTAATAGCTTTGAATACTAAAACCAGAAATCATCGTAGGAAAACATACACCTTTGGAGTGCATAACTATATCTCATAAATAGCTTTGTTTATAATGGCTGTCTCACTGGACTTCCTCCTAATCAAAACAGTTAGCCCTTGCATGCCTACCAGGCTGAGAAGGTATGCACATAGCTTCAAATCCAGGGTTTCTGTTTGTTTAAAGAAACGTCCTGACTTATTAGTTTTGCTACCTTGAAATTATTTGGTGGATAAAAATATACCTTAATGTGATGCTGAGTATATTTCTGTAGCAGTTAATTAATTAAGAATTATTCATTATTCGCCTACTGTGGCCTAGAGTTATGTCAACTATGGGTAGAATGCAGATACATGTGGAAATCTGCAGCTTGTAGAACCGTGTTTCTCATTCCAGAGAAGACGTAATGCTTGGTCTCAGGCCAGCTGAAGTAGCCCTTACTACCTAAAGTGAGAAATTGCTGGCCTGCTCAACTGAAATGGGGCCATATGTCACAGTATCAGGAAGTTTGATTGGCACATGACAAAATGCCTCTGGGGCCCCAGGTAGTCAGGTGTTGTTACAAGAACAGAGTCCATACACAGGGTAACCTCAGCATCTGGTCAGCCAGCTTTGATCCAGAGTGAGTGTGCCATCAGATGTGACCCCTAATTTGATTGGGTAGCTGTATCTCAGTCAACTCTTACTTGTCTTCATTTTGCCCCCAGAAATTACTTTATGGAAAGAAAACATTCTGTCCTATATCTCAGTGGAAGTGTTGCCACGGGGTGAGGGAAGGATGGGAGGCAGTATGCCAGATAACTGAGGGTCCTTTGAGTTCTAATCAGTGAATCCAGGAAGGTGATTGGTACGAAGTCTAGTGCCTAAGAAGCACTCAGGGCTTCAAATTAAAATGTCAAGTCTTGGTTACATATTCCAGAAATTCATCTGCCAGAGATATCTGAAATGCACACCAAGATCTAATTTAATAGTGACTAGTTTCCAAGGTATTCTAAACCCCAAACCTTGCTAAATATTGAAAGTGAAAACTATTCTAAAAGATAACTTTTCAGGGTTGCTAACTAAATGTTTAATTTTTTAAAAAAGCAGAGTAAGGGAGAGGCAAATCTAATCAGAAAAAGAACACAGCAACTGGATTGCGCCAGGGGAATCAAGTACTGCTTCTGAACTCGGAGCTAAAGAAAGAACTTAAGAACTGTGTTTGAAGCTGAAAAGACTAACAATAGATAAACAAAACGAGAAATGCAACTTAAAATAATTGGGAGAATGGGTCAAAGCTCCCATCGGCGTGGTTATGGCCAAGAAAGGCTGTTCGTGCATCATCTATCTTGATGTACTGTTTCCATGAGCACACACTGCACTTAGAATTTTGAAAAGAGGCCAATGTGAAGGCTTTGATGAGATCAGGCCCCTTACTGCCTGTTTTTAGTGGCTGAAATGAAAACCATTTGGGTTTCTCCTCGAAATGAAATCTGAAGAGAGGAGACATGGAGCCTTTGTTGAAGTGAGGTGATGAAAGGTACCCACACATGAATGAGTGCTACTTTAGGCTCTCTTGATTCTGTTAGGAAAATTAGTCTCTGACTTGTGCTGTTGTTGAGATGGAGTTGGATGTGAGCATCACTCTGTCCTAGGTTTGAGTCTTGACATCAGTGCTCTCATTTAAAACAGCTTTACTCTTCCGAACTTCAATTTCTGCATCGGTAAAATGAAAATCAGACTAACAACTCTGTTTTCAGGACTGGGTGGGATAGGTATACAAGGAATCTAGTACCTGATAAGTCTTCGATCAGCCTTGAGACGGTGACAGTCCCTGAGGATGGTGGCGGTGATGGTGCTCCCACTCTTTAAGGAATCCCTGAGGATGGTGGTGGTGATGGTGCTCCCACTCTTTTTTAAGGAATCCCACCTGCCAGCCCTCTGCTACATTCACCAGCTCTCCAATAAACACAGTCATAGTATGGGTTTTCCTGGCTATGGGCCCTTGCACTAGCAACTTAAGGGAATACCTAAGATTAAGTCACCTGTGGCTTCTGGCAGCCATTTGTAACTTCCTTAGATTTTCCTTAGTTTTCATGCAATTCATGCATTTCATTCATTCAGGCATTTACTTCACAATATTTACTGAGCATCTTCTCTGTGTCAAAACTACAACAGTAAACAAGAAGCAACCTTTACTTTCTAGGACTACACTGCCAGTAGAGACGGACAAATGACAAATAAGCGTGCAGCTTTAGCATGGCGAAGGGCTGTATTTGAAATAAGGATAGCACCTAGGGGCACAGAGAAAAGTACATGCATGAACTGTCTTGAGTGGAGTGTGGAAATTCTAAAACTACTTAAGAGCCTAAAGGAATGTGAACGGGGTTTAACAAGGGGCAGAGAGGAGGGGGAAGGCAACATCCTACTTACATTAGAGAACTCTTTTTGTTTCTACCTAATTCTCTTCTGCCTCTCTCTGTTCTCACAACAGTAGAAAGTGTGCTACACGTTCACTGTTGCTGGCTTTGGGAGCGGTGCTGGCTAGTTTTTATGTCCGATTGACACAGGCTAGAGCCTTTTGAGAAGAGGGGACCTCAGTTGAGGTGCCCCATAAACAGATTGTCCTGTGCATAATTATGCCTGTGGTTTGTTTTCTTGATTGCTGATCACTATGGAAGAGTCTATCCCACAGTGAGTAGTGCCACTCACGTGCAGATGGTCCTGGATGGTATGAGAAAGCAGGCTGAGCAAGCTGTGAGGAAAAAGCCAGTAAACAGCATCTCTCCAGACCCTCTGCATCCCTTCATTCTTCCAGGTCCTTCCTTGAGTGATAGAGTATGGCCCGAGAGGTGGAAGGTGAAATAAACCCTTTCTTCCCTGAGTTGCTGTGGTCATGGTGTTTCTGGCTACCCAGTGCCACTGTTTCCCTTAGCTTGGCAGGCAGGTGCTAACCCACACATGAAACACATCAGCCTCCCCGACTTGCTCCTGCCACACCTCATTTTCATACCTGCCTGGCCCTGCAGGCATCCACATTTGTGAGCCTTATATTACATTCTGGTTGTCTCTTATGCTGTGGAGTGTTTCAGTTCAATGATTCAGGAAGGAAGCTAGACCAGGAGTTGGAGCAAAGAGGAGACAACTATCTTGACCCAGGCTTGCACAGTCAGGCTCCCTGAAGAGCCAGGAGGTAGAGCAGGTGGAGAAGTGGGAGAGATGTGAGGGGGAAGTGTGTATATAGCCTGGGAGATGAAAAGGAAGTGGTCCAGTGTCACAGGGAGAGGGAAGAGTCATTTGACTGATGTGCCTACAAGTCAGAGGGTGAGGTAAAAGCTTGGTGGTAATGCTTTAGAGAGCCCAGGCAGAGTCTTAGCAGGTTGGATTTTAGGAAAGTCCTACCAACAGTGAGTGGCCTGTGGCCCAGAGCGTGAGAGGCAACCCCTGTGTGGAGAAGAATGGCAGCTGCAAGCTCAGGTAATGCAGATTACTTCTGCATTAGGAATTGGTGTGCTCAAAATGAAGATCCAAGAGTCAGTAAGAGCCCTTGTTAGTTTGGGTTGCCATGAAGTAGTGATTGCAGAAAAAGGACTAGTTTAGAAAATTCAACATCACCTGAGGAAAAAATGAAATGTAATGAAAAATGTAGTTAAATACAGTTGGTTAAGAACGGGGCATTTTTACTACAACATGGTACTGTTTTTTTTGTTGTTGTTGTTTTAAATCTCTATGTCTGTGTCAAGGAATAGCATCTACCCTGAGTACAGCTATCTGAGTGCTTCTAGCATATCTGTATCTGGCTCAGCAAAGCAGCTGGGAGCAAAGCCTCCTTGGGACTGACATAAAGCATAGATCTTGCCCAAATGTGGAAAACCTTTAGGGACGCTGAAACCATTAGGGATCCGTAACCCTGACTTGAACCAAGCAGAATAAACAAACCCCTGCCCAAACTGGAACTCGCCGGATGCCTTGCAGAGCTATCCAAGGAGAAAGGCTGGAGCCTCCAGGGTCTTTGAGTGGGTTAACATCTTGTTTCAGACACTCAGCTTGAGTCTGATGAAAATGCGTGTGTTTCACTCTGTCCTTTGAAATGTTGTAATATCTCAGTTGCCAACCTACCAATGGTTGGAGCTCTGAACCAATAACATACACTTTTATTTTTTCCTTCCTGAAAGTAGTATGTTAAAACCAAGCTAGACCTATTGGAATTGTGATAGAAATTCTGAGGTTGGAATGGCTCCAGAGAGCATTCACATTTTCCATGGATGGAGTCTTGGTATATTCCCAACTCCTATTTCTATTTTCAATATCCTTTGTCATTCTTCCAGCTTAATAGTTTAGTTTTCTATATGCATAGCAGAGCAAAACTTTATGGCTGTCTCTCCCTGACAGCTAAGTCATATCATTTTAGACTCCTTTGAAAAAAGAAAAAAAGAAAGAAATAAAAGAAAACTGGCAGGCAGTGTGGAGAGCTATTACATCACTTTAGTGCCCACTGTGGGCTATAGACTATGTTAAGTACTGTTTGGGAACAGTGCAGGGAGCTGGTTAAAATATATATATATATATATATAATCCCCTGATGTTCACAACCTTCCATAAGGTAGAGATGAGACATTTAAATGGGAAAGCAAGGCACAGAGCAGCTTGGAACTGAGCCCTCAGTGGTTACAGACCCTGAGCTCACAGGAACATGGTTTGAATTAGTCTAGAGCTACATCCAGCCATTATCTGACTCTGATTTACCTAGGAAATGGGTGTCATATAGTGTAGTTATTGGAAACACCTACACATATTTGCTCAGACCTTTCTTAGCTAAGGATGAAACAGAAGAGAAAGACAGTTTTTTCCAACTCTAGGAACTGATAATTTACTTGACAGAGTAAATTGACTGTGTGAACAAGTGACCATATTGTTGGGTGATACACAAAGGCAAAGTTCAGTGATTAAGAATGTAGGGTTTGGGAGGGGGAGGGAGATGGTAATAAAATACATGTGACCTGAATGCAGAGGAGTGATTATTTGGGAAAGAGGAAGAGGACCAATAAGAGAGGGCAGGAGGTATGAGGCAGTGGAGGAGGAGAATTAATTAAAACAAAGTATAATTAATAGTATAATTAATTAGAACAAAGTATATATTATATGCTTATGTATAATATTAATAAACTTAAATGATCATGTATAAAGATATGAGACCCTTTACTTTGTATGCTAACTTTAAAAATAAGTTAAAATTTAAAAACAAATATTTTTGTTAGTTTTCTTTAAAAAAGAAAAAAAAGCACGTGAATTATAATAAGACTCCCAAATATATTCAGGGAGTGATCTGGGAAGATCACTTAATTCCTCTCTTCCTACATTTCATCATCTTAACCTGTAGAATGGGCCAGTGCATATACTCATTCTGGAAAGTACAATGGGATACAATACATAAAGCACATGAATTTATTAGAATATTGTCTCCCAAAGTGAAGATGGAGCAAAGACAACAATCAGAAAAAGCAAAAGCAAAGTTCTCATGGTAGGATAAGTCTCAGGAGGGGGAATAGCAGGGTCAAGTTTATGGGGCCTGAGGGGAGGTCTCTGAAGTTGTGTTGGGTGCTAGGTCATGGCAAACCTCAGGACAGGAATATGAGACAGCAACCCGTCCTGGATCTTACATTCAGGGTTTATGTCTCCCATCCACATCAGAACCCTCCCTAAGGGGCACCAACATGGGCAGCACCTTTCCTGCCCTGAGTCTCTTCATCTTCTCAGAAAACTTACCTCCTGCTCTAGCTCAGCCCCGAGAAAGCTGGCATTTTTTCCTCTTTTTTATTTTAATTTTTATTAATTACACTTTATTCACTTTGTATCCCCCCCCATAAACCCCTCTCTCCTCCCCTCCTAATCCTACCCCCCCCCCCCTTCTCCACGCATGCCCCTCCCCAAGTCCGCTGATAGGGGAGGTCCTCCTCTCCTTCCTTCTGATCCTAGTCTATCATATCTCATGAGTGGCTGCACTGTCATCTTCTGTGGCCTGTTAAAGCTGCTCCCCCCTCAGGGGGAGGTGATCAAAGAGCAGGCCAATCAGTTCATGTCAGAGGCAGTCCCTGTTCCCATTACTATGGAACCCACTTGGACACTGAACTGCCATGGGCTACATCTGTGCAGGGGTTCTAGGTTATCTCCATGCATGGTATTTGGTTGGAGTATGAGTCTCTGGAAAGACCCCTGTGTTCAAATTTTCTGGTTCTGTTGCTCTCCTTGTGGAGCTCCTGTCCTCTCCAGATCTTACTATTTCCCACTTCTTTCATAAGATTTCCATGCATTCTGCCCAACAGTTGGCCATAAGTCTCAGCATCTGCTTTGATAGTCTGCAGTGCAGAGCTTTTCAGAAGCCCTCTGTGACAGGTTCCTAACTTTTTTCCTGTTTTCTTCTTCTTCTGATGTACATCCTCTTTGCCTTTGGGGATAGGGATTGAGCATTTTAGCCAGAGTTCTCCCACTTGATTAGTTTCTTTGGGTGTACAGATTTTAGTAGGTTTATCCTATATTATATGTATGTATGAGTGAGTATATACCGTGTGTGTCTTTGTGCTTCTGGGATAGCTCACTCAGGATTATCCTTTCCAATTCCCACCATTTACCTGCAAATTTTATGATTTCCTTGTTTTTTTCATTGCTGAGTAATATTAGCAACAAACCAAGTAATCCAATTAAAAAATGGGGAACAGAGCTAAACAGAGAATTCCCAATAGAGGAATATCGAATGGCAGAGAAACACTTAAAGAAATGCTCAACGTCATTAGTCATCAGGGAAATGCAAATCAAAACAATCCTGAGATTTCACCTTACACCCATCAGAATGGCCAAGTTCAAAAACCCAAGTGACAACACATGCTGGAGAGGGTGTGGAGAAAGGGGAACCCTCCTCCACTGCTGGTGGGAATGTAAACTTGTATAACCACTCTGGAAATCAATCTGGCACTTGCTTTCTCAGACAACTAGGAATAGCACTTCCTCAAGATCCAGCCATACCACTCCTAGGCATATACCCAAAAGAGGCTCAAGTACACAATAAGGGCATTTGCTCAACCATGTTTGCAACAGCTTTATTTGTAATAGCCAGAAGCTGGAAACAACCCAGATGCCCCTCAACTGAAGAATGGATACAGAAATTGTGGTACATCTACACAATGGAATATTACTCAGCAATGAAAGCTGGCATTTTTAATGCAGAAATTCCCTTTCCAACGATAAGAGAGAAATGGAAGGGAGAGTGGGAAGAAGGGATAGGTGAAGACAAATGGCGGAGGACAAGGAAAGGGAAGGCAATGACACGCACATGCACTGAAGCAGACATGTTCTAGAAAGCTCAGAGACCGGAGACCAGCTCATCAAAAATTGACTCACAGACCCAGCTTTGCCAGTGGAGATCATTTGTAAAGCTTCAGCTCTTCTCTTCCCTGCTTCGGTCCATATATATGGTCTTGGAGAGAGTAAGCTATCTGAGAAAAATCTACCTATATGGCTGTCATGTCCCTTCTAGAACTCATGGAGGGCTCCCTGTCTTTGATTCTTTTATTTGTGTCTATTCCACTCTACCTTGAGGTCTAACGATAAGCCCAGAAGGTGGCATCAGCAGTTTGTTGTGACCACTTAACCCACTTTTCTTGACTCAGGTTTTGATCTAAACTATCAAGGGCACAGACTCTTAAACCCAAATCGAACAATATTGCTACCATTAATTGACTCGGGCACCATGCTGCATTCACTGTTCTCAGTACCTTCCGAATTAATGTCAACCCACCTGTAACTGGAAATGCAGTCCCAGAGCCAGCAAGTCTCTGACCTCACCTGTGACATTAAGAGTCAGGATCTGCCTTTTTGCTTTTTGAGATAGAATCTTGTTTTATGCCACTTCATTGCACAAATTGTAATCTTCTCTCCCTTGCCTATGCCACCAATCCCTCTGTCTCAGTTTTGTGATCTGCTTTAAAATATTTCAAATTCCCTCTTCTAATGAAGGGTTTGGAGTTACTCTGTAATTACCAGGGTCTATAGTCAACAACTATGAAACACACTCTGAGTGACCAGAATGGAGTTCTATTGTCCAGTAGAGGAAGTAGGGTCTAGTCAGATGGAAAAGATCACATTTTTAGTTTTTGGAGACAGGGTTTTTCTCTGTAGTCTTGGCTGTCCCGGCCTCAAACTTATAGAGATCCACCTGCCTCTGCCTCCCACAGGCTGGGATTAAAGGCATGTGCCACCACTGCCTAGCTTTCTGGATTTTTTTTTAATTTCTGTAAGTATGGACTAAAAGGAAATCACCCTAAAAGAAATATGTGACCAGTGAGCAATTTACACTTCAGTGGAATGAAGGAGCCACGTGGCCTGTGTGTATTAATGAGCTGTTTCATTCTTTGCCAGCTCTCATGTGCTTAAATAATTAAATATTAACATGTGCCCAGGGTATAAGATCACCTACCTGGCGTTCACATGGAAACATGCAGGTCTTCCATTATTGGCCGTAATCACTGTGCTATTTCAATCATGTTCTGTGTAATTCTCAAAGTGAGACTAAAACTAAAACTTTAATACTTTAAGTTGGTGTCCTTAAAACACTAGTTGTGTAAAGAGACTGGGAAAAGGGAAAAAAAACTGATATCTTTTGTTCCTTCCCCCCACAAGACAGGGTTTCTCTATGTAGTTTTGGCTGTCCTGGACTCACTTTGTAAGACCTCAAACTCACACCTGCTGCTGCCTCCCTGAGTGCTGGGATCAAAGGTGTGTGCCACCATGCCTGGCTGGGAACTGATATCTTTAAGCTCTGTTACTCGAAGTTATTCTCTTTTTGCTCCAAAATGGATTGTTCCAATCTACAAACTGAAGCCCTCTGGTTAGGCTTAGTAAGTGTCCCTATTTGGCGTGATCTCTCTCACCATCAACTGCAGAAGTATGGCCTTGTATAGAGTAAGCTGGCTGAGGAGAATCTTCTGATATGACTGCCATGTTACTTCCAGAACCTTCCTATTTACCCCATGGAGGGCTCCAGGTCTTTGATCCCTTTGGCTGCGTCTATTCCACTCTACATAGACACCATTAGGATAGGTTGATAGGTGGAAAGAAAGAGCTCAGGAATATTGATTTGTATCATTCTCCTGGTGAGGTTTTGTACTCTGAGCTAGGAGCCACAGGAAGTTTCCAGATACATGTCTCTGCCTGATCGCAGAGTTAAAGAACTAGGGAATGGCCAAGCAGGATTTGAATTTGGGTCCATCCTACTTTAGAGCCCATACTCTGAGCACTCTTTACTTGATATAGAGCCCTGGGAGGATGCTCGTAGAAGGAGGCGTCTGTGGTGATCAGAGGTGCCAGCACCCTTGGGCCTTTAGCCTTGGCTTGCACAGTGAGCAGTGGTAGCAGTGCAGCCAGGATTCATAGACACCAGATGCTGACAACCTGGACTGCACACATCCAGCTGGAGGAGACAACATTGTTCTTGTGTGTGCTTCTCAGTCCCCAAAGAAAGAAGCCAGCAGCTGTCTTTTCAGATCCGATGGCTGTTTTATACCAAATCAGAAAGAAACTGACCTCAGGAAGGAAATGTGAGTTCTCTCTCAGGCTTGCATAAATTGTGTTGTTTTCTTTACACAGTTCACTGGGCTGGCCTCCATCGCCCTCCTGCCTGGTGTTACCATCAAGGACATCATCTAATAGGGCCAAATGGCCTTTCTGAGCCCCTACTCTTTTTCTAATATGAATTTTATAAATATTCCCCTTGTGTTTTCAAAGCACAGAACAACCAAGGCTGATGCAAACACATGCAGGTGGAATTCAGGGAAAAGCTGAGGCGGTGGAAGGGAAAGGTCGAGCCACTGAGAAAAGAAGAAAGAAGAAATGTCCCTGGGCCTTTGGGTCTGAGAAAATGAAGCTGTTAGTTTCATTGTATAGGTGAAACCTAGATGTAATTTGATTGTTTTAACTTTGAGAGACTAGACTGTCCAGATTTGATCACCACAAAAAGCTCAAAATCAAGAGCTGTATGTTTGTAAGCCAGCTTCTTATCCGTAATGGTTACAACTTATGGCAAATGTTCTTAAGATAAAATAACAACAGACAAAGGACTGAGAACTGTGAATTCAGGATGAGGAGTTGTAAAGTGGCCTAGAAATTGGTATCATGGCTAGAGTTAATAAGAAGTCACAGTAATATCGTAACCTGAACCAGGACCTGTAATGTAGTAACCTTAACCAGGACTCAAGCCAAGTCCTTGGTGTTAGGCATGAAGGTGTAGTTTCCCAAGCCTTCTCCACACAACAACCAGCCTGAGGTTCTCAAATGTATCATCAGCCACTTTACACGGCCATTCTTTTTCTATTAAAGTTGAGTTTGGCTTTGTCAGTGAAAAGCTTTTGCTTAAATCATCAAACATAGTCAAAACCTTGCTGGCTGCATAATTATGAAATAGTACTTGTCTGTTATTACAACGTTTATATTACCTGGGCTGAGTTCACATAATAGGCACTCAATGCACATGCTGTATTAGTAGGTTAGTAAGTGGGATACAGCAAGTCCGTGACCTTCTAGTAGTTTTGATCCCATTTCCATTCCAAAGGAGAAATGACAATCTTGAGTTTGCAGATAAGTTAAATTCTGGTGCCCAAACTACAAGAAAGTGGTTAAAAGCATGGGCTTTGGAGTCACCAACATCTATCTTAGAATTCAGGAGCCTCTTTTGTAAGTAGTGACTTATGGCTATTTGGACAAGTTGCTTGTCCTCTCTTGCGTTTGCAAAGTTATAAAACAGAATGTTAATCTTACCTTGGTAAGATTAAGATGCCTTAGTTTTTTACAGGTAATGTGTTTAGTGCTTAGCTAAGTGGGAGGCTCTCAAATGTCAGTAACTGATGGTGTTACCAGCACCATTAATGCTGCCTTCTATGGGAAAGCAAATCTCTAGGTCAAAATGCATTTTTCTTATTAAGTAACTTTGGCCCATCCAGAGTTTGGTACATGTCATGTCTGCCGTGATGTATTTGTTCTCAGTTAGAAATAATAGTCATAGTTTACTTTCTACTCTGTAGAGCTAGATACTCGTTGGCACAGGCTGAAAATATGAGTATAATCACAATGATGGTAAAGAAGGTTTTGCATTAATATAAAAATATGTTTTTTTTTCAAAAATCTTTTTTTTTTTTTCAAAATACTGGATTGTGATTTGAAGACATGGTTATAGTTACATCTCATTTTGCCCTCTTTTCTTTTCTAACATCACAGATAGGTTGGAGCTCAAATTGCAAATAGACAATAAAAATTGTTCTTGGATTGAAATTAAGCATGCAGTGTTGTCGGATCAAAAATGAGTGTAAACTTGAACATGAAATCCAATCCACTTAGTATGCTTTTTAGTAGACTAATAGACAAACTCACAGTCACTTCAGTAGGCACAAAAGAAGCATCTAACAAACTCCAACAGCCTTTCCTCAAATACACACACACACACACACACACACACACACACACACACACGGAAATTCCTTCAAGCTAATTAAGTCTATCTATGAGAAATCCTCAGCTAATCCTATGCATAAAGATGGACAATGAGCAAGTGGAGACTCCCACTCTGATGTTGGGCTGGAGGTTCCACACAGAGAAACTATGTGAGATTACAAGGCAGGAGGTGTACAGACTAGAAAAGAGAAGGAAATCTACTATGTTAGCAGGTGACCTGATCCGATGTATAGACAGTATGATGCAATCCACTAAAACAGTACTAGAACAGGCAAGTTCTCAATCTACATGGTATATGTTTCCTCCTTCTCTGTGACACGTGATATAATAAATCCAAGCAGATGCTTATCACAGTATTAATTTAAGTGACAAAAATACAATATACAACATGGACCATTAAAGGACCTTTTAAAATTAAATGTAAGGTTATATTTAGGGTTAAAGAAATACTGTATGGGATTTTTTGTTAGAAAAAAAATGTCTTTTCATATCTTAATTTTATAGTCTCTCTCCATATATATGTGTGAATATATGTATATTTCAATATATATTAATATATGCATATATACACATATATGAAAAGAATGAAATGCCATAACAAATAAAATAGTAGACGTTAGTAGATTTAGTGGGTGAAATACTGACCATTTAAATTCTGTCCTATTTGTCTTTATATTTTCTGTAGTCATGCATTTCTTTGGAAAGCTGGGACAATAATGTGTTTGCTTGATAGGAATACTGTCCTATAGTTTTCACTGAGGGTATTCAGTCTAAGAGATAATTTTATTTAACCACGTTTTAACTCTCAATCTAGAGATTATTTTTAAGTGGTGACTTAGAAATAATAATGCTTCATTCACCTCATGAACTCATCTTTGTCAGGGAAGGCTGGGAACAAAACAGACACCTGGTTGTTAGATTGATTTCGTTACTCTAAAACCAATAACAATAAGCAAAGAGGAAAACTCACACCAATTTACTAACCTTTTCTAAGTCTATTACTTCCCTATTGAAGCAATTTTCACCTCTGCCTGAGAGTGTTTTTAAGCCAGTTTTGAGTCTTTTATAAAAAGAAATTGATGTCCTTCTCTCTGTGTCTTATTTTATATAATTGGAAGTATCCCATTAGGTATGTTCAATAGAGAACCTGAAATTTAGCTTTTTAAAATAAAGTAACTGTTTACAAAATTCACTCAAAGCTTTAAAAGTTAAAAATGGAGTCTATATAAGAAGTTCTCCTGCTTTTTTCCCTAAGTAAACTACTTTTTTAAAGCAGTGTTTAGTCATTCATTTAAAGTATTAGTGTTTTGCCAGCCTGTTGCTCTGTACCACGTGTGTGCCTAGTGCCTGGGAAGGTCACAAGAGGACACTGGCTCCCCTGGCCCTGGAATTACAGGCTGTTGTAAGCAACCATGTTGGGGCTGGGAACTGAAAGATTAACAAGTACTCTTAACTGCTGTGCCATCTCTCCATCCCCAGAAATATTTATTGAAAAAATATGAATACCCCCAAAACTGGGGTATTAATAAAACTAAGCAAAAACAGAAGTGTGTGTACTGGACAGATATAAAAACATAGGCATACCATTACAAACCTACCCCTCAATGGCATCATATTTAGTGTTTTATGTTTACTTTTTTCAAACTCGTGAAAAAAAATTCAGTTTCAGTAAAGATTAATTTGCTTCAGTCTGTTTTTGAAGAGCATCTGTTGGGTAAAATACTAGACTCAGAATGGCTAGAGATGCATGCTTAGAATCTTGACTTGTCTTCCAAGACATGCATGGCTCCCACCATCTGCAGAGTGGGAATGAAAGGGTTTCAGAAGCAAAGCCATGAACAGGTGCTCCTGGGTTTTCAAACTGATGTCTTTTAAAGTTATATTTGTTAGTTAAAGAGACAGCCCCTTCTAAATTCAGATTCCATAAGGAGAAATTTAATCAGATCAGAAATCCACTCCAACAGAGGAACCATGTCTCCTCTGCAAAAGATCCCTCAGTATGCTTGGTATAGAAATGGGCCTATTTTTAGAGTCATAACAAGGCTAAAATCCTAGTCCCATCTCTTTGGAGCACTGTTATCTTTAAGAAAAATGGCTTAACGTTTCCCATCTCTTTTCCATGAATGGGGATTCTCACACCTGTTATGTGTTCTTTGAGAGAATAAAGCCTGTTATGTAATGCAACAGACAGTAAGATTTGGAAAGCAAGGGCTAGGAGAAGAGGCTATTATTTGAGATGCTAAAAAGGATGCCTGCAGGGTGGGAGTGGGGGTCTGTGCAAGCAGCACGACAGGCAAAGAAATGAACTGCAAAGAAGTGAGAATGAAAACTTGGTTCAGCTTGACTTTGTCAGACCAAATTAAGCTTCGGGAGTCTGATGTCAGGCTGTTGATTGCCAGCATATTTAAGCATAGCATAATTTGGGGAAAAATTTCCTGGTGTACTACAGTCCCTGGTGCACAGTGAGACATAATTACATTGAAACTCAACTCAAAGTAGATGTCACTTCTTCCAAGAAGGGCCTAGGAAAGGATCGGGTGTGGTCTTAATCATACAGTATCTAGAGGTCATTTGAGCTACTAACCACCTCTGGTCCTGGTTGCAAGAGTTTGAATATGTATTATCTATCCCGATAGATAATACAGACCACAAGGCTATTAATCACCTCTAATTCCTAGCTTTCTGGGTGGAGAAACAGGTTTTACCTCCTTTCCTTTGAAAGGAAAGTCTTAACATTCCTGATTTCCCTGGTGACCTGTGTGTGCAAGGATCTTCATGCTCCCAACAGATGACCAAGCCAAAAGTATCTTGAGTGGCTACCTTTTAATCACTATTGTAGAAACCACTACCATCTTGGTTAGTACACACTCGGTAACACTGCTTATTCCCAACCCACATTCAGATGCTGCCTTATGATTTTCACCATTACATTTTTAATCACCTTCTGATGTGCTTCATTGTGTTTGTCTACATCCTTTCTTAGGATGTTGTATATCAGCAGTAATCTTTTCTTGTCTACTAAATCCCAACATTGGAGTACCTAGAATTACAGACTAGAACACAGTAGGCCCTCGGTGCATGAACAAATTTTCACATCATTTTTTTCTTATATACATTCAGTTGTACTGTTCAACATAGAGCCTGGCCTCTGAATGCTGAACACGCACAAGATAGCTCCATCTTGGTGTAGGGAGACAGAGTGCTCAGCCAGAGGCCAGATTCTTCAGGCTCTCCCTCACTTTTTTTTTTTTTTTTTTTTGCTAATTGCCAGAACAGACTGCTGATAAGCTAGATTTGTGGGCCTTTTGCACAACTTAGCTCCAGCTTTTTACAAAGTAAGAGCATAAATGTCCACCTGCGACATGAGCAACGGTTCTCTCACAGTATGACAGTATGCCTTTGGAACTGTGGATGATCACAGTGAAGAGAAGTGACAGTGAAGACACAGTGAAGAGACACTGATCCCTCTGTAAATGATACAAAGACAGACAGCAAGGTTGAGGAGGGCTGCTGTGTGATAGCACATCATAATCCCTGTGGGAAATGATAAAGGATTTGAGAAATCCTGCCTTTAAGAAAAGAACCTCTTGGGCTGGAGAAATGGCTCAGCAGGTAAGAGCACCTGTTGCTCTTGTAGAAGACCCAAGTTCAGTTCCCAGCACCCACATGACCACTCACAACCAAACAAAACTCTGGTCTGACGTCCTTGAGCACCAAGCACATATGTGGTACGCACACATACATGCAGGCAAAGCAGTCATACAAACAAAATTTAGATGAATACATCTAAAAAGAACAGTTTAATGATCTTTACCTTTGTTTTAACCTAGTATTTCCAGTAAATTATTCATCTAGAAATTATGCTTTGTGTAAATCCAGTGAAGCATACGTTAGACAGTTCTGATTTAAAACACAGAGCGTTCCTGTGAACTCACAAAGGGCCCACCTGAGTTTCTGTATCCTGCAGCGTGGCAATTGAAGAGAGCTCAGGCTGACTGAGGAAGAGAAGTGTCTGCCTTCTGGGCTACACTCCCACCTTTAAAGTCAAAAGAGGTCATTTCATCTGATCACTCCAAGTAATGAGGCAAACGAATTGGTTTGCACTTACCACCATCTCTTGAAACACTCTGTAAACTGGGACATCAAAGCGACCCCATGCTGAGTAATGAAGACGCCAGCTCTGGAGTCAGATAAATCCTATTCAGATGACAGCTCTGATTACTACTTACGGCACCTTATATAAACTGCAGCTCTTGTGAGTCAAATCTGAATCTCCTGGGTGATGGTGAAATGGCTTAGTAGGTAAATGTACTTGCCACCAAGCCTGACTTGAATTCAATCCCCAGCACTCACATAGTGCAAGGAGAGAACTGACTCTGTAAGTTTCCCTCTGACTTCCACCTGTGTGGTATGGCATACTCACGCCCACACACACATACAGAAAATAAATAAATATTAAATAAATGAATTTAAAGTACTTAATCTTCTGAATGAATCCCCAGAAAGCACTTATTATAGGAAGCTTTTATTTAAGCAGAGAATCACAATTTTAAGTGACTGTGTCTCATGTTGGCCATGTCTGACATGTGATAATATCTATATTCAGCTGTGGAGTGAGCATTGCAGAAGACCGTGTGGCTGAGAACAATGACTGAAAGTGAGGTAGATAATTTGGGGTTTGGGTTTGGCCTTTGACCAAGAGACCTGTAATTCAGGCTGGCCTTGAACTCTGGATCCTCCAGTTTCTATCCTCCGCCCCTCACCCTCCAAAAAAGCTATGATTATTACAGGCAAGAGTTGCCATACATAGCTGAGGTAGAGAGGTTTTTTTCACCAGAAACTTTCTAAGAAGGTTTTTGTAGGAGAAGATGCACAGCTCCCGTTAGGTGCACAGATGAGAGGGAAAGGAAGGGTACGAGCGGTGAGCTCCAGGTCACTGAACCACCATCAGGATGAAGAGGGAGGCTGGGCTTGTGTACTGATGAAGTAGGGCAGCATGACATGTGAGGAGGAAGGCAGTGAGCAGGAAGGTCCAGCAAGGATGAGAGAACAGGGAATATAATACCTGCTTAAAGCATGGGAGCTAGCAGATAGAAAATTACATCCCAAGGATACTTGTGTGATGTCACCTTGTGAACATGTAAGATCCCAGACTAATCCTGCCTTCAGGAAACCTGTGCCAAAGCCTAAATATGGTTCAAGCCTTGCAGCCTTGATTTGTGTTTTCTTTAGGTGTGATATCATAAGACCATTAGATTTACTATGGTTGCTCTGATTGTATTTCTTTTTCTTCTTCTTCTTCTTCTTCTTCTTCTTCTTCTTCTTCTTCTTCTTCTTCTTCTTCTTCTTCTTTTTTTTTTTTTACTGTTTTATTCTAATCTCCATCATTGCCATTTTATCACTAGATTCATCATTGTGACAGCAATTCATGTCTGAAGATACATTGTTGTTTTAAAAATACCATATTACTGTAATTTATTTTTTCATCGTCTCTCCTATTACATATTATACAAGTTGTTATTTCATAAGATTTACTATTATTTCATTTCCTCTGTAGAGTACTTCATTTTGAAATTATGTTTTCAAGTTGGATGCTTCTGAGAAAAGTTCCTGAATGTGGCTAACTCCACTGTACCTAAAATATCTGTACCCAAAAACTGCCCCTGGCATCTGGCTTTAGTGTGACTCAGTTTTCAGGAAATCTAGTCATAAAGTATTCAAAGAATTGAACTGTGAAGCCACTGTGGCTAGATTCTGGAATACATGTTAGACTTTTAAAAAAATATATGAGGTTAGAGGAACCAACTGGTAGCTCCTAATTTCTGCCACAATAGGTTTTTGGTAGTTTGGTCCAGGAGACAGATAAGGTATAAAGTGAATCCCTCACTCACTTATCTGACTTTTTAGAATTAAACAGATGTGATCATGTGGTTATGATAGAATTTATAGGAGAGACAAAACAGGAATTCTTACCAGGAATAAGTTTAGAACCACCTAGCTTTGTATCAGTGTGAGATAAAGTCACTGAAGCCTTAAAGAGTTTACTTCATATTTGGGGGGGGATGAAGTCTCACTACTCACTGTGAAGCCCTGGCTGGCCTGAAACTTGCTGTCTCCTTTAGACTGGCTTTGAACTCATGATCCTCCTATCTCACCTTCTCCAGTCCTGGAATTACAGATGCTCTCCGTCCCACTCAGTGATTCAGAGATAGAGGCATTTGTAATGATACGCCTAAATATCTCAGCAAGAGAGATTCAAAGAGTTGAAGAACACTAACATCTTAATGATGTGGAATTCCTTCTTTGACAAATGGCTGCCCATCTTGACCATAGGTGGGAGTCTAATAGTATGGTGTCATCAAGAAGACAGGCTTTATCTTAACAAGGACCCTTTAAATGTGTTATAACAGGAGGCAGTGATGGATGGTTCTGGGTGCATAGCTTATGATCCCTACTAAAGAGTGTGAGAATATAAAGAAGATAGCCAGGAGGCTCTGCCATGAGGGAAGACATCCACAGGATGGAGATCATGGGCAGTTTGAATCCAGTAGTAGTGTTTCCAGAAGAGGTTCCAAAGATGCTAGTTATCCAGAATGATCCAGTATCTGGGCTAAGATAATACAAATGGGCTCTTTATCACAAGCCTTCAAGAGCCTATAGCAATGTACCAGTGTGCCTGAAGTATCTCCAGGAAGAGACTGTGTGACATGAATGTTTTAACCTTTCTCAAACTTGTACAACCACAAAACTGGATGCTCTCCCAGGGCTGGGTATATAGCTGGTAGAGTGCTTGCTGAACATGTACAATATCCTGGGTCTGAGCCCTAGTACTACATAAACACTTGTAATTACAGCACTCAAAATGGTTGGAAGTTCAGGGTCATCCTCAGTAAAATAGTAAATGTCTCAGTAAATGACTGAGTCAAAGAATGAATGGATTAAGGCAGGTAGCTAAGAACTAGACTAGGAAGGTATCAAAATAAAGAGAAAATATGTGTGTCCATTCTAATTAATGGAATTGTTTTGAACCTAGACATCCCTGCCTTTGGTACTTCTCTCTATTGCACCTATCACCTCCTGTACTGCACTTTTCAGCCACCTTCTTGCTACCAGTTGAAACATGCAATAAGAATATTTATTTGAATGTGTCCCCTCATAACCCAATCCCTTCTTACCTTTATAGGTGGTTCTGTTCTTGAAAACTCCCATATGAGCCTTAGTGACATAGAAGTCTTTGCAGGTAGATGGTAGAATATGCCATAATGCTTTGAAACCGAGTGTATAGAGGGTCTACATATTTATAACAAATACGCATGCATACGTGCAGCCTTCTGTCTTCAAATTCACCATACTCAACCTTATTTATCTTAACTCTAATGACTAGCCAAGGAAGATAAAGAAGTAGATGATAATCTATAAAAATTTATAGTGAGCTTGTTGGATAGTGATATGTTAAATTAATGCTGCTTCTGAAGGAAGATAAACCCCCACCTCTACCTCCCAAGAATATGGGAGAGCAGATTGATAAATGTCTCCATTGCAAGCATGACAGTGTAGAGCTACTCACTAAGCAAAGGATTTGGCTGAGAAATATGGAAGGTTTTGACTTACTACTCTTCAGTAAATATCTATTGTCAGGGATCCCAGTCTTGGTATAACCATAAGTTTTGTTGCTTCTTTTTTTTTTTTTTTTTTTTGTTTTTGTTTTGTTTTGTTTTGTTTTTTCAGAACGCCAACCAGGCACCTCTATGGCCAACTCCAATCCTGTCCCTTCAAGTTCAGCTGGGATCAGCAAGGAGCTGATTGATCTCCAGCCTCTCATTCAGTTTCCAGAGGAAGTGGCCAGCATCTTGACAGAACAGGAGCAGAACATTTATCGCAGGGTCCTGCCCATGGACTACCTCTGTTTCTTAACCCGGGACTTGAGTTCTCCTGAATGCCAGAGATCCCTGCCCCGTCTCAAAGCATCCATCTCAGAATCCATCCTCACGGCTCAGAGAGGAGAGCACAATGCCCTTGAAGACCTCGTGATAAGATTTAATGAGGTAAGGAAACACTTGGATGTTTCTGTACTCGAGCCACCATGTATGATTCTTAAGTTTATTTCTTGTATGGGGTCTGTCTTTGGTATCTCTCCTACCTATCTGTTTTGCCATTGCTGTGATGGACAGTTTTCATCTCAGGCCCTGAAATTACCACCATGTTGCCTTCTCCCTTCTCATTTCACCTTGCTGCCTGCAAAGTCTGAGCATGTCTACAAACATTTCAACCCCCTCCTCATCTACACACTCCCAGCATTGTTTTTAAGACCCATGTCTCAGCTGTGAGATTTGACGGCATAAAGCCTGACCACACCTATCTTGATACCTCCCCTCTGACCATCAGCTCTTCTAAGAAACTTAGAAGACCAGCATGCCTGGGGCTCCTCATCTAAGGCAGTCGGGAAGTAGTTTCTGAGGAGTGTGAATCACTCCTCTCCTCTCTCTACATCCTACCAACATCTTCAATCACAGAAAGTCACTTTAAAGCCTCTGAGAAATGCTAAAAGCCAGGTCTAAAGAGCACAGGTGTGACTACAGTTTGGAAACACTGGAGGTGGAGCTTCCAGAGTCGAGGGTGAGAAGCCAGTGACTGGGATTTCTATGGCTTACGTCAAAGTGGAAGTGACAGGAAGGAGATGAAAGTCTTGGTCTTAAAGAACTCTTCAATCTCCATAATGTGCCCTGTACCCATAGTTTTCTTTTTCTTGTTCTCCTTGTATTGATTTTAATTTCTTTTGCCTCAACCATTAAGTTACTAATGTTTAACTTGGATATTATGGGTTCTTGGTTGGCTAAATTTTATAAATAGTACAGTTTCTGAATTGGGATAGTAGTAAGCTCCATATAATGCTAAAAGGAATCTCATTATGGGTCTGTATATCTCTGGTTGACAGAGGGCCAATCAGCCCTTGATATGTGTGCCCTTCTTAACTCTTAGCCTCAGTCTGCAGCCTCCATAGCTTGCCAGCAAAGACCCTGATCAGGATGAAATCCAGTGGATGAAGAAAATGTTAGAAGTGGAGCCCAACTGGTTCCATGTCCAGGAATGTCCCCACACACCATTCCTCAGAAAGAAGCCTGTACCCAGAGGCCTGGCAGGCTTGTGATGACCATCTTACATGTACCCTTGGAGAACAGCTTTCCCATCCTAAACGGTGACACCACAGTGCAAAGGTAGTCACTGGCTCTGGTTACACAGGGCATGAGTGACTTCTGTGAGATTCCAAACTGTGTATCCTGGACTTTCACCTCTCCAGTGTCCTGTCAGTCACCCTCACTGAGGGTGATACTTACTGTAGCTGCAGGTTTCTATCCCACCCCAGACTAAGGCGGAATCACTGGGAATCAACAGGAGAGCCTGCAAACCACACTAACCCAGAGTTTTTGTTTTTGTTTTGTTTTGTTTTGTTTTTGTTTTTAAAATAAATATCCTGGTGTTCTTGATTTTTTTTTTAACTGATAAAAACGGATAGGGAAAGTGAAAGTTTCCATAAACGGAGCGATTTTACTGTTTCGTGGCTTATTTGAAATTTCCAGCTCTCTTCACTCTCACATCTTTAAGACCTTATTCTTGTCTGTTAAAAAAAAATTAGACCTTAACTTACAAGTGAATTGCCAGAAGTTTTAAAATCTAATTTTAAATCAAGCTTGGACTTTTTCCATCACGGCCACAGCCTCGGGAGTCAGTGATGAACCAGTGGTTGGGTCCCTGATGCAGAGCAGAACTGGAGGTGGGGCGCCCACAGCTAGGGTGAGGTATGCTTTGGACTATCTCTGAAAATAGTTTAGCGGCAACTTGAGAATGTAAACAAGATTTCTGGGAAAACACTTAAACAGCTTATGAGAAGAGAGGGTTTTCAAGTATTCTCAAGCATCTATTTTCATACAAATCATGGGCAAACTGATTAAAACTTCAGTCTGTACAGTCAGCTGTCAACGGCAGATTCCAAGGGATTCCCACCAACCAGCTTGGGTATAGCTCATTTTGATCACTCTATACTAAACAGTGGAGAGGATGTGTTACATTCAAAGAGAAGGACACAGAATGGCTTTCACCTACTTACAATGGGCTGCCTCCAAATTAGAGTGGCCTTCCACAAAGATATGAACGGACACTGGGAGGGGTGGGGAAGAGACAGGTGGATTCTGGAGGTCACTGGCCAATCAGCCTGGCCAAACTGATGAGTTCTAGATCCAATGAGAGTCCCTGACTGAAAAACTAAGGCAGAGAGAAACTGAAGAACACACTGGATACCGACCTCTGTCACCCACCAACACACACACACATGCACACACAGGCACAACACTACATCTACATACACATTTGCATATGCACATGACTGTGAACATAAACCACACAGAAAGGAAAGGAAAGCCCACCTCTTTAGTAAGATATTTTCACATTTTAAAAAACTCTACTTCTTTTACAGCTGTCATGATCCTTGTCTTGAAGATGAAGAAAGTGAAACTTAGACAGCAAAACAAATAGTGATGGTATTCTTATTTATAGAATTGATGTAAGAGTTGAAGGACTGAGGCAATTGGGGATCCCCATGAGAACAAAAACCATCAGCATTTCGTATAGAACCATGGATGCATTCCAAAGTTATTAGGCGAAAAGAAATGTGATAAGACATGGGCTGTTTGCATAGTCCTCAAACAGCTTTCCACAAGATACTGGCTAATCACACAGAAGAATAGAACAGTAGAGAAGACCAGCCTCAGATACTGTCTCGAGGTTTCTTGGCAAATAGTGATGCATATCCTCTTGTGCCCTCAGTTTTCCTGCTTAGAGGAGGTGTGGTGTCACCTCCTCTATGTGCTCTCTATGTGCTCTTGCCACAAAAGCAAACCTGGATCTAGTAATGGGAAAAGGTTAGGCATACCCAGGATGAGCGACAGCCAATGCTTTAGAATGTGTCAAGGTCATGAAAGGTGAAAAATCTGAGGACCTCTCAGCATTGGAGAGGAGACTTGAGTAGTATGTGTTGTATCAAATTCTAGTGAATACAAGACTTAGGAAGGGGGTAGGGATAGAGAGTAATGGGAAGAGAGTAAAACCCTAGTAGGACATACAATTGAATTACTGAGTTAATGCTTATGTTATGGTTTTCATACTTGTATCATGATTATGAACAATATTAGCACCCAAGAAATGTGGGAGAAGAATATATGGGAACTAAGTACTATTTCTTCAGCTTTTTTGTAAATCTAAAACTATTTCAAAATCAGTTTTAAAATAACACAATGAGCTCAGAAAAGCTGAGTCATTTGCCCAAGGTCACACAGTAGCTAAGTGGATATCAGACTCTGGGTTTGTCTTCAGTATAGCTTCTCTTACTGCCTTTCTGTTTTTAAATTATGAAGCCAACTTTCTGGTAAATCTAGAAGTGCTGATTCAGAATTTTATTAGCCTTGATCTCTTTCCATGTTTTTCCCTAAATCTCTTGTGCATTTATCCTTTATTTATTATCTTTATTTCTAATTTTTATCTAATTTTCTATTTACTAGATTCCTGCTACCAGTCCACTATTCATTCATTCATTTATGGAAGAAATTTTTTACTGCATGCCTACTAGACTTTTGCCTTCTCTCCTTTCCCCCTTAATGATAGGCCAGCCATACACAGTCCAGTTTTAAAATAAGAATTAACAATATTTCACCGTGGAACTTAATACCATTAGCCAAAGTGGTTTTGCCAGAAGTTAGAAACACTTCTCTTCCAGAGAAGGAGACATATTCCTTAGCGCATTACAGGACCCTAAAGCGACAAAAAAAGAACATCAGCTATTGCATCGTACTAGTCCCCAGGGACAGGCAGATGCGTTTATTGGTGCAGTCAGTCATCCTGGCTCAGTTATCCAGAACATCTCAGGAGCAGGCTGGCTGGCAGATAGGCCCTAAGGAAAGTAAATAAGAGTCTGCAGCGGCCAGAAGCCACCAGGAGTAGACACAAATAACTACCAAAAAAGGCAGCAACTGCATGCAGCGTGAGTGCTTTAGACAGTGCGGGTGGAGGTGCTGAGGTGGGAGACTGCAGCCCCTTCTGCCGAGCTCTGGAGTCCAGGGCTGGGCCTTGAGTGATAGACAGTGCTGGGGAGAAGCTGGGGGGCAGGAGGGACATTCGCAATGGAAGACAATGCACTGAAAGTTTTCTGTCCTGGCACAGTGAGGTAGTTTGCTCCTGAACGCCAGCAGAACGAAGGACCTAGATGTTTCCCACATCCCAGCAATTCTGTACATTCGGGCCTAGTGGTAATGAGGGGAAAGGGAAGAAAATTCCTGATGCAGTGTTGCACAATGCAGTGTTGCACAAAAATGGCTAAAATGCAGCTCCGAGAACAACCATGAAACAGCTGGAAAGGTTTTGCTGACATGAAGGAAGTCCAGGAGATAAATCACTCACACCGTTTTTTTCTCATGTCCTTTCCCCTGCTCTGTAAGACTAAAGTAAGGTGCACATTAGGCATGCACCTGACCCTGTCTGTCTCCTCGAGACTACCCAGAAGCCTATGGGAGGGGGAGTTTTTTAAGCAGGTAGGCATCAGATCTATACTGGACTCAGCCCTGCATGCTTGGTCTGAGAGACAGGTGTTTCTGGACCTTCTTAGGCTGGACCTTTTCCTCAGGCCATAATATTGACCTTAAGCTCCCAGGGGCCAATGTTCCCTCTCTCCTTTGGATGAGCTGCCTTGTAGAAGCCCACACACGAAGCCTCTTTCTCGGAGAGTCTCCCTCTCTTTCTTTCTTTACCCAGCTTCTGCTGCTAGCCCACATTCTCTTTGATCTTACTTTGTTTTTATTCCCCTTACAATAAATTCCCAAGTCGTTTTCCTTTTCTAGAAGAGACAGAGAGGTAATTCCCTGTGTCTTCTTTACCACAGAGATCATAAGCAGCTGGAGTAGAAACTGAAGTCCCCCTTTCCTTTTCCCTTTCCCCTTTTCTCAGCCTGCCCATGCTGTAACACAGGGTAAGGGAAGAGCTTTCTAGGGTCACTCTCCCCAAACCTTATGTGCTGTAAGATGGCCTCTGCCCTTGTACACCTGTGATGACTGGTTTGCAGGCTCTGTTTCTCCAGTGACTTTTGCACTCCACAGCCTGTCACTGCTCACTCCATGGCCCGTGCTCTCTTTCATGTCACAGATTGTTGCTATCTCTGACTGGGCAGTCACCTTCAGCATCAGGAGGCCATTAACAGGGCAGGGTTTGGTTTGGTTTGGTTTGGTTTTTTTGTTATTGGTGAGTAGTTCTTGGCAAAACCACTTGTCTGGGCTCCTCTTCTGAACCAGCTGGTGTGAAGGCAGGTCCTAAGTCCTGCATTGAAAGCCTCAGTAACCAGGAACCCCAGAAGTCTCCAGCCCTTGGCTATCTTTACCCATGTGTGGCTAACTGTGCCATTCACCAACCTGCTTCTCTGAGCCACACAAACTCGGTTGGAACAGAGCAACACTCTGTTCTTTGCTTATTCCTTTCCCCTGGTAGATCTCACATGCTGCATTAGTTCAGCTTTTCAAAAGCCACTTGCCTATAAAAAAATAGATGTCTTTATTCCTAGGGAAAAGACAAACAAAAAGCCACACTTCTAGGGAAAAGCAGTTTGAGCTGAAAGCCCGTCTCCATGCACAGTTCCCCAGTTCCTTCTGTACTTTCCAAGTGACAGCCATTACCACAGCATATTCTGACACCGAGAAGTCTGCCCTGTTGACACTGAGGACAGACAATTTCTCCAGAAAGCAGATTATAGAGCCTGAGATGGTGGTGAGGTATGGTCCTTCACTTGAAATGTTTTCAGGGAAAAATAGTTCTGAGCTTATATGGCCAGCTGTGTTGAGAAATGTTTCCTATCAAAGTCTTTCCCCATTTTGTAAAAGCAGGCAGCTGAGCAAACCCCAGGGCTGCTGTGCAAACTCTTTTTCAAATGAATACGCATGTAGGCAAAGAGGCTCATAAAGACATTGGAAGTAAAATTTCAGCTCACTGGAAAACCTATTTTCTCCGCGACAAAAGCATGCCTCCCAGGGGCACATGTCTCTCCAGAAATGCCCTTCTCCCCCGAGCAGTGTCTGCCGGGTGTTGGTAGAATGCACCTATAATCCCAGCTACTCAGGGTGTTAAAGCGGGAGAAAGCACTTGAGGGCAAGAGTGTGAGGACGATCCCAGCAGGGTCCCAAGACACCATCGACAAACGAGAACCAAGCAAATACATCGGGCAGTGACAGCCAAGCTTATCTGCTGGTGCTTAGCTATACTGGAGCTAGCCGAGAGCAAATCTCCTCGCTCACAGGAAAGTTTACTAGTAGTTGGGGTGGTGGCACATTGTCACTTGGGACCAGCGTTAGAGACAGTCTGTCTGTATGTAATTTACCTCAACCAGTTATCTTACCTGGAACCAACTACCTAATCCCTCACCTTATCAGTTTTAGGACTGAAGTTAAGGCTTCATGCATGCAAGGCACTCTACCTACCGATGAGCTGCAGTCCCTGTCCTGAATCTCTTCTCTTTAAAGAGGGGTGTGTGTGGGGGGGGGGGTAATATGTTAGTTAGCTTTGTGTTGCTGTGGCCAAATACCTGAGAAATATAATTTAAGAGAGTAGGCTCTATCTTGGGTTATAGCTTCAGAGAGTTCAGTCCCCAGTCATCCGGAGCCACCTCTGGCTCCAGAGCGAGAGAATACATCGTAACTGCAGAACATGCTCTCCTCGTGGCAGCCAGGGAGCAAAGAGGGAATGCCCACCTGTGTTGGCTCTCTTCCTTTTCCTTTTCTCTCCCATCTAGGACATCCAGAGTAGGCCTTCCCCTCTTAGGCAGTCCTCTTAGGAAACATCCTCACTGACACACATAGAGGTATAGGCACACCTTACCAACCTAGATGGTTCTCAATCCGATCACTGTGAACCATCACAGGTAATAATAGTACCTGGCCCAGAGGGATGGTGTGGGGAACACGCTGAGCAGAGAGCACAGGCACAGTAGTTACTCAGTGTTAGAAGAAAATAAATAAATAAATAGATAAATAAATAAATAAATCCCCGAAAATAACTATTGATAACAAATTCCACTCTAACTTTATTTTTATGTTCACCAACCACTTAACAAGTGAGGAAATACATGATTGCATTAGTTAAGGAAATGTTTGTACTCTGAGAGCTAGGATGGGAGCTCAGGTGTGCTGGCTTCTGAGCCATGTTGAGTATGACACTTCTTAATCAAGCACATGAAGTGAGCCATGTTCTGAATATAATGCTTCTTAATCAAACACTGGAAAAGCCTTTTCTCTGAACTTGATTGTCTTCTTGCAAAGGACACCATTTTCTTCCCAAGAGGATTCAGAATATCTCTCTGACTTCAGCACTCTGTTGACAGCAGCCCCAGCTTCTCTTTCTGATATTGCAAATCTAGCACCTCCTTCACACTGGGAGACACACAGGAAGACCCTTTTGAGGGTCTGCTTTCTACTGTTCAAACAGTACATCCAGGAACACATCAATCTGGGGACTAGTAGAAGCAAGAATGGTATCAATGGGAATACAGGCAAAAACAGGCTAAAATAGGGACATACATAGCTATCTTATTGCTATCATTAGTTATCAGAAATAGTAAAAGTGACTCAGAGAAACTGCAGCAGCCCCTCAGGTTGTTGGTCCTTAGTGATCAGATTACCTTGATGGTCTTGAATCTGGGGGAAAAGACCACATAAGCTTTAGTCATAGACTGGGCATTTGGGCCTCTCTACGACTGTATTAGCTGACCCTATTAGGATATTTAATTCGGCTCTTTGAAAAACCACTGTCTCAGAGATCTTTACTGCTCATGTAAGAGCCAAGGAGGAATGTATTTATGCTTTGCCAGGGATCTGCATTTGCCCAAAAGATTTAAACAGCCATAAATCCAACTGCCGTCTCTTGGGCATTTTTTGTACCAGCTTATGTCTCAACTGCCTCTTTGGGCACTAAGATGCATTATAGTGCAATACACGCAAACCCTCTGTCCTGGCAGAGCTCATGTTCTAATGATGCCTTAAAAGCATCTCAAATATGTCCAAAACAGAACTGTTGCCTCCTGCCTTTCACTTCACATAGCACCTACTCCCCCAACACAGTGTTTGCTCTACTCCGCCAACACAGCCGTCTTTCCCCAAACCATGCTAGGTAACAGTGTCTCTCTCTTCCCAAGTGTTTAGGACAATAACCTAAGATCTGTCCTTGATTTGCTGTTTTCCTGACCCTCCCACCATTATCTAAACCATTATTGAGTCCTATTTGTTCTTCCTTTAAAAAAAAAAATCTAGCATCCGAAGCTAGACAGCTCTTTTCAATTCATCCGTCACCACCTTAGAGGAAGCCACGGCTGCATCACGTCCCTCCTGCTTTCATGCTGGCATGCACTGTAATGTGCTCTCAATCCTGCAGCCAAAGTGATGTTTGTAAGTGTAAACATTGTGTTCCTTTGCTGAAAGTCCCCTAATGGCTCAAGATCCTGCCTGAGTTTGCTTCCACCTAGCTTTCCGATCTACCTTTGTATTGCCCCAGCCATCGTCTCTCTGGCTCTGTTCTAGGCACAGGAATTTCATTTTCCTCCTTGAATATATTGCTCTAGTTTCCTCCACATAGCCTCTGCACTCGGTGTTCTGTCTGCCTAGGACCTGTTTCTCCGGGATGTGCCACACCTGCAGACTTCTCTTGATCAGATTTTAGTTCAAAGTTTAAGGAAAGCATTGACTTGGGTTGGGGTTGTCCCCCACTTCCTCCATCTCTTTAGACTCAGTTTTTTCTAGCTTGTTTATGACTATATCTCTCTTTCCTTACTTAGTGCCGGACATGATATATATATATTCAATAAATAGCTACTTAATGATTTAATAATTAATGATGCTGCTTGCAGTTATCTTATTTATTTCTTATTTTTATTTAGTTAGTTATTCTCTTTACATCTCAATCTTAGCCTCCACCCTTTTCCTGGCCCCTCCTCTCCATCCCTTCCTCATTCCTCTATGTCCCCTTCCCTGCCACTCAGAAAAGGGGAGTCCTGTCCTCCCACAAACTCATTCCAACACACCCAATCTCATTAGGACTGTGTGCTTCCTCTTTCACAGTGCTTTGGAAAGGCAGCCCTGCCAGGGGGGAAGTGATAGAAAAACATGCTGCAGAGACCCTGTCAGAGATAGTCCCCAATCCCCTTTCTATGGGACCCACATGGAGGCTAAGCTGCACACTAAGTATATATGTGCAGAGAGCCTTGGTCTAGTTCATGCATGGTTCTTGTTTGGTGCTTCAGTTTTTACAAGCCCCTCTGGGCCCAGGTGTTGGTCTTCTTGTGAAGCTCCTATCCCCTCTGGGTCCTTCCATCCTTCCTCCCACTCCACCCATTGTTTGGCTGTGAGTCTCAGTTTCTGTTTCAATTCGTTGCTGGACAGAACCTCTCTGAGGACAGCTATGCTGAGCTTCTGTCTACAAACACAGTAGAGCATCATCAATAGTGTCAGGTGTTGGCTCTTGCCCATGGAGTGGGTCTCAGGTTGGGCCAGGCATTGGTTGCACATTCCCTCAATCTCTGCTCCATCATTACCCCTGCACATCCTGTAGGCAGGGTAGATTCTGGGTGGGAATTTGTGTGTGGGGGTTGATGTTCACCTCCTTCCACTGGGAGTCCAGTTTGGCTAGAGGGGGACTTTCCCAGTATCCATGACCCCTGCCTCTAGGGGTCTCAGCTAGAGTCACCCCCATATCTTCCTAAGGGTCCACCCTGTTGCAGGACTTTAGGTTGTCTAAGAGATGTCCCTGTCCATGGTTTCTCTTCTCTCTGCAAGCCCTCTGTCCTCCTGCCCTGCTCTCCCCATATTTGATCCCCATACTCATTTCCCTCAGTGTTTTTTTTTTTTTTTTCTTATCCTGTTCCCTCTCCTCAACCACTTCTCCTGACTATTCTGTTTCTCCTTCTGAGTGAAATTCAAGCATGCTTTTTTGAGCCCTCCTTATTACTTAGCTTCTTTGGGCCGGTGAGTTGTAGAATGGTCATCCTTTACTATATGGCTAATATCCACTTATAAGTGTGTCTTTTGGGGTATGGGTTTCCTCACTCAGTATGATCTCTTTTAGTTTCATTCATTTGCCTGCAAATTTTATGATTTCCTTGTTTTTAACAGCTCAGTACTATTCCATTGTGTAAATGTACCACAGTTTCTTTATCCATTCTTTAATTGAGGGACATCAGGGTTTTTTCCAATTTCTGGCTATTACAAATATAGCCACTATGAACATAGTTGAGCAAATGTTCTTTCTTGTTGTATCGTGGAGCATCTTTTGGGTATATGCCCAGGAGTGGTATAGCTGGGTCTTGAGCTAGAGATATTCTCAATTTTCTGGGAAAACACCAGATTGATTCCCAGCTGGTTATACCAGCTTGCATTCCTACCAGCAATAGAGCAGTGTTCCTCTTTCTCTGCGTCCTTGCCAACATGTGCTGTCACTTGAGTTTTTAATCTTAGCCATTCTGACAGATGTAAGATGGAATCTCAGAGTCATTTTGATTTGCATTTCCCTGATGACTAATGACATTGAGTATTTCTTTAAATGCTTCTCAGCCATTCCTCTGTTGAGAATTCTCTGTTTAGCTCTGTACCCCATTTTTAATTGGATTATTTGGTTGGTTGGTATTTAATATCTTGAGTTCTTTATATGTTTTGGATATTAGCCCTTTGTCAGATGTTAGGTTGGTGAAGATCTTTTCCCAGTCTGTGGGCTGCAGTTTTATTTTGTTGACAGTGACCTCTGACTTACAGAAGCTTTTAAATTTCATGAGGCACCATTTATTGATTTTTTTTTTAATCTTAGAGCCTGAGCTGTTCGTGTTCTGTTCAGGGAGTTGTCTTCTGTGACAATGAGTTCAAGGCTTTTCCCACTTTACCTTCTAATAGATGTAGTGATCTGGTTTTATTTTGAGATCTTTGATTCACTTGAAATTGAGTTTTGTGCAGGGTGACAAATATGGATCTATTTGCTTTTTTTCTACATGTAGACATCCAGTTAGAGCAGCACCATCTGTTGAAGATACTTTCTTTGTTCCATTGTATGGTTTTGGATTCTTTATCAAAAATCAAGTGTCCATAGGTGTGTGGATTTATTTCTGGGTCTTTGATTTGATTCCATTGATCAACCAGTTCTATGCCAGTACCATGCAGTTTTTATCACTATTGCTCTGTAGTACAGCTTGAGATCAGAGATGGAGATACCTCCAGAAGATCTTTTATTATATAAGATTGTTTTAGCTATCCTGGGGTGTTTTTTTTTTTTTTGCTTTTGCTTTTCCATATAAAATTGAAAATTTTTCTTTCAAAGTCTGTAAAGAATTGTGCTGGCATTTTTTATGGGAATTGCTTTGAATCTATAGATTGCTTTTGGTAAGACGGCCATTTTCCCTGTTAATCCTACCCACCCATGAGCCTGGGGGATCTTTCCATCTTCTTCAGTTTCTTTTTTCAGAGACTTGAAGTTCTTCCCAACTTCACTTTCTTGGTTAGAGTTACAACAAGAGACTTTATATTGTTTGTGGCTATTGTGAAGGGTGTTGTTTCCCTAATTTCTTTCTCAGCCCATTTGTCATTTGTATACAGGAGAGCTACTGACTTTTTTGGAGTTAATTTTGTATCGAGCCACTTTGATGAAGTTGTTTATCAGCTGTAGGAGTCCTCTGGTAAAATTTTGTGGGTCACTTATATGTACTATCATATCATCTGCAAATAGGGATACTTTGACTTCTTTTCCAACTTGTATCCCCTTGATCTCCTTTAGTTGGCTAATTCCTCTCCCTAGAACTTTAAGTACTATATTGAAGATGTATGGTAAGAGTAGGCAGTCTTGTCTTGTCCCTGAATTTAATGAGATTGCTTTGAGTTTCTCTCGATTTAATTTGATGACGGCTGTTAGCTTGTTGTATATTGCTTTTATTTATGTTTAGGTATGGGCCTTATATCCCTGATCTCTCTAGGACTTTTATCATGAAAGGGTGTTGGATTTTGTCAAAAGATATTTCTGCATCTGAAGAACATGTGGGTTTTTTTTTTTTTCTTTCAGGCTGTTTATGCGGTGGGTTACATTGATAGATTTTCGTATGTTGAGCCATCCCTGCATCCCTGGGATGAAGCCTACTTCGCCATGGTAGATGATGTATTTGATGTGTTCTTGGATTCAGTTAGTATTTTGTTGAGAATTTTTGCACAAATGTTAACGAAGAAAATTGGTCAGAAATTTTCTTTGTTGAGTCTTTGTGTGGTTTAGGTATCAGAGTGACTGTGGCCTCATAGAATGAGTTTGGTAATGTTACTTCAGTTTCTATTTTGTGGAATAGTTTGAGGGGCATTGGTATTAGCTCTTCTTTGAAAGTCTGGTAGAATTCTATGCTAAAATCGTCTATCTGGTCCTGGGCTTTTTTTGGTTGGAAGACTTTTGATGGCTGCTTCTATTTCCTTAGAGGTTACCTGATCTTGATTTAACTTTGGTAAGTGAAATCTGTCAAGAAAACCATCCATTTCCTTTATATTTTCCAATTTTGTAGAATACAGCCTTTTGAAATAAGACCTAATGATTCTTTGAATTTCCTCAGTGGCTGTTGTTATGTCCCCCTTTTCATTTCTGATTTTTTTTTTTAATTTGGATACTGTCTCTTTGCCTTTTAGTAACTTTGGCTAGGAGTTTGTCTATCTTGTTGATTTTTTTTCAAAGAATCAGCTCTTTGTTTCATTGATTGATTTTGTTGTTGTTTTGTACTGTTCTCTTTATTTCTAAGTTATTGTTTCTGCTCTGAGTTTGGCTATTTCCTGCCTTCTACTTCTCTTGAGTATGTTTTGTTTTGTTCTAGGGCTTTTAGGTGTGCTTTTAAGTTGGTAGTGTGAGAACTCTCCAATTTCTTTATGAAGGCACTAAGTGCTGTGAACTTTCCCCTTAGCACTACCTTCATTGTGTCCCATAAGTTTGGAAATGTTGTGCCTTCCTTTGTATTAAATTTTAGAAGTCTTTAATTTATTTCTTTATTTCTTCCCTGACCCAGTGGTCATTAAGTAAAGAGTTGTTTAGTTTCCAGAGGTTGTAGGTTTTCTCTTGTTTCTGTTGTTGTTGAAATCCAGCTTTAATCTACAGTGGTCTGATAAGATACAAGGGGTTATTTCAGTTTTCTTGTATTTGTTGAGATTTGCTTTGTGACCAAGTATATGTCCAGTTTTGGAGAAAGTTCCATGAGATGGTGAGAAGAATTTTTATTCTTTTGTGTTGTATGTAGGTAACTGTTAGGTTTATTTGATTCATGACATCTGTAAGTTTCATTATTTCTCTGTTTAGTTTCTGTCTCGATGATCTGTCCATTGATGAGAGTAGGGTGTTGAAGTCTCCCACTATTAATGTGTGGGTTTTGATGTGTGGTTTAAGTTTTAGTTGTGTTTCTTTTACAAATGTGGGTGCCCTTGCATTTGGGACATATATGCTCAGAATTGAGATGTCATCTTAGTGGATTTTTCCTTTGATGAGTATGAAATATCTCCATCTCTTTTGATTAATTTTCGTTGAAAGTCTATTTAATTAGATACTACAATGGCTACTACAGCTTACTTCTTGGGCCCATTTGATTGGAAAATGTTTTCCAGCTCTTTACTGTGAGATAATGTCTATCTTTATTGCTGAGGTGTGTTTCTTGTATGCAGCAGATTGGTGAATCCTGTTTTCACATCCATTCTGTTAGCCTCTGTCTTTAGTGGGGAATTGAGTCCACTGATGCTGAGTGATGTTAGTGACAAATGACTGTTGATTCCTGTTATTTTAGTGGTAGTGGTCAGTGTGTGTGTGTGTGTGCGCGCACACGCTTGGTTTTGCTGATGTGGAATTATTGCCTGTGTTTCCTGGGTATAGTTAGGCTCCTTGGGTTGGAGTTTTCCTTCTAGTACCTTCTGTAGGGCTGGATTTGTGAATAGATATTGTTTAAATTTGTTTCTATCTTGTTTTCTCCAACTATAGTGATTAAAAGTTTTGCTGGGTATAGTAGTAGGGGCTGACATCTGTGTTCTCCTAGTGTCCGTAGGATATCTGCCCAGGCCCTTCTGGCTTTAAGAGTCTCTGTTGAGAAGTCAGTTGAAATTCTGATAGGTCTGACTTTGTATGTGACTTGGCCTTACAGTTTTTAATATTTTTTTCTTTGTTCTGGACATTTAGTGTTTTGATTATTATGTGGGGGGGGGGGTTTCTGGTCCAATCTATTTGGTGTTCTTGTACGTTTATAGGCATGTCTTTATGTTGGGGAAGTTTTCTTCTTTGATTCTGTTGAAAATATTTGCTGAGCCTTGGAGTTGGGAGTCTTCTCCTTCTTGTATTCTTATTATTCTTAGGTGTGGCCTTTTTATAGTGTCCCATATTTCTTGGATGTTTTGCATCAGGAACTTTTTAGTTTTAACATTTTCTTTGACTGATGTATTGATTTCTTCAATCATATCTTCTACACCTAAGTTTCTCTCTTTTGTTTCTTATATTCTGTTGATGATGCTTATGTCTGTAGTTCTTGTTCTCTTCCCTAGGTTTTCCACCTCCAGGACTGCCTCAGATTATGTTTTCTTTATTGCTTCTATTTCCATTTTCAGGTCTTGAACAATTTTTTATTCATTTCCTTCTTATTTCTTTAAGGGATTTATTCAGTTCCTTCACCTGTTTGATTGTATTTTCTTGTACTTCTTTGAGGGATTTGCTTTCCGCTTTCAAGGCCTCTATCATTTTCATAACATCAGATTTAAGATCATTTTCTTGTGCTTCAAGTGTATTAGGGCATCCAGGGCTTGCTGAAGTGGGGATGTGGTGGTACTGCATGGCCCTGCATTTTGTTCCTTGTGTTCTTACACTGACTTCTAGCCATTTGGTTGTCCCTGGTGTGAGCAAGCCTGGTGATGTCTAGGATTGTAGGTTGATAATTGTAAGTTTGGCTGGTAGTCCCAGATGGTAGCAGTCCTCTGGTGTTTCTGGGTGGTAACAGGTCTCTGGGGATACTAGGAGAGCTGGTAGTCTCTAATGACTGCCAGTCTCTGGGATTGCAGGAAGAGATGGGGACCAGGAAATAAGGCACACTGAATGCTATTGGTCCCTGATGGGTGTTGGTTTCTGCTGCTCTCTGATGGTTGCTATTCCCAATGGTTGCTGGTCTCCAAGTATGCAGGTGGAGATGTGGCCCAGGAAATGGAGCAGGCCCAGAAGATGGTGTTTGAAGCACACTGCTTTTTCACCCTTCCATCATGGTTATCAGACTCTGGAAGCCCAATAGAGAAGCTTGGGGTACACTGAGGGATTGGGCCTAACTGCAGGGCTAAGCAACTGGGTTCTAGCAGGCCAGGAATAGGAGGGGTTCTCACCTGCTGTTTCTTGGTAGTTGCCAGTCCTGGGAGGTGGAGCAGGTCCAGAGGATGGCGCATGGAACACTTTGCTGTTCCCAGGTGGGTTACTGGTTCCAGAAAATGGAGCTAGCCCCCTAGGTGGAACTTGGATCACTCTGGGGGTGTGGAGTGGACTCAGATCACTGCTTGCAGTTTTTAATTATTTATTGAAATGGATGTTAGAAATCCAGAGAAAACCAAAACATGCCATTTTTAAGGGATTTACAATCTAGTTTAAGGCATATAACGTCTAAACTATTGAATAAGCATATGCAGGGATGATAAAACAGTTCCAAGAACTAACAATTATGGGAGAAGTAGTGACGAGCAAGCACTTTTTGCCTTAGTGGGAAAAAGAGGTCTCTATTGTGAATCCTGGGCAATTGCCTGGGTTCCAAATCGTTCTCATTGTGTAACTCTGGGCAAGTGTGATAGTTCATCTTCATTGTCATGTTGACTGGCTTTGGGATCACCCAAGAGACTCACTTCTGGGAATGTAGGTGAGAACCCTTCCAGAGAGGTTTAACTAAGAAGGGAAGACCCACCTTGAAGGTGTGTGACTATTCCATGGGCTAGAGTACCAGATTGAGTCAAAAGGGAAAATGAAGGGAGTGGGCTGAATACCAGCATCCATTTCTCTCTGCCTCATGATGCTGGAGGCAGTGTGACAATATGCCTTGTGTTCCCATTTCCATGTCTTACACCTTGAAGGACTTTACACTGTTTAAGCCAAAATAGCTTTTCTTTGTCTGTTATCTGGTCACAGGAATGAGAGTAATAACTGAAACAGTTTCTGTTTCTCGCCTATAAAAATGATGATTTTGTTCATTTTACATGGTCTTGGGACACTTAATGTACATACAGGCACAGGATAGGTTTTGATAAATGACAGCTAGAGTGAGTCACATCAAGTGAGAGACAAGGACTGTGTGTGAGAGAATTGAAGAGCAGGTCACAGGCCGCATTTCCCTTGAGCGTGCCCCCTGGCATAGTCCTTCTGAGGGCAGGAAGTGGGGTAGGAAACGACGAGGCTTTCCCAGGTGCAGTGTTAACTCAGCCTCAAGGAGATTTGAGGGCATGAATGCTATCATTCATCAAATGCACTTTCTCACCAGCTTTTACTGAAAACTTCAACCCCACACTCCCCTAACATGTGTTTCTCTAAAGTAAGATAGCTATAAAAAAAATCTTCCTAAATCTAAGCCATATTAATAATGATATGCAAAGGAAACTTCTTGCACATATCTTTGTTTTCGTGATAATACAAACTGTATTTGTGAATACACAATGATGACTATACTGTTTTCATGAATGAAAAAGGTTATAGATTTAGCTTTATCCAATTCTGTTAAATACTCTTTCTGAATATGTAGCTAGATATGCATTCACATAGATAGTAAAAAATATTTGCCAAAATTTAGCAGTTGTTCTATTTTAAAATTTTTTCCTTTACATTTTATTTTATGTTTATGAGTGTTTGCCTGAATATGTGCTTGTACACCATGTGGCCAAGAATGACCAGAGAGGCCAAAAGACTATGTTGAATAATATGAAACTGAACTTGCAGATGAATCTGAACCACCATGTGGGTACTGGGAATCGAACCCAGGTCCTCTTCACCAATGAACCATGTCTCTCCAGTTCCACAATTGCTTTTTTATTTTTTATTTTTATTTTTTATTGATAGTACCACACATACTAGCTACCTTCTTTTTCAATCTTAAAATTTTTTCATTGCAGATATCACTATTGTATAAAGATATTTTCATACAAATTTAGATTTGCTGAGAATATATCCTGTGATCCCCAAGCCTTCCCTCTTGTCCTCTTCTTTCCCTCTGTCCTCTTTGTTCCCCCAAACAGTTTGGCTACTACTTACCTGTCATTTATACATGCATAGTTTCACATATTTACATAAAAATCTAGAAACCACATATGAGAATATGCATGATATTTGACTTTCTGAGACTGCTGTCATTCCCTTAATATGGTTATCTCCCGTTGCATCTATTTTCCTGCATAATAGTACATATTTTTTGAGGAATAATAGAAACTGAAACATCATCTGTGTGAGACAAGTGTTTTATCTTTGTCTACAGCCCCAGTCTCTTCATCGGTTTTTCACTGATGATGATTATGGAGAGAGTAATGATGGGGTTGCAGTTGATTCTGTGTCTTGTGCTGAGTCAACAACAAATAAACACTTCACATTATTTTTAATTTCTTTTAACTGTTTTGAGATTATAATATAAGTACATCATTTCTACTTTCCCTTTTCCCCTTCCAAACCTTACCGTGCTCTCTTTCAAATTCATGTTCTCAAGGCTGACTGTTTGATACTGGATAACCAATTGCTGTGCTCTTCCTTGGAGAAGCTATTTCTCTGGCTCTCAGCATTCTTTAGTTGCCTACTGTTCTTCATGCAGGGTTGGCGCCTAAGGCCTCATGGACTTTCCCGCATCCACATTAATGATGTTGTCCTTGTTCAACTTATGTTTAAGCAGCTGAATTGGTGAAACTTTATGGGTGAAGCTTCTGATGTTACTAGGAGACACAATCTCATAACAAACTCCCTGATCCTCTGGCTCTTTATATCCTCTGGCTCTTTCTGCCCCTCTTCCTCAATGTTCCCCAAGCCTTAGATGCAGGAGTTGTTTTGTAAATGTAGCCATAATTGATTGGTTGTGACTTTCTGTAATGGTCTCTGTTGCAAAAAGATTTTTGTTATTGTTGTTTTATCTTTTGACAAGTAGTGAGAGCTACATTTATCTATGGGTATAAGAAATATGTTTGGAGTATAGTTATGGATTATGCTAGTCTAGTAAAGTGGTGGTTTTTGGGCTCTCCTCCAAGATTCATGACTTCAATGGCCCTGGGTAGTTGAGTAGATTTTTAATAACAAGCATGATTTCCCTCTTATTGAGTGGGTCTTAAGTCTAAGTAAGGAGCTGTTGATTACCACCAAGGCATGTGTGCCACTACTGGCTAGTCACTATTGTGATTCATAGGCCTCATAACAGGGTAGGAATAATGGTTGCTCCCCTCCCTTGGAAGGTTCCATGGAACCATCTGGTACTGTAAAAGCTAGTCCTCAGGGAGGCAGCTTTCAGGTCATTTCTAGCTCAAGGGCCACTGGACCCTGCTTCTGCAGTATATGGTGCCTTTTTCAATAAGGGCTTACCTTCTACCTCCGTAGAGCAATAGCAATAGCCTGTAATACTTTGGGAATCTCTTGAACAACCCTGACCTCAAAAGAGGACTTCTCATGCCTGATGTCAGGGGTTTTGTTTGATGGTCTTTGGCTCCAGGAGAGAACATGGCCAGTGCAGGTGAGAACACATCATTTAAACTGTATATGATATACAGACTTATGAACACTTCATGATCTTTATCACATTTAGCTATCACACAAGACTGAAGAAGGAATCATTGTATGTTAGTTGTTTTTCAATAAATGTGCCAAAATGCCTGACAAAATGCCTGACAGGTACAACTTAAGGCCAGATTTATTTTTGACTCAATTTAAGAAGCTTGACTATATCTTTTCAGGGAGGTGGAAAATACCAGTTCATATAATGGTGGCCAGGAAACAGAGAAGGAATGTACACAACCCCCAAGGATATATCCACAGTGGCATATTCCTCCAGCTAGCCCTTCCTCCTAGCACTCTTCAGTCCAATAAAGTTGACAATCAAGGTTAACCGCTGATTTATTTTGAAAATAAGAACACTGAGGTTTAGAAAGGCTATACAATTTGCCAAGACTTGCACAGCCACAAAGTAGCTAGGCCAAGAGGAAGTTCAGGCTTTTGTTGATAACAAAGCCCAAACTCTTTGCGGGCATAGAATATTGCATCTTACAAAATAAATGTGTCATGGGAAGCCTGGAATAAAGAAATGAGAACGCAAAATCTGTTTGTTTGAATGTCTTATGAGTAACCCAGTGAGATTAGCATATGGTCTTCCAGCACAAGTCCTGTGGGATGTTTGCATGCATTCTGTGGAGAGGCAGTGCCCGTGGTCAAACTTATAAGCCACACTTTGAGCAATGAGAAGAAAGTTGTTGGTTACTTTTTCCACCATTATTATGTCAGTGCACATGAGGACTCTCCCTTTAGAACATTTCACAAAAATGCCTAAAGGTTGGACTCACTAAAGAACCAGCCCTGGGAAGCCCTATGGGTAGGAAGGATGTGGGCCTAATTCTTGAGGCTTTGCTTGCCAAAGCAGCCTGCATCCAAGTCCCTTGAGAAGCAGGAACGTAACAGGGAAAAGGCGGAGCATTCCTCTGGAGGTCAGAGCAGGACAGATGCCAAGGATAGTGCAGTCCATATCCTTCTTGTCCTGGCTCATGGGTCTGCCCACGTGAGCTTACAAAGTGTGCTCTTAATCCCATTGTTCAAATTCCATAAGCCTCAGGCAATTGCAAGTTTCATTCCTTTTCATCACTCCTCTTACTTCAAAAGTTATACAGACAGTAAAATTATGTGTACAACATTAGGGTAGATATAAAAAGCATGCAGGATTAGTCCTAGACTGAGTGCATTTATCAACACATCTACCTAACTTGTAACTTGTCTTCTTCCCTTTCTCCAGGGACCCACAGCAACCACCATGACTCCACTCTTTTAGGGATGACTCCCCTGCAAGATACCCCAATCCATGTTAAAGCTTTACAGCAAGAAAAACTTTTTTCTGTTACTGGGCACACAGTCTAGGATCTTATATATGCTAGGCAAGCTGTATCAGCTGAGTGACATTCACAGTCCTAACAAAGGTGCTTTGAATTTACCAACATTTTGCACATGTGTTAACCTAGTATGTTACTTCTGCTCTTTCTCCCACATTGTAGAACATACTTTTCTTAATAACTACCAAAAGCAACAACAACAAAATAAGCGATAAGAGAAGCACGTGTAAAACATTTAAAGTATCCACTAGTTGAGGGACTCACCTCTCCCCCCAGGATGAGGGCTCCAGGTTAGAAAGGAATGAACAATAACCAGAGGAAGCCTATAAGGGAGATAGCGGGGAAGGCATGTCAAGTGAATGCTCACCCAATTTGCTCAAATGTCTATGCAGGATGCACACTGTAGACTGAAGAAAGAACTGGATATAAGAAGACCCAGCAGAAAAATATGGCCGCAAACTGTAGGTGACAAGATGATGCTTAGAATGATAGCAAAAATGAATAGAGAAAATATTCTTAGATGGCTAGAACAAAGAATCGCATGTGTCAGTGGCTGACTGAGTAGCGAGGCTGCATGACAGGGGAGAGTCAAGACTGACTCCGGTTTTCCAGCCAGGATGTTTGGGGTAAGTGGGATGCCCGTGACATTAGAGAGTTACAAAGATGAACTTAGGTAGTCAAGAATATGCACTGTGTTTCAGACATGCATGGATCCAAGTCCTGCTCCTCCCTTGATTATTAGCAGGGCCTTTAAATTATTTATCTGAGTTCATTCCATCATCTGTGGAAGAGGGCTGGTTAGTTTCTTCTTAGTAGGTGATTGTAAAAGCCTAGTAAGACAATGAATTTTAGGATTGGTCCTAAACACATGATAGGTGCTCAATAAAGAGAATATGTTGTTTCTGTTGTCATAAATACTATTACCATCATTGTCATCCTGTGAGTATAGATGAATAACAGAAACCCAGATGGGAAGAAATGATAAGCTGAGTATCACATTATATTGAGCCTATGACACTGAGGCAGAGTTCAGAGTGGCTGCAGATCACAGCCTGGCACAGAATTGCTCTCCCCACCTTCAAACTGACACACCAGAAGTGTATTTTGAGCTTACATTTGCAGGAGGAGTTCTACAGACTATACCAGAGAATACACATACTCACACACACTCACATGCACACACACACACACACACACACACACACACACGAGAGAGAGAGAGAGAGAGAGAGAGAGAGAGAGAAGGAAGGGAATGAGAGAGGGAGAGAGGGAGGGAGGGAAGTGGGGGAAGGAGAGGGAGGGAAAGGGGGAGGGAAGAAGAAAGATAAGGGCAGATCTATTCAGATGTGAGGCCTTACGGTAGTCAGAATGGATACAATTCAGCATTTGAAGGTTGAGAATAGAGATGAAGTTGAACTGTTTGTGACCTTGGGAAAGGTGACCATTCCACGTTAGAACAAGTGGCTTTTGGAGGGATGAGCTTCTTGAACTGGAGGTTCATGGAGTCTGTCTCACTGGCTGCAAAGCTGGGATTAAGCTCATGACTTGGATTAGAAATTTGGCCTAGATCAAACCGAATTCATCCCACAGCCTGTTTTTGTGCATCCTGTAAACCAAAAAGGGTTTTTGAGAGAGAGAATTATGAGGAACAAAGGAGTCTGAGGGGAGAGGAAGGTTGGAAATGATGTAACATAGTTTTCCTTTCTAAAATTCTCAAAAGTGTTTTCAATAAAAAAGTTTTCTCTGAGACAGGTTAAAATTATAGGAAACTAATTTATTTAGTTAAATTAAAATCTTATAGGAATGCAACCGTGCTCACTTGCTCATGTGTTGTTTGTATTGCAGTAGTAGAAGAGAATACTTGAAAAGACAAATGGTTTGCAAATCTAAAATGCTTGTCCTTTGTCCTTTCAAAGGAAAAAGTAGGTCAACCCCTGGCCCAAGCTATCCAGAGGTCCTTTTTGCAAGTGTAAGATTCTGTGAGGGAGGAAAGTTTTCATTTCTGTTGCTGTGACAAGTATTCCAAAGACCAGCAACATAGGGAAAGAAACGGTTTATGCAGTTTACAGTTCCAAGTATCATAACAGAAAAGTCACAGAAGAAAGATCTTGAGACAGCTGATCACAAGTATTCAAGAAAAGAGAAAACAAATGAATCCACGCTGTCTACTTGTTTGCTTGCTCAGCTGGCTTTCTTCACTTCAATACAGTTCAGGGCCAAGCCTGGGGAATGGTGCTGCCCACAGTAGGCTCGGTAATTAATGAAAGAATCTCTCACAGACATGCCCTAACAGTGCAACCTAATCTAGATGATTACTAAGGGTCATAGTAGGAAATCGTTGTCATCTTCAAAGCAGACTGCAGCATTGAAAAATAAGCGTGTTGTGGTGAGGAAACATAGAGGAGGGAGAAGATGGAGTGTGGATGTCTTTGCAGATCAGGAAAGTGTTTTGAAAGTAGGGTAGGAAGACATAAGTTTGTCTGTGGCAGGAAAAGAAAAACAAAAGCTTTTTCTGTTCTTGATGAGCAGATAGTATTCATAATATCTGCTTTATTTTACAGCCCAGTTAAGCATATCTGTTGTCATATCTCTCAGCAAGAGGGGATTTTCTAAATGTTCTTGTTTATAAATGTGCAAAAGATTTTTGCACATAAAGTCATGCTTTTGTTGGCCAAAGAGGGTGAGCACTTGCTAGTTCTCTGGCAATCCTAACAAAAATACTGAAGTGTATTTATACTCCGGGGCCAAGACGCATTTCAACATGACATTGCTCAGATACATGAGCAACCTTTCTCTTCTGCCTCCACTGGGCTTAACAACCTTGTCAGAGCCTTTGCTCCAAAATCTACTCCTGCAAGTATGTTAGCTGACACTCACTGCAGTCTCATGAAGAAAGAGGCTTCCCTGCTGGGATGCTCCCGGGATTGCTCACCAACCACTGAGAGAGGCCAGAAGCCTAAATCTACTGAAAATATTGTACTAAATTGGCTTTTTAAAATACATTTTTCTTGCATTTTACAAAATGATTTTTATCAACATCTTGTAGCAGTCACAAAATATTTGTTTCTCACAGTTGTAATGGACTGACTATAAACCATACACAGGAGCTTAGTCATGGCTCTTACACAAGACAAGAAACTCATAATATAATATAATCACACAATTTCCTCCTTTGCTTTCCTCCATCCAAACCTTCTCATATTCTGTTTCTTGTTCTCTTTCAAATTCATGGTCTCTTTTTGCATTAATTGTTATATATCTATATATGTGTATGTGTGTGTGTATATATGTATATACATATATATTTCTATATATATAAATATAACTTGTTCGGTCTGTACAATGTTAAATGCGTGTTTTCAGGGCTGACCATTTGATACTAGATAACCAGTTGGTGTGCTCTTCCCTGAAAAGACTTTCTCCTGCTCTCAGCATTTTTTAGTTCCCTGTAGTTTTTTGTGTACAGTTGAAGCCTACTGGACTTTCCTGCATTCACTTTAGCATGTCCACTAAATTGCCTTTGTTCAGCTCATGTTTAGGCAGTCATGTTAGTGAGACATTGTGCAGCTTCTGACAATTCCTAGGAGGCAGTCTCAAAGCAAACTCCTTTGGCTTTTAGAATCTTTCCAACCCCTCTTCCCAAGCCTTAGGTGCAAGAGTTATTTTCCAAATGTAGCCATTTGTAATGAACTCTGCAGCTTTGCATTTTGATTGGTTGTGGTTTTCTGTAATGGTCTCCATCTGTTGCAAAGAGAAATTTCCTAGATGAGGGGTGAGGACCACACTTATCTGTGGGTATAAGGACAAATATTTAGAATGTAGTTAGGGATTATGCTGGTTTAGTAAAGTGGTGGTTGTAGGTTCTCCTCTAATATGCATGACTTCACTAGCCCTGGGTAGTTGGCTAAGTTTCCATAGAAGCCATCAAGATTTGGGAGAAACAAAGACCACATGCTGAGAAATTCAATGCGCTTTTGTGGGCTCTTTGAATGATTGACAACATGCAGCAAATATCAGTGTTCTACTGCCTGTAGCTGGATCTGTAGAGTACAGAAATTGGACTGAAAGCTTCTTCAACAGTTTTCCTCCATGCCTCCTTTCAAATGTTTTTAAAAAATTAAAAAACAAACAAGAAAACCAACCTCAGCAGCATACATCTACATTCAGTGTGGATTGGAAGTTGAAAGTACAGCTGATAATATGAATAAAAACATCTATGGTATGATAAAACTATATCAAAAACATGATGTGTCGTTTCCTTTCCCTACTCTGCTTCTCTTAGTCAGGATGATCATCCCCTGCTCCAGAGCTGAGACTGTCTAAAAAGGGATAGAAGACTGGTCCAGAGCATATGGCCTCTAGTGAAGCTGTTCTGGTTCTCACAGGGTTGTTATGATCAATACATATAAACTGAAAGCACAATAAGGAGCCACATGAAGTGTTTTGAGTGAACAATTGACTGCAGTTGTAGAGGTGCTTCCATGGGATTTATGATGAAGTTGAAGTAACAGGCAGGAGTGAGCTGCCTGACACAGGTGCTGGGAACCAAACTCGGATTCCCTGAAAGATCAGTGTGTGTTCTTAGCCACTGAGTCATCCCTATAGCCTCGTATTTTGAGTTTTGACAAAGGTATATGTTGTGTAATCAATATGGAGACTACCCTCTCATTTCAAACATTCCCTCTGTCACTCATCCTTCTCCTACCTGGTTGTTCTTTTCACCTTTTCTCAAATGCCATGGAAATACGATTCTACAGCAGGCTCTTTTCATCCTGCGTGATGCTTTGGAACTTTCTCTGTGGTTTCACATGTATCAATAATTTGATAGTGTTGAGTAGTATTCCATTGTATGGATCTGCCACAGTTTATCCATTTATCAGTTGGAGGACATATGGATTATTTCCCATGTGTTCATGATTAAGCCACCAGAAACATTTTGAAACAAAGAAATACAAGCTTTCATTTCTCTAGGGTTTATGCAGTGTTATGGAAGGTGGCTCTGTCATTTGACAACCCAGCAGCAATGAATGTTACGTTCATTACAGTACATCCCTACAAGCACTCGCTCTGCCATTAATGCCTCAGATTGTTTTTCTATAAATGGGACAGTTATTAACCTTTGTATTATTATAAATATTTTAAAAAGCAAACCAGTATGTGCAGAAGTGTTTGGTAATCTTCAAAGTGCTATAACCAACCAAACACTATATATGATAGTGTTCATGTAAAACATGTTTCCCACAAAAGCTAAGTGCTATACTACATTCCCCCCTACATCTTAGCAAAGCGAATTGTCTCAGGTCGAAAGCAGCAAGTGGGTCTGTCTTACAAATTCAGGAATTTGTATTGGCTCTTCTTTTTTAACTTTTACAGAAGCATAAGTGACCAAGATATAAATTATCAAGTGTGAGTCAGTTTTGTAAAGAAAAATGAGCCTGTTTGAGGGAAATTAGCAGGAATGGAGTCAGCACAATAGACAGCAAGACATGCTACAAAGACAACGATGCAGACCCAGCCAGGCATCTAGATGCTCGCGCAGTGCCAATAAGAGGCTTTCCAACATGGCTGTCTATGGTTTTTCAACCATTTTCAAAGTTGAAATTTACTTTTTCTATTATAGAGACAGAAATATGAAAGAAACAAGCAAGCCAAGAGCTCTCTCCTTCACATCATATTTAGTAGAGATAGGGACATACAGAAACACTTGTATCTCTTTGAGTATACGTATAGATAGTCCCTTGCTTTGTCATCTGAGAAGGCATAGAACCAGCTAACATTCCAGGACAATGGACATACCTAGTCTCTTAGTTCCTAATACCTGTAGACTTAGATTTTTCGAACAGTTTATTTAAATGCTTTTACCTTCCTTCCAACCCCCTTTCTCCTCCCACCTTAGGTAAGAGATTAGTAGATAAAGGGGCTATAGACCTCTTTTATTTACTTCCTGCTGATTAGGGTCATTGGGTCCTTTAAGGATATACCAGTCTCAGTCATCAGGATACCATCAGTCTAGTCAAACAGTAAAACAACAGCAGCAACAACACTCATCAGCAGCATTGGAGAAGCAGCTAGACTCTACCCAAATGGCAGGAGTCCACCAAAGTGGCAAAACTCCAGCAGTGCAGCCTGAGAAGTTCTCTGGAATATTTCTCTCTGTGAAGGATTCAAACTGTAGCAATGCAAAAGTATAGAGATGCAGAAAGCACTGTCTCACTGCCTGTAGGCTTCCACTTAACCATTCTCAAAGTCTACACAAGAACGCTTTGCAGCTCACAAAACTCACACCCCTCGAATGAGGTAGCTTTCAGCTGACCAACATCACTTGCCCTCTCATAGGGTCTGTTTTCCACAGGGGAAAAACATTCCCACATCCCACACTTGGAACCAAAAGAAAAAAACATATTCACATGACACAACTGAATTTCCAAAGAAACCAGAAACATCCACTTCAAATACCATTTTCTGACATAAGGAACCTACACTCTCTAAGGAAGGCGAACTCTGGAACTGAGAAACAAAATATTAAGAATGAGCCTGGAACCTCTGGAATTGGCAGGCAGTAAGTGCTCACACTGAAACATAGTGATGGGACCCATCAAAGAGACATAGACAGCTGAAAGAGTTACCTGTGCCAAAGCTGAAGCAAAGTAAAGGCATTGGGTATAGCCCAGAGTCTGAAGTGAAAAGAAATAGTGAGGCCTCAATATTTTTATTTAGAACACTTTGCCACACTGAAAAATCCTTTCTGAGAAATTTCTGTTTAATCTTGAAATTTTTGACAAGATATTATCATTAAATCTGTTGGATTCTGAACTTAATGAGCCTTACATGAAATATTTATTATGAACATTTTATTGCTTCTCACTAAGATATCCAAAGAATAGGATGATTGTAGGTATCAGAGGGATTGTCTGTTTCTAAACTGAAAGAAATATGGGGAAAGAATTGGGTTTTTTGTTTGTTTTTTTAAAGACAGTAGATCACATCTCAAGCATCAGGCATGAAACCAAAGGCTTGTCCTTCTGCCAAGTTAAAGACAAAATCTAGCTTGGCTTTAGTTTGTTGTTTCAAATATTACTTAGTTTTCCTTTTCATCTTAATGAATAAGAGCAAATAACATCAACATTCAACTGTTGTTTAATACGGCTGTTTAGTATTTGTTTACTATGACTGCTGTGTATAGAATGGGTCTCCACAATAAACACCTGAACCTTTTTAACCAACTTTGTCTCTGTCGGCAAGCACCCTGCCACTGCTGGCCATGATGTGATACCATTAAAGCCCATGTAACACATTACTCATCCGTCACTTTCTATCAAGCTTCCTATAAAGAAGATTCTGGCAAAAGGTGTTATATTCAGATCTAGATAGGTCTGTGCCAGCCTAAGCCAGAAGCTCCACCACCACCTTGTAGAAGCTGGGACTCCTCCATAGTCCCCTCCACCTCACATCCCTCTTGTCTGGCTTCTTCTCCCGAGTGGCACTTGGGATCTGTAACCAGTATTCCTTTCTAGGTCATTTGGCCAAGTGACCATTGGCGAGTGATTCAGTTAGCCATCTGTACTTGGAGGCAGTGTGAGGAAAGCCTAGTATAGGCTCAGCAGAAGCAGGCAGTTACCATGGCATTCATCCACTGGCATCACAGTGGCAGTTGGAAACCTCACCTCCAAAGTGGCCTGACCCAGAGAGTCAAGTCTATTTCTGCACCCATTTAGCATCTTCACTAGCTACTCTGTCCTTTGGGTTTCTCTTTGTGATTCTTGCCTCATTGGTAAAATAAAATAGATTTCGGGATGCATGGTAGTGGCACTAACTCGACTTGTAACCATACTGACTACAGTTAATTGACTGCTCAGAGCCAGTACTGCTCTGTAGGCCTCACCACTCTGTGAAACCCTGCCATGTCCTCCCCTCAACCCTAGCTGGAGTTCTTCCCACACTACAGGTGGAAAGTTGAAGCTCAAGAACTCACCAGACATAGCTGGCAAGTGGGAGACCAATTATAGGAGTCAGGGGGAGTATGTGTGCCTCCAGAGCTCCCATACACAGTGATACCTCAGGTGGACTCTGATTACATCACATGTTCTGCTCCCGACTGTGACCCTCTTCTCTACAGCACACATGAGTGTCCACCAGTCCAGCACCTCTCCTGGACTCCTTTTAGGTTTGACATGTTTTTCTGTACAGATAAATATGAAGGTACAAATAGGAATATTTACTTCATTTTACAGTTGTAGGCAGAAATTTCTCTATGTCCAATTAACTGTTTACAGGTGGCTTGGTAGTCTAACCTACCTTTTTTGTGCACATGGGTTTGTGGTTCTAGAGGTTGAGCCCAGTGTTTCACACATGCTAAGCACATCTATACCACTGAGATAAATATCCACCCTCTAAATAAGATATAGATCCACCATTCTGTTTCTATGTCAGTACCATGCAGTTTTTATAACTGTTGCTCTATAGTACAGCTTGAGATCAGGGATGGAGATACCTCTAGAAGATCTTTTATTGTAGAGGATTGTTTTAGCAATTCTCGGTTTCTTGTTATTCCATACGAACTTGAGAATTTTTCTTTCCAGGTCTGTAAAGAATTGTGTTGGCAATTTGATGGGAATTGCATTAAATCTGTAGATTGCTTTTGGTAAGATGGCCATTTTTACTATGTTAATCCTGCCAAGCCATGTGCATGGGAGATCTTTCCATCTTCTCATATCTTCCTCTAATTCTTTCTTCAGAGACTTGAAATTTTTTTCATACAAGTCTTTGACTTGTTTGGTTAGGGTTACACCAAGGTACTTTATGTCATTTGTGGCTATTGTGAATGGTGTTGTTTCTCTAATTTCTTTCTCAGCCCTTTTGTCTTTCGTATACAGGAGTGCTACTGACTTTTTTGAGTTAATTTTGTATCCGGCCACTTTGCTGAAGGTGTTTATCAGCTGTAGGAGTTCCCTGGTAGAGTTTTTGGGGTCACTCATGTATACTATCATATCATCTGCAAATAGTGATAATTTGACTTCTTCCTTTCCCATCTGTATCCCCTTGATCTCCTTCAACTGTCTTATTGCTCTAGCAAGGACTTCCAGCACTATGTTGAAGAGATATGGAGAGAGTGGGCAGCCTTGTCTTGTCCCTGATTTCAGTGGGATTGCTTTAAGTTTCTCTCCGTTCAGTTTGATGTTGGCTATAGGCTTGCTGTAAATCGCCTTTATGGAATCGAACAGAAGACCCAGAAATAAACCCACACACTTACAGACACCTGATTTTTGACAAAGATGCCAAAACCATACAATGGAAAAAAGATAGCATCTTTAACAAATGGTGCTGGTCCAACTGGATGTCTACATGTAGAAAAATGAAAATAGATCCATACTCATCACCCTGCACAAAACTGAAGTCCAAGTGGATCAAAGACCTCAACATAAAACCAGACACATTAACTCGGCTAGAAAAAAAAGTGGGGAATACCCTAGAACTCATTGGTACAGGAGAAAACTTCCTGAACAGAACACCAACAGCACAGGCTCTAAGAGCAACAATCAATAAATGGGACCTCATGAAATTGAAAAGCTTCTGTAAAGCAAAGGACACCGTCATCAAAACAAAGCGACTGCCTACAGATTGGGAAAGAATCTTCACCAATCTTTTATCTGACAGAGGACTCATATCCAATATATATAAAGAACTAAACAAGCTGAAAAGCAATAAACCAAGTAATCCACTTAAAAAATGGGGAACAGAGCTAAAGAGAGAATTCTCTGTAGAGGAATATCGAATGGCAGAGAAGCACTTAAAGAAATGCTCAACCTCATTAGCCATTAGGGAAATGCAAATCAAAACAACCCTGAGATTTCACCTTACACCCATCAGAATGGCCAAGATGAAAAACTCAAGGGACAACACATGCTGGAGAGGTTGTGGAGAAAGGGGAACCCTTCTCCACTGCTGGTGGGAATGTAAACTGGTACAACCACTCTGGAAATCAATCTGGTGCTTTCTCAGACAACTAGGAATAGCGCTTCCTCAAGATCCAGCCATACCACTCCTAGGCATATACCCAAAAGAGGCGCAAGTACACAAAAAGGACATTTGCTCAACCATGTTTGTAGCAGCTTTATTTGTAATAGCCAGAAGCTGGAAACAACCCAGATGCCCCTCAACTGAAGAATGGATGCAGAAACTGTGGTACATCTATACAATGGAGTATTACTCAGCAATGAAAAATAAGGAAATCATGAAATTTGCAGGTAAATGGTGGGACCTGGAAAGGATAATCCTGAGTGAGTTGTCCCAGAAGCAAAAAGACACGCATGGTATATACTCACTCATATAAACATACAATATAGAATAAACCCACTAAAATCTGTACATCTAAACAAACTAAGCAAAAGAGAGGACCCTAACTAAAATGTTCAATCCCCATCCTGAAAGGCAAAGAGGATGGACATCAGAAGAAAAAGAAAATAGGAAACAACCTCGGAACCTGCTACAGAGGGCCTCTGAAAGCCAGAAGAAAACAGGAAACAACCTTGAAACCTGCCACAGAGGGCCTCTGAAAGCTTCTGCAGTATAGACTGTCAAAGCAGATGCTGAGCCTGATGGACAACTGATGGGCAGAGTGAATGGAATTCTATGTAAGAAGTGGGAAATAGTAAGAGCTGGAGGGGACGGGAACTCCACAAGGAGAGCAACAGAACAAGATAATTTGAACACAGGGAACTTCCCAGAGACTCATACTTCAACCAAGGACTATTCGTGGAGATGACCTGGAACCTCTGCACAGGTGTAGCCCATGGCAGTTCAGTGTCCAAGTGGGTTACATAGTAATGGGAAGAGGGACTGCCTCTGACATAATCTGATTGGCCTGCTCATTGATCACTTCCCCCTGAGGGGGGAGCAGCCTTACCAGGCCACAGTAGAGGACAATGCAGCCACTTTTGATGAGAACTGATAGACTAAGATCAGAAAGAAGAGGAGAACCTCCCTTATCAGTGGACTTGGGGAGTGGCATGCATGCAGAAAAGGGAGGGAGGGTGGGATCGGGAGGGGAGGAGGGAGGGGCTTATGGGGGGATACAAAATGAATAAAGTGTAATTAATAAAAAATTAAAAAAAAAGATATAGAGTTCTTCAAGTTGCAATAAATGTATTGACTTAGTTTCTGATGAGCCCAATCCACACTTTGGAACCAAAATGTAATAATAGGAACACCTTGATTCCTAAAGCTGCTTCATCTGTAGCATCAAAATTATACCTAAAGTCTCACATGGACTTGCTAAGTTTCTATGTGGACCTCCATGAAAATAAATTTAAAAAGATGTAAACAGGCTGGGGTGTATCCCAGTTGGTAGAGTATCTGCCTAGCATGCAAGCCCGGGGTTTAATCCTCAAATGTAAATGTGGTGATTCTCTCCCAGCATGCAAGAGGTGGTACCCGAAGGATCCAAGTTCAAGGTTGGTCTTTGGCTCCACAGCAAAGCCAATATGGAATGCATGACATCTCTTTCAAAAAAGAAAAAGGAATAGAATAAAACAGGATGTGAGGGTGTATCTCCCTCCCTCCTGTACTGTCAGCCTTGTGTGCTAATGTGTAAATGGAGTGAGGAACGTCTGGGCCCCATGTTTGGCTGTCCTTCCCAGGAACAGAACAAAAAGCAAAAACAAGCTTAGTGACTAGCCACAGCACATGAAAGAAGAAGATTTATTAGTCCTGAGTTTGAAATAGTTTCAGGTAATGGGAAGGACAAGAAGCCTCAGATCTTCGTGTAAGTCCTTCCACTAACCAGCTGTTTTCGGCTGTAACAAAGGGAACTTATTGGCCCTTGTTTTCCTTTTCTATGAATAATAAAATGTCAGCACCAAACTGTTGGTGTGCAAAGGGAGAAAACAGTATTTTGAGGAAGGTTTCAAAAGTCATAAAGTAAAAAGGACTAAACTGTTGCAAACCAGAAAACAGATGCCACTAACTATACAAACTACCCAGTCAGAGCATCTTGAAAACCTAAGGGGAAAAAAAAAGTAAGATGATGGGTAATGTTGTTCTCATCACTGGAAAAAGGAGAATGCAATGGAAAGGAAGGAAAAGAAAGAGAGAAAGGGGGCAAAAAGCATGCCAAGTCACAGACTCCACACTGTCTCCTGCAGCTCCCAGAGATGTGTGCCATGTGGCTCATGGGTGGTGTCTTCCAAGCAGAAGTGTTTGCAGGACGAATCTCCCTTGCACTGTGTCTTGCACTGAGCCTAGATAGATGGTATAGTTCAAAGCACAACTCTGGGTGCTCTGATGCAATGATGCAGCTCTGCCCAGGTGTGCTGCTCACTGACAGTCTTTCTTGGCTACGGGACAAGGCCTAGAGAATCTAAGGAATGGATGCCTAGCGTGAACCTTAGAGCATCTTCCTGGAATTCCGTGTTCATTAGCCAGAGTCTTGATAAGTGTGATATGCTACAGAGAGTTTAATATTGATATCCCTGGAAAGCCCTTTTACATGCTAAATCATGCCATCCCTCCTACCAGCTTTCCAATTTCCAGGCCACTGTTGTCTTGAATCCAGGGAGCTGAATTTTTATGGTAATCCATAGTAAGGTGAACAGGGAGGAGACTTCATTTCTTACTGTATGAGATGTTCTATTAAGGCCTGGTGATGGGGAGAGAAAAGACAATGAAATGAAAGATCATTGCATGGAAATACTTTTAAAATGTCTGCTTAACACATGAAGCACAGGCCTGTCTTGTCACTTTGATGTTATTCCACAGATGGTTAAATGAGTAAGAAAAGGACCCAAAAAGCAGGATCTGGAAAGGGTCTGGTGGTAGATGCTCCCTGGCCACCTCACCTAGGAAACGATCTACTGTGGCTTCTTTAAACGTCTCTGCTGTGATTAGGACAGCGCCCCTACACCTCTTCAAGATCAACAGTCCCAAGTGTACCTCTGAGTCCCTGTTCAAATAGAATTACATTTTAGAAATAGGTGGCCACAGATGGCTCTTCTGATCCAGTCTGACTGGAAACAAGCTTTCTGCATTTTTTTTTTTTTTTTTTTTTTTTTTTTTTTGGCCAGACAGCACTTGGAGTAACTTTTTTGAGGGAGTGCAATATTATCCATTTGTTCATTCAGCCATTCATTCAGAAATGCTCATTGGATGCCATGCATTGCTTGAGGCTCTGGGGATCCTGTAATAAAAACCAAATAAGGTGATCACCCTTGTAGAACTCACATTTTAGTTAGATGAAGACATGATAAGTTGCAAAAATACATGGATTGATGAGTATTGGGTAAGATCTGGAAGACACCACCTGATCAGATAATGAAGATTTCTATCTCCAGCTGAAAAGATTTCTATCTCCATCACCTTGCCCTCTGTCATGTGCTGTCTGGGATGACACAGTAAGCAGAGTTTGGTCTCATCCACTACTTTTCAACAGCTGGACATCACCAAAGTCTGATCATGAGGAATGTCCAAAAAACAGGCTGGCGACCATCCTAGAGAACGAAAGGCCTGTGGGCTTTGAAATTCTATGAGGACATGAAACTGAGGAAATGATGGCAGGACTTCATGTTGGAAGAGACCTGAGAACAAAATGTCACTAACTGCCTGCTGTAGCTGTGCCTGAGAGCCCATCAGACATGCAGACTTCCCTGCCCACATCTCACTCTCAACTGAGGAGACCCAGTTCTCATTTGACCAAGACCCTCAGGCCACTCCTGGGCACTTCTAGGTCCAGGGCCCTACACATGGAGCTGCATCAGACTAACTCAGAAAACCTTTATCAGGACATTGCCTAATGCCTTCTCCTGATCTGTTGAACAACATCACAAAACTGCGGACTCCACAGCGTGGATTGTGCACTTGGGTATTTTTAATATCTTTCCCAAGTGGTTCTCTTGTGTGCTACATTTAAGAATCCCTGGGCTCCAGATGGTACTGCCATTTTTTAAAGTATCCAAAGCCATTCTAGTCAGATGTCAGAACACAGATTGGAGAGCCACATTAATTGTCACCACGATTCCTGCTTGGAGCACCAGTCCATGACCCCAAACTAATACTGCAATGCAGGCCTGGATTGTAAGTGAATATTGCTGGCCCATATTTCGGGAGTTTTGTAGAACATTTAAGTGGATTTGAAAAAATACTTTTAAAAGGATTGTTTGTTCAAACATCATTCTCTTTCCAATCCTTGTTTGGCATGGAGTTTAATCAGATTTACAGTGGTGAGTGTTCGTTGTAAGGCTGTATGTTTCTTTTCTTCCAGGGCATGTAAACCAGGACATCTGGGTTTTATCATTAAAATACTAAACAGGTCCAGTGATTTTAGGAAATTTAGGCCAGATTTTATATGCCACAGGTGTTGGATGTATTTAATAGAAGGCTGGATCTACTTATTTGTAGTTTAAAGGTTAAAAAAACTATGCATACCAATTTCATCTTTGCAAAGTGTTTAACTAAACATTTACATTTTCACTACATCACCAAACATTTAGAAAAATAGGAGGAAAGAGAAAGTCATTTCATAGTTAGCTTTTTATGAAAATATGTAATTTTTCAGATATTCTTTATTTTATACACTTAACTCTCATCAACCTATAGCAAAGTTTGCTTTTATTTTTTTTCTTGGCACCTATAAATTTGCCTGTGGTGTCTCTTGGACCTAAAAGCAGTATCCTTTACTGGTTTCTTTTCCCTATTTCAGGAAAAAGATAAAACTGTAGACTCACTGAAGCCCAGGCTAAGTATAATGTAGGCATAGTCCATGCCTATGTACAGAAATGATGTCGTCCGGCAGAGAGTCAGGAGGACACTGCATAGCCAACAAGGGATATGTAATAAGTCACTTGAAAGTTGTCCTTACAGATTTCAAGAAACAGCACATGACATGCAGCTGCCTTAACCAACCCAAATGCCACCATTAGAAATCCTCAACTGTGCAGCTATTAATATTAGCAAAGCTGGCCAAGCTTCTTGCTGGGCTGCCAGGGATAGAAAGCGCTGTTATATTGTTTCTTTTAAACCTGTTATTCTGCTTATAACCAACCTTTACACTGAAGACTAAGGAAGGAGACCAAGAAACTGTATGGCATATTTAGTAAACACTAGAACTGAGCCAGCACTCCTGGATTCCTCACTGCACCTGGGACAGAACACCTGCCCAGTCAGCAAGGCAAAAGCCGCAATTTTGGTGTTTGGGTTTGGCTTGAGGGTTGTTTGGGGGTTTTATTGTTGTTGTTTAGTTTTCTTTTTCATTGATAGATATAATCTTCTAATACTTCAGTGTTGTGTTTGGGTTTTGTTTTGTCTGTTTCTGTCATCTACACTCTAAACGTTTCCCAGGAAAATATTTCTTCAAAGTGATTGCTTGGACCAGGTATAAAATATGTCTTCACCCTTCTCTACAAGGAAAGCAAAGCTGGTGTTTGGCACCTGCACACTTTCTTGTTAGGATATATGAAGCCCTTAAATTGTCAAGCTCTGTAGAGGACCCCTGCCCTGCCTGATGGGGTCTGTCACTTTAACAGAACTGTCAGCAAGGCAGTCTTTGATTGACTGCCCTGCAGAAAACAAGCAGGGTTTCACTTATCCTTTCAGTCCTGTGGCTGATGGCCCCAGTCTCCAAAACAAATTTCCAAATCCCTCCCTTTGTGGGGTCTGAAGGTCACTTCAGCATCCCTAGGACAAAGGTTTTGAATCTCTTAATTTTGAGTGTGCCCACTGAGCCCCTAATTCCCCATGGGTGCTAAAACTGCCCCCTCCTATTCCAAAGCAGGCCCTAAGCAGAAGGATCTCAGGGCCTCTTCCTGCTGCCTTCCTCCCGTTGTGGAAGCATGGGGAGTTTTTTTTTTCCTTTAGTCTCTCCCTTCTCTACCATGGGTAATTAGGCAAGTGATGACTGCACCATTAACTCTCTCCTGTTTTTCCTGGAGTTTCCCTTCTAGAGTTCTGTCCTGTCTCCACCCTCCCCCACCTTCTTTCTCCATAGACCAGTCTGTAGAGCACAGCTAGTCTTCCTCACTGACTGGAGCTAGAGGCAGAAGTTGAATCCCCAGAACACCTTAAGTTCTGCAGACAGGTCTGTTGACATAGAGCCTCTTGAACCACCACGATCACCACCTCACCCATCTACACACACCACCAAACCATTGAGAGCTGTGTCCTGGCAGGCCTTGAGCAGGCCACCCTCATCTGTGTTGCCCTCTGTCCTCGCCTTCTGCCCAGGCATTGTCACTAACTCAAGTTGGTTCTCTGTAGCCGTTGCCGCCATTCCCAATCCATCACCCCTTTCTCACCATCAGACCTTCCTGGCATCCACCACTTCTCCCAGCTGAGCCTATATCTGAGGACCCACAGAGGGAAGGCAAGTGCCTCAGCTTCTTCACACAGAAAGCCAGCAGGTTATGCCTACAGAAGTTCAGGGGTTGGGAGACCTGGAGTCTATCCCCAGCTCTGACACTAGCTGAGTGACCTTTGCAAGATGCCTAACCTTTCCCCCCCTCTGTTTATCTAGCAACTAAAAGAAAAAAAAAATAGAATAAGATCTAAGGAGGCCCTTTTTTAGCTGCAGTGTTCTAAAAGTCCTTGCTGATTAGTTCCTATATCATAGACCCTGGTAGGAACTAGTCTGTTCTCAGTGAAGTTGCCTCAGGCTTGCCTTGACTACGAACGTCAGCAGCCTGTGTGCATTGGCCTCCTCACTTTAAACTATAAGGAAAGCCTTCCTTTGTGTCTCGGATTTAGAGTTTTTCCAGTGACACATTGATTCTGAACCTAGAGCACCGATCATAAAACGCTATGCTGTCCTATCTGCATAGCCCACCCTCTTAGAGCTGCCCAAGCCGAGCAGTTCCTAGTGATGAAGAAATAAGTTCCAGGATGCTGGGTGCAGGTACCTCTCTGCAAAACTGTCAGTAGGCAGCAGTCCCAGGCTGTGTCCACACCAGGTGAAAAAGCTGCTAGAGGGGGAAAAAATTATATAGCCACAGCAACAGGGGACATGGGACTAACTCATCCTTGAAGATTCATCACTCTGATCGGCATCTTAAAGGTTCCAAGAAATCCTGCCAGTGAAAAAAGCTTTTTCTAATCCCAGTGTTTCCTGAACTTATACTGCCGCAGACACTCTCCACAAAATGTGTAACATCTGGTAGAACACGTGCCCCGCAGCGTAGATTGGGAAATGTTACGTCAGACCACTGCTGACCTGTTTCATTCTGGGGTCTTGAGAACAGGGGGGCATAACAACAGCTGCTGGGCTATTCACCGAGCAACTACTAACCCGGAGAACATGGGGGAGTTTTAAGTTGGCAAATCAAGCGTCTGCCCACGGAGATTTCCAAATCTAATGCCTCAGAGGGACCAGCACATTCAAACAGGCAGCAAACAGGGGGAATGAGGATCAAGTAATGAGTTAGAAGCGTGAGAGCAGGCCGCTGGACAGTTGTTTGATGGTCTGAATTGAATTCTGTGCTGCCAGCCCTAAGTGTGATTGATGTTGCTTTGCTGTACTAGGGTAGCACTGCTCACAAACCCTACAGTCCCAGAGCACACTCACTGTCTATTTTACAGCATGTGTAATTGCTGGGGAACTTAGAATAATCGTACCCTGAGCTGACCATCCACAGTGCTGTTGGTTGGTTTTTACACAGAATCAGGGTGCATTCTCTCCCAAAAAGATTAGTTCTGCTTTTGTTTTTGTCCTTTTTCTTTTCTTTTTTTTTAGACTTTATTTATTTATTTATTTATTTATTTATTTATTTATTTATTTATTTATTTATTTTGCTTATTTTATGTGTGTAGGTGTTTTTCCCGAATGTATGTCAGTGTACCACATGTGTGGCTAGTGCCCACAGACCCATGAGAGGGTCAGGTTCCCTGGAATTGGTATTACAGATGGATGTGAGCCATCATGTAGGTGCTGAGACTCCAACCTCAGGGTCCTCTGGAAGAACAGCCAGTGGTCTTCACTGGTGAGACTCTCTCTAGCTCCTATTTTTAATGAATTATTTTATTATTTACTATTTGTTTATTTGTTTTTTGTTTATTGTTGCTGTTTGATAATTATGGTGTCTCACTCTGCTGCCCCAGCTTATCTAGAACTTGGAAGCTAACATGGTCCTCCCACTTCAGCCTCTTGAATGGCTGGGACCGCAGACATGTACCACCATGCCCGAGAGAGAGAGAGAGAGAGAGACAGAGACAGAGAGACAGAGAGAGAGATGGGGAGGGAGAGGGAGAGGGAGAGAGAAAGGAATCTCAGTTCCAGCTGCACCCTGAGCATTACTAATATGTTAGCCATCAAACTTAACTTCCAGGAGTGAATCTAAGGGTGGGGGGAGGGGTGGAGAATGTGTAGTATATGTACTTGTTTGTGTGTGTGTTCATTCATGGAGGCCGGTATATGATGTCTGGTGTCTTGATCAAGCTCTACTTTTTAGAACTAAACAAACAAACAAAACCCCATATTTGTTTATTTGTATATGTACGTATGTGTAGTCATGTGCCGAGGCACACATGTAGAGGTCAGAGGACAAGTTGTGGGTGCCGGTTCTCTTCTAACATGTGGTAGATCCCAGGGATCAAAATCAAATTGTCAGACTTGGCAGCAAATGCCTTTACCCACTGAGCCATCTGCCCATCTGTACAACTTTATTATTTGAGACAGAGTCTCTCACTGAACGTGAAGCTCATCAATTAGGCTACGCTGCTGGCCAATGAGCTACAAAGGATCTGCCTGTCTCTGACCCTCCCTACCCCCAGCACTAGTATCATAAACATGTACTCCCAACCCCTGGATTTTGACATGGGCTTGGGGGATCCAACTCAAATGCTTAACTGACAGGCATTTCAGCCACTGAGTCTTCTACCCAGCCCTATTGGCAGGTTTTGTTTTGTTTTATTTTTGAAGGTTTTTTTCCTGCCCTCTTCCTGCTTCCCTTTGCTTTCTTTTTCCCAGCCTCTTTATGAGAAACAAAAGACTCATTCTCCTGTGGCTCTCATCTTTGGAAGGAGTGACTCTGCAGTGGTAATTAAAAAAATAAAAAGTCTCAGTGTTTCCATAAGGTCTACAATGTGAAGAGGGAACTGCTTATCATTTTTAATTATCAATACTTGTTGGCATTTATTGAGATGTACTTGGTTATGTGCACTGGAACCCTTTTCATCTTTTATTCCTTTTATTAGTCACCACACCCGTTAAAAATAGAGGACATTTCATTGTACCTAGTTTATAGGTGAAGAATTTGAATTTCAGGGTAATTAGAAAGCTTACTCCAGGTCACAAAAATAACAAGAGGCAGAGCCAAGAAATAAAAACCTTTTGGCTTGAAGTCCTGTGTTCTTTGCCATCTGGTACACTCTCCTATCTCCCTGCACTGGTTCTCTACTCCTGGGAAGAGAAGCAAAGAGACTGGGATGCACTGCATTTGTTCTCCAGAGAGTTATATGACCAGATCATCCTATGTACATGTCCTGAACAAACTGACTGGTCCTCTCAGCGGGCTGTAAAACATCCCCATGGCTAGCAGGGCTGGGAGATAATCGATTTCTGGGAACTATCAGTGCCTTTGTTTCTTCCCACAGATCTGTCTGAGGGGAACATCTGCCAACACATGTAGATGTTTTGGTCCTCCCATCTCCCCTTTCGGACTAATTGTTGGTGTAGGTTAAGTCCTTAGCCCCAGCTCCCTGCTCACCATCTGCTCACCAGAGACTGAAAGTTTGTGTTTCATACCAAGTGACATAATGGCTTTCTGGACTCCCTCTCTCTCTCTCCCTCCCTATCCCTCTCTTTCTCCCTCTCTCCCCCATCCCTCTCTCTCTGCCTCTCTCCATGGGTAGGTGTTTGCCTGCTCCGGGTCTCAGCAAAATTCACAACACATCTCTAAACTCCTGGTCCTACTCAGTAATCCTGGCAGAAAAACTTCCCTCGTTCCCAGTTCCCAGGAAGTTTGCCTCTTGCCCATAGTTTCTCCAACTAAGACACAGCCAGGGAACCTATACTAAAAAAAAAAAAAAAAAAAAAAACAAGAAGTCTTTCACTACCTTCCTTCTCTAGTACTAAAGTGTCTCAGGGAAATGTAATCTACGAGGATGAGCCAAATTATCTGTCAGCCTTCTGTGTCTTGATTCCCTGGATGTATTTCCCCAATGTTACTTTTCCCCCACAACAGAGCAAGCTGACGAGTGGTTGTGATGGGACACCATCACTCTGGGGTCAATGACCTTGCCTCATTTTTTGTACCACAGCCACCAGTGCAGTGGCCTGGGTCACTGCAGGCCCAGGTGCATGGGTCATCTCTGAGAAGGGCAGCACTAACAGGGAGCCAGCTGTTGTGTTTCGTGCCTAACACACAAAATGAGATGTTTGTGAGCACCTGCAGCTCATGCCAGACTGTGCTGGGAAACATGAGCAAAGCAATCCTGCTTCAGGCAGCTCCTTCTCCTATGAGGGGTAACGGTCACTATGCAGCAGTAAATGCAGCAGCAAGTTATGTTATCATGGAGGGCCTCTGAACTCTGAGAGTATGGGGTAGGCTTTCTAAGGGAGATGTTATTCCGACTACCGGAAAACTACTGGATGGAAGGATGGAGGTGAAGGCGTCAGGGACTGGAGACAAAATGGGTATGAGGAGGCTTTGAGTTCTCCTAATAAGTATGTCCAATTCAATATTGTATATTTTCAGAACAAGAGATGAGTGTTTGAGTCTGGCTGCAGAGGTGGTAGGCAAGACCAGGCCCAGTGAAGAGTGGTGTCTGTGGAGAGGATGAAGCAAAGGGACTCAAGATAGGCTCCCATGAAACACTGGGAGTTCAAGAACCAACTCAGGCCAGCAAAGTCTGGTGTGGGGTGAGCCCTTGGGCAGGCCTGCCTGAGCTGATCCTACCTTTGCCACTTACCAGCTCTGTGATGGAACCTCTCTTGCTTCATTTTTCTTTAATGAACCAAGAGAAATAATGACAGACCCAGCATGAGCTCTTTGAGTCATGTCTCTGGGAATGAGTTGCAGGCTGGACTCTCTCACATGCTTTCTCCCACACATTCTTTCCTCTTCGAGATTCTGGAACTCAGGGAATCCCTTGCGCTATGCTTGAGGTCAGAGATAGAAGAGTGACCAAACAGGATCATTAATGAGCAACCAGAAGGAGCAAGTGTCATAACCCCTGTACATTCAGAACACAAGCACTCTGCTTCTAAAGGAGCCCTGACCAGCTGGATTTCTCAGACCTTGTGGCATACCCCAAAGTCTTTGCTCAGAGGCATTTTTTTAAAGAACATGAGCTCAGAATGGCTTCCCAAGGTTCAAAGCTAAAATGAACTCATTGTTAATTCCTATAAGAGAAGACGGAAGGTATCAGAGTCAGGTAGTTTAAAAGCTTATCTTTCATTTTTGGTTCCTTCCTAGTTCATAGGCATATAACCTTGGGGCTGCTCTGTAGCCACTCTGAACCTTGGATTCCTCATCCTAAAATGGGGACAATGTTAATATCAGCTCACAGGGCTGGGGAAGTAAAAGAAATGTTGTGCTTTTCATGAATACATGTCTAGCACATCTAAGCTACTGTTCTTGTAATTGTGATCTTTAAAACCAAGTAAAGACGCACTGGGCTTGTATCTCTGTGACAGAGTGCAAACATAACAAGCACAAGGCCTGGCATTGAGCTTTGGAAGGACCAAAAAGAAATGTCATATGAATGAATAACCTTCAGGTAGGATCAGGCCAATTCTGAGATCACAGCTCCCTTGCTTCCAGGCTTTTAATGGAACTGTTAGTTATGGATTTTAATTTCATCATACTTAGATGGGATAAAATAATCAAGACCGTATTGTAGGAGTGTCAATAAATACTTTTATAAAATAGGGTATCATGAGATGAGGCTTATTTTTAAACCCCATTTCATTAATTATTAGGTTCAGAATGAATGACCCATTTAATTCATCAAGGTATAGTAAGAGAAGAGACTAATGCTGCCTCATAGCTATTGGGGATTCTCCCAAGCCCGTATCACTAAGCTGCTTGTGTGTCTCAGTCAGAAAATGTTCTACAGCTGATATCAAGTTACAAACGAACTGTGGACACAGCCCAATTTTTGAGTATTTAAGGAATTTATAGCTAAAGAATTCAGGGATAAGCATAGTTTTGCTAGCTATGAATAAAAGATTCTTCCAGCAATAAGAACATGGCCAGAATGTGCTCTTACCCCCTAGGAGCTGATGGTACAGAAAAAATGGACATGCACACAGATGACCTAGTTGCAGAGCAAAGCGTGCAGCCCAAGCTTTCTTCTGTTCACTCCAGTCCTTCCTGCCCACATGCCTCAAACAGTTCCCAGCAAGTGCACAAGCATGCAGAAAGTACGGAACAAATGATGCTGACACAGAGATGTAAACAGCCTCTGGAGGTGTCTTAGGGTTTTATTGCTATCAAGAGACACGATGACCATGGCAACTCTTCTAAAGGAAAGCATTTAATTAGGGCTGCTTTACAGTTTTAGAGGTTTAGTTCATTATCATCATAGCAGGAAGCATGGCAGCACACAGGCAGACATGGTACTGGAGAAGCCAGGAGTTTTGCATTTATATCAACAAGCAGCAGAAGAGTTGCTGGGCCTGGTTTGAGCTTCTGAAACAACCCTCTTCCCCCACACATACTTCATTCAGTAGTCACACCTACTCCAACAAGGCCATATGTCCTAACCTTTCCAAATAGTGTCACTCCCTATGACTTTTGGGGCTCATTTTCATTCAAAACACCACAAAAATGCAACTGAGACCCAGCATCAGTAGAAAAATCAGACTTAGAGAGAATGAATGAATGAATGAAGGCAAAGGGGACCTGTCCTCAACCAATGAACTATTATTTAATTTGTTATTTGTGATTTTTTTTTTCTTATAAGTCTCCAAGTTCTAATCTTGTTTACTCCGGTCCAGCAGGGTACAGAGCAAGTATTTATAGGAGCGAAAGAAGCACCTTAAAGCAAGAAATATTTGTCATGATTTTTCCCCAGTTGCATTTTAGTAATAACTCAATTGAAAACTGTTCCACAACCCCCCAATAGATTTTTATATATGGAGTTGTTGGAGAGTTTCAGGTATGGCTCTGTCTAGGAATCGAAATGAAAGAGAGGTTACTTAAAACTTTAAAATGCCACTTTGTTCATAAAAAGGCATCAAGAAAAGGTACCCCATGGACTATCCTGTTAGGAAAGGTTCATGCTCAGGGTGCACATAGATTCCTCTGGTCTGGCCTTGTAGTGAAGAAGTAAGACTTAGAAATTCTTTCTTTTGGGTCCCGGAGGTCTCTATCTGGAATTTAACCACTCCATCCCTCACAGACCAAGATTATTCATAGCCATAGCAGCAGCTGCTGCCATGGTCACCCAGAAAACACCCATCCAGCTCTTTTCTACGCACAAAGGGCCATTTCGCTCTCACAGAAGCTTTACAAGATGAGTATTGTTCCCATTTTACTGAGGAGGGAACTGAGGCTCCTAGCAGCTAAGCAACTTGCCTCTGAGACTTAAGAAAAAAGCGGAGGAACTGGAGGTTAAATAAAGCTCTCTATTCACCTCACACACCTGTGATTTCCACCACTGCTCTTTTCTGCCTCCCTCTGGCTTCTTCCTGCTTCCAAGCAAACTCAGGAGGTTAGGACAATGAGGAGGCCAGAGTGGCTGGTCTGCAGAATGAGACTATGTCACAGGCACAGACTATGTCAAAATATGTCACAGGCTGGAACTCTGCTCTTCACTCCAGGCTGCTGGCAGAGAACATTGAGCCCCTAACCTATTCTTAGACTCTGGTGCAATTAGCAATCATCAAGGAGTTTATCTGAAAATGCAGGTTTCTAGACCCTGTCCTGCCCTGCCCTTAGAGAATGTGATTTCTAAGTCTGGGTGAGGCCTTGGAATCCACATTTGAACCACTATCAGCAGTGTGTGCCCCACATTTGAGGAGGCATGGTAGACACGGACATCTGCAATGGCGAATGTGTGGGCTGCCTCAGTGTATGGGGCAGTGATGAGTGTGCATGTTACATAACTACTGGAGAAGAGCTTTGTTCGACTCTCATTGACTTCCGTCTATTTCACCATTTGAGCCCAACCTTTGCCATTTGGGTGACCAGATGCCCACTACAACAAATCTTTCTGACCACATTTATGCTGGCATATTCAAAACCTTTTGGCAGAAATTCATTTGTCTCCTTTTTCTGGACCTGGGAACAGCAATAGGAAGCATTTAGGCTTTTCCCAAATATAATCCCTGAGCTCTGAGAATCCTCCCTACCCACGGCCTCCTGGGACTCTGGATGGCCTGCCTGTTGGCCAGAGGCACCAAGCATCCCTATCTTGGAAATGTGGGAAAGATGGTCTCTGTCCTTGAGAACTCAGGGTCTGCCGAGACAGACTGAACAGACTCATGTGAAAGTCAGGCAAACAAACATAACAAAAATAAATTAGACGTTCGTGCGTGCGGCAAGGAGAAACCATCACAGCACAACTGTGGCCTCAAGATTCTACTTTAAGTTAAAGAGAACAGGAAGGAACTGAATGGAAGGTGCCAGGTGAACCACAAACATTGCCTTCCCAAAGGAAGTCTGGGTCATTCATTTGTTCAAACACTTGCTTCCTAACTCTCATTAGACTTACAGATGGTAGATCTCAGCTAGTCACTGGCATGGTTACTTACTGTAGGCTTAGCATCTGCCTTCATGGGGACAGAACACCAAATGTGCACTAGGATCAGGTAGTATGGGGCACCAGAACATGTACACATAGTCCAAAACCGAAGCCAGTCATACCTTCAAAACAGTGGTGATTTTAAGCCTTCTGGGGCCCAGGGCACAAGAAAAAAAGACTTCTAAATTATTTGCCTCCCCAGTCTTCCCGTCTTGATTTGTGTACCACATCTTGACTTGTGTACCGGTCAGTGAACATTTCAAATCTCTAGGTCAAGTCTGTCCGTACACCACTGCCACCCCATGGCACCCTATGGTTTACAGGCAGGAGAACTGAGGCACATAAAAAGGTATTTCTGGTCCTGGAAATGGGCTTGGGACTGTTTGGGTCTACAGAGGAGGAATGATCTAGAAAGTAGCCCATGGACAGTCATGTCCTCTCTACCCACAGACTTTTCACTAGAGGGACACAGCTAGACTGGGGTCAGTGAGGGTCCTTCTGAGGTATGGGTCAGAGGTAAGATCTTGATGACAGATCTCGGGGAAGCTCTTCCTAAAAGATAAATAGAAATAAGCTAACATGTTGGGTATGTGGGAGCCTTCCATAGGAGGAGTGGCATCCTGAGTTCTCTGGGATGGACAGAAGCCTGGTTTAACTCTAAAAGTAAGGATGTGAGAGGTGAGATAAAGCTGACGGATGGACTTGAGTGTGGGGTCCAAGAGACGTATCTGACTGTATAGAAGACATAGACAAGACATAATGGGCCAGGGAAAGACCAGTTTGAATGCTGCAATAACATTCCTTCCTGATTGAAATATGATGCAACCAATATGGCACTTGATATGGGAAGACAGAGCAAGATGTTCAGTTTGGCTATGCCTACAAGTACTGAAAGGAACATGATAAACATGACAATGACGAGGATGATGTTGTACATGCTGGCATACCACTATAACTATACCCACTGGGAAGGTTTTGGCCTTCCGAACATAAGGATTGTATGTTCAAGGACAGCTTAGACAACTTACTGAGACCCTGTCTCAAAGCAAAGAATGGCCAGGGATGTAAGCTAGTGGTAGAGTGCTTGTCTAGCTTATGCAAGGCCCTGACTTCAATTCCCAGTATTGGAGGAAAAGAAGGTTGGAAGGAAGGAACAAAGACAAGGATAGACAAAACTGGAAGGAAGGGAGGGGGGAGAGGAAGGGAGGAAAGAAGAAAGAAAGGAAAGGTACATTTGGAAAGACACAACTGTAGAGAAGCTTTAGGCTGTAGTCAAGGTCCATGGGTTAGGAGCATCAGAGTAAGCACAAGCCTTCTAGGACAAGCTCTTAAACTGAGGAGCTGGAGAGTTGGCTTAGTAATGGGGAGTGATTTTTGCATAACCATGAGTCATGAAGTGCCTGTTAACTCTAGCTCTGAGAGACCTATCTATCTAATTAATGCATATACTCACACAGAAACTCACACAGATAGGCACATATGAATATTCAATCAATAAATCATATGTGAATTGAGCCAAGAATCTGATTCTCTGTTTATTCATGCTGACCATTGAAGTTAGGTAAAATAATCTGCTATAAGTAACACCACTGTGCTCTAGGCATTTCCTAGAGGAAAGTAGTCCTGTGTGTGTTTTCATGTTTCTCCTTGTGACTGATATCTTGAAACTCTTTCTGAGCTGGCAACACCTTTATCTCTCCTTGTTAAGTGTAAATGCCATTTATGTTGTGGGTAACATGCCACCAAATTGTTTTTTACTCTTTTTCATTTATTTTGTCTCATTGTTAACGTTCTCACCACTTATCACCAGTAAAAATCATAAATACACTGTGTCATTTTAAGAATTACCATTGTAGTTTGTAAGCTCTGTGGTGGGTGTATGTGCGTGCGTGTGTGTGTGTGTGTGTGTGTGTGTGTGTGTGTGTGTGTGTGCTGTGTAAGGGGGGAGAGGGCAGGGGGAGTTTATGATAACAGTGCTTATATAATCTCAACAACCAGGGGCCCTGGGGACTCACACTCAGAGATGGAACAGTTGGTTTAAATTATGTTTCCATGTGAAATACGGTATTGCTATTTTTTCCCTAGCATGTGGGAAAGTGTATGGGAAATGATTTGACTGATAGGAAATAAGTCTGTGTGCGTGATCAGACTTGAGACACAAAACAAGGGGCAGTCCTTGCTGCTCTGGGAGAAAGGCCTCTCCTGGATGAGGGTTAACTCTTTCCATTCACTGCATGGTAGGAGAATAGCCAGAATAGTTACTGTAACTTAGAACCTGAAAAGCCTAAAGCCGTAGAACTCAGACAGGCAGTTGCTGGGGGACTCTGAGGAGCCATTTTAAATGTTCAGAATCCCATTTCTACTTGTAAAGAAAAGTTTGGTTTGGTTCCCATTCTAGGTTAAGGTCCATCAAATGCAAACCAAGCTAAAGAAAAAATTGGCTAACAGCACCAAACCGCGACCGGTCTGTTTTGGCAAAAATTTCTTCTTGGTCCAGCAGAGCCAGGGTTTCCTGAAATGATTGTTAAATGGTAGGGAAACAAGGCTTGGAGACCAAGCAGGAAATTTTGCTGACAGTTGCAGGAGCACTCAGCTCTAAGAATCCCATAGCTTTCCTAGGATAGTGTGGGAAGGGCTTGTCTCAGTGGCCTGATTCCAGGTCCATTCTGATTTTACATGGGGCCAGCATCCACTGGAGCAAGGAGGTATCAGACAGGCATCTCCAGGGCCTCCTGGGCATTGGAGTGGCAGCATTTTTTTTTCAGTTTTTTGAGGCAGGGTAGCCTTGACTGTCCTGGACTCACTTTGTAGACCAAGCTGGCCTCGAGTTCACAGAATCTGCCTGTCTCTGCCTCCCCTAGTGCTGGGATCACAGGTGTGCACCACCGCAGCCAGCTGGGATGGCAGCGTTTACTTTCGCTTATTTCAGAAGGCATCATCAGCATCTTAGTCCAGTGCACCAACCACCAACGTATAGCCTGTTTTATCATGACCCTGTCTCACTGCCACTATCTCCTTGTTTCTGTGGCGGGATAAAAAGGAGGTGTTGATCACCCACACTATACATTCTAGTTTGGGTTGGGTTTTGTCGATGGTGATTTTTCTTTAATTATCTTGGGGGTGCCAGTTTCTGGAGTGTTTTTCTTTAATTGCGTCTGTCTTCAAATGTGTAGCTCCAAATTCAGTGCTTAGAACAGTGGTTCTCAACCTTCCTTATGCTGCAACCATTTAACACAGTTCCACATGTTGTGGTCACCCCAGCCATAAAATTATTTTTGATGCTACTTCATAACTATAATTTTGCTAGTGTTATGAATCATAATGTAAATATCTGTGTTTTCCAATGATCTTAGGTGACCCCTGTAAAAGGGTAAATTCAAATCCCCAATGGGGTCTTGGCCCACAGGGTGAGAACCATTGGCTTGGACGGACCCATTCAGGGCCACGTGTAAAAAGGAACTGTCACCTTTCATCAGCTGAAAGAACGGTAATAAATGGAGAGCCCTAGTTTTTAGGTATTGTGGCCCCATAAGAAACTTATTTCTCCTCTGAGACATAAACTCTTTTTGTTTGTTTATTTATTCTTGTTTTTGTTTCATTTCTTTTGTTTTGTTGTGATGCTGGGTATCAAACCCAGGGCCTGGCAAGCCAAAGATTCTAGATCTGAAAACCTGGCATTGGGCATCCCTCTAAGTTGGCTGCCGACATTAAGAGTCATTAATTCTTGTTGTTCCCTTCTGTGGGCAGTGTGCCCTCTACCTTGAACTCCTGTTTCCTCAGATGTCTGGGTCACCATGAACTCTGTTTGGGCCTCATTCCCACACAGGCTGAAGAAAGAGTTGCTCCCTTAGGTTTCGGCTCTGTTGCCGACTGATGTGCAACTCATGTAGTCAACAGCGCACACCTGGGTCACCCTGCCGTGAGTCAGCCAGGGTAAAGAAAGCAACTCAACTTGGACAGCAGTGGCCAAGCACCAGAATGAACAATAGTGAAATAATCTCAGAGCAGAAAGAGACCATGTAAACACTGAATGCCATAAGGGGCTGTAGATGCGAAGCACTAAATTTTATACTCTGGTAAGGAAAAAAAAATCACACTAGAAAAATGTAATCCTAGAGCTAGAGCCAGCAAACATGAGATTTCCCTTGTGCTCACTCACTAGTGAGGGCTCTATGGTACAGCCCCAAGTCCAGGGCAAGCCATTGCTACCTTTTTTGCCTGAGGGTCTTCAACAAGCCTCTTGATTTCCTAATCATCCCTGACAGTGAACTGTTGTGAGAGATATGTGAGATGTCATAGTCAAAGTACTTAGAATGGCTCCTGGCACATTGCAAGCGTTAGTGTTTACTCTTCTTGTTGTTTTCTCATTTGAAGAACATAATAGATTAGTATTGTAAGAGGGTGTTTGAAGCTTAGGTAATCCAGTGAAACACGGGGAAGAAAGATCATAGGAGCCAGAATAGGCAAGGACACAACAAGACCCACAGAGTCAAGTAAACTGGGCCCATAGGGGCTCACTAGACTAAACCACCAACCAGGGAGCCTGCATAGGACAGACCCAGGTCTTCTGCACATATGTTACAGTTGTGTAGCTTGGGCTCCATGTGGGACTCCTAACAGTGGGAGCAGGGCTGTTTCTCACTCTGTTGCCTGTCTTTGGGACCCTTTTCCTCTTACTGGGCTGCTTTGTCTAGTCTCAATAGAAAAAGATATGACTGGTGTTACTGCAACATGATATGCCAGGGCTGTTGCTATCCATGGGAGGCCTCCTCTTTTCTCAAGAGAAACGAGGAGGAGTGGATGAGGTAGGAGGAGGAGAGGGGAGGACGAAATACTGGGAGGAGAGGAGGGAGGAGAAACTGCACTCAGGATGTAAAGTTAATTAATTGATTAATTTTTAAAAAGAGAAATTGCTGTAAATTTTTTTGTATTTTTTATTTGGTACTACACATTTTAATTTTTTAAAGGTCTTTATTCATTTATGCATATGCTTGTATGTGCGTGTGTGTGTGTGTGTGTGTGTGTGTGTGTGTGTGTGTGTGTGCGCGCGCGCACATGCGCTCATGCCGTGGAAGGCATGTGGAAATCAGAAGACAGCATTAGAGATTTTATTCTCTCCTTCCACCACGAGGATTCCAGGGATGGAAATCAAGCTGTCAGGCTTTGGTAACAGGTGCCTCTACTTGCTTAACCATCTTACCAGCCCTGGTACCACACATTTCTTGCTTGATAAATGTTTTCAGCTTATGGTTAAATGCATTGACTACACTTAATCTTCATGCCCATCAGCCACATTCCATCAAGAGTATCCATGGGCCCTATTTTATACACACACACATTTTTAAGGAATCATTTATATATCGTCTTAAGGAATCGCATAGCTCAAGAGGGACTTTATGGTTACCTATTTCAGACTTCTTATTTCAAGACGGAGATGAAGATGCAGATAAACTGACTCACCAAGGGCCTTATCAAAGCAGCAATGGAGCTGGGTTTCACACTAGAGCTCTTTGCTTGCTTCTTTTTCTAGTCCCAAACTGATGTTTTAAAAAAAAAAAAAAAAAAAAAAAAAAAAAACAAAACACAAGGATGGAGCTTCTGGGCTATGTCTTCAGTGAATGTCCGCCATCCCTCTTCCAGGTGAGCTCCTGGGTAACATGGCTGATCCTCACTGCAGGCTCCATGGAGGAGAAGCGGGAAGTCTTCTCGTATTTAGTGCATGTGGCCAAATGCTGCTGGAACATGGGCAACTACAACGCCGTCATGGAGTTCCTGGCTGGCCTCAGGTAAGGAAGTGTGGTGATCTGGGCAGGTTCCTTTCTCCAGTCAGACAGCTCTGAGCTAATTCCCTGGACAGACAGCAGCACTTACCAGAGTAGGCAATTGGTAATGATTTTCAGGGAAAATGCACTACTTTCTTCTAGTGCCACAGTCCTGGTCCCTCAAAGAGAGTGGAAAAGAGAGGAGAGGGAGGACAGAGAGGGAACAGAAAAGGGGAGGGAATGGGTGTTGTATGGTCAGCTAGTGTATTAGCTTTCTCATCTCTGTCACAAATGCCCGTGAGGACGACTTGAAGGAGCAAGTGTCTACTTTTGACTCATGGTTTCAAGGTGTCCCACACACGTTTGCTTGGCCACTGGTGCCTGAATAGAATATGATGATGTTGGGAACGTGTAGCAGAGAGGCTTCTTTACCTCACTGTGAATGTGGTGGAAGTGGAGAGAGAAACAGGGAAGGGTCAAGGACAAGGTATTATTCCTAAGGACCTAACCCTGGTAACCTTCTGGCAAGACCCCCTAAAATTTCTAAAACAAAACCCCCAGTGGGAGGCAGGAATCTCCCCAAATGTTTAAAAATATCTGTCAAAGTGTGGTACACCCTCTGAGGGACTACTCAGTTCTCAGGCTTTCGATCTAGTTCTGGGGTCCTCTCTCCTAGGCTCAGGGGCCACCTCATCTGACACTCAGGCTTTTTAAGATAGCCCAAGCTCGCTGGCCAACTCAGTTCCCACCCAGGCCCAGATCCAGGGCTTTGAGTTATCCTACCCCAACATCTACCCCATCCATGAACTGCTGGAACATGTGAAGGGCCTGGGTCCTGCAGAGCCAAAGCTCCAGGATCTCCATGACACGGGGCAACAGCATGATATCCGAGAGGAATCCCAGTGAGGATACACTATTGATAGCATAGCAGAAGCCAAAGGCCTCAAACCAGACCAATAACTTATTGCAATGACCATTTGCAAGTAAGCATGTTTGAACAAAAAGATATACTGTGGGCCACATTGTGTCATATTACAGCTTCCCTTACAAGACTGTTGTTGTTGTTCTTATTTATGTTTTATTTTCTTTTGGAGGGGAAGCTGTGGATACTAAGGGACTTGGAAGATGAGTGGGATTTGGGTGAATGATGTGAAATTCACAAAGAATCAATTTTTTAAAAAACACCAAGAATCTAGTCCTGATTTCATGTGAAACAAAAATGTTCCCTCTCAAAAAAGAAAAAAAAAAAAAAAAAGCCCAAGCTCAGCAGCTTCCAGAGTATCTACTCTGGCTGGACTCATAAGAGATACCCCCACTGTCAAGACAACCCTGTAAAGGCAGAAAACATCTACAGAGCCGCCTGTCCCTGCACCAGTGGGCAGCTCCAGCCAGTTACCCATCTTTAGACACGAGTTGCACAGTAGGCCATGTGATGAACAAACTGCCCAGGATAAATGTCCAAGGAGTCCACTCGACAAGCCCAGCTCCTGAGACTAAGTTCATGTCTTTCCCACAAGCCCTCTCACAATAGTCTCCATAGAAATATTCCCAATTTAGCTAGGTGTGCCTTTAATCCCAGCACTCAGGGAGGCAGGGGCAGGGAGATCACTGTGAGTTCGAGGCCCGCCTAGTCTACAAAGCAAGTCCAGGACAGCCAAGGCTACACAGAGAAACCCTGTCTCAAAAAGAAAGGAAGGAAGGAAGGAAGGAAGGAAGGAAGGAAGGAAGGAAGGAAGGAGGGAGGGAAGGAAAGAAAAGAAAATATTTCCAAATCTCTTCTTATATCTAGGTTCCCTGTGTGGGATAAAAGGCAGAGCAGCCTGGACACCTCTCGTGATGACATGATACATTTCTTTAGACTGCTAGTTATGTTGTTACCTGTTGACCTCAGCAGCAGTTTCAAACTAGGATAAACACCACTTAACATGTTGTTATGCAAGCCATACATCCAAACAAAATCCCTCTGTTGGTGTGGAGCTAAGGTCATACTTTATTCTGTAAAAAGCTGTTCCTACTAGAGTCTAAACTAGCAGGCTTCTGGTATACCACTGGGGGACTCAAAGATCGGGAGGGAAGTATACGGCAGGCTTGCTGTGGACAAAGCCTCAGAAATATTTGTACAGACCATGTGTTCTGGTTTCCTTTCTGTTGCTTTGATAAAATTCTGAGCAAAAGCAATTTAGAGAAGGAAAGGAGTTATTTGGATTACTCTTCCATCACAGAGGGATGTCAGAGCAGGAACTCAAACAAGAACTTGGAGCAGAAACCTGGAGGAATGTTCCTTTCTCATTAATATTTTTATTAATTCTTTAATGATTTCATATAATGTGTTTTGAATATATTCACCCCAAACTCTTCCTATAACCACCCTCCTCACCCCCTCCCATCCATTCCCATCCAGCTTTGAGATTTTTCTCTTCTCCTCTCCTCTCCTCCTCCTCCTCCTCCTCCTCCTCCTCCTCCTCCTCCTCCTCCTCCTCCTTCTTCTCCTCCTCTTCTTATCCCATGGAGTCTAGTTGTGTCACTGAGATAGAAGCAGGACCTGACCTGAAATACAGTCAGCCTACCAGGGATTACGTCATTAAAGAAAACTGACTTCCCCTCTCCCAGCAGCTATCAATAGCTGCCAATAGCTTCTCAGCTAGTGGTGGGGTTTTGTGCCTACTTTCCATCATCTGTGCTGGGATTATGTCTGGCTGGGACTTGCACAGCTCTTGTGCATGTTGTCATGGTTGCTGTGAGTTCATATGTTTAACTGCCCTGTTTTACCTGGAAGATTATTTCCTTGATGTTATCCACCGCCTCTAGATGTTACAGTCTTTGCACTCACTCTTCCACAAAGATCCCTGAGCTTTGAGAGGAGGGATATGGTGTGTACGTCCCCTTTAAGGATAAGCACTCCCTAAGACAGTGTCTTAGTCTATGCATATCAGTCAATCGAGGCTCTCTGTGCTAATTGTCATCTATTACAAAAAGAAGTTTCCCTGATGAGGGTTGAGAAATGCTCTGATCTATGGGTATAGCAATACATTATTAGGAGTCATTTTACTATTGTGTCCATCTAGCAAAATAATACTGCTGGATTCTCTCCTAGTATCCATGGCCTACCAAGTCACAGATCTCTTCTCCATCCCATGGAGAGGGCCTTAAATCCAAGCAGAAAGTGGTTGGTTACTCTTATGCCATTTGTGCCACTATTGCACCAGTTCAGAGATTGGTGCTGCCCACAGAGGGCTAGAGCACCTTACATCAGTTATCAATAAAGACAGCCTCTCCCAAGATAAATCTGATAGAGACAATTTCTCGATCAAGGTTTTCCTCACAGATGTGTCAAGTTGACAATTAAAGTTATCTAGGATATCACATTACTGTGAACTGAAGTTCTCTGAAGAAGCCATATTTTTACTGAGGAGCTAGCAGACTGACCTTGGCTGACTAGAATATGTTGATTGTGGAGAGGAGGAAATATTGCAAATCAAGAGTCAACACTATTTTAGGTTGTGTTTAGTCTCTTTTATATCTGTTTACTGTCAACCCCTGTATCTGACCTAACATTGAAATAACTGCTGTGTAAAACTTTTTGAATGTATTACTAAACCCTAAAGCTAAGAACACCATAAGATAGCATTTGAAATCTGAAGAAGAGGGTTCTCTACATTGTTTATCCCACCTATCGCAATGTGTACTGATGTATGAATTTATTTTGTACGTGTAACCTAGTCCATTGTGGAACATGTCATTTAGAGAACTCTAAACCTGTGTTTCTGAGAAATGTTTACTCATATTTGCACAGAATAAACCGTTTTTTACATCCTTTGAAGAGGTCATTTTATAGTGTTATCAACCTTGTTTTCCTCTTGATAAGAGCTATCAGGAACACTCTAGTCAGCATTTGATTTTCAGCTTTGATAATTAACTTTATTTATTTTTAAGCTGTCCTGTTTAATATTTACATTTATTATTACTATGCACATGACATGTGTGTGGGGTGTGCGTGTGGAGGTCAGAAAATGACTTTATGGAGTTAGTTATCTCCTTCCCCAATTATGTGGGTTCCAGACACCCAACTCAGGTCCTCAGATTTGTGCAGCAAGTACCTTTACCTATGGAGACAGCCTAACTTTGTAAGTAATATTCTTGTCATCTTGGGAAGTAAATGAAGATAGAAATCCTAGTAAATAAATAAGAACACTACAGGGTAAATGACCATGAACTTGTATGTGATTATGCCTACATACTGTAAGCTACATTTTCACCACTTCAGGCTTTTAAAAAAAAATCTCATTTATTTACACTAGGTCGAGGAAAGTTCTAAAGATGTGGCAGTTCATGGACCAGTCTGACATCGAGACCATGCGGAGCCTAAAGGATGCCATGGCCCAGCATGAGTCTTCCGTGGAATACAAGAAGGTAGTGACCCGTGCCATGCACATCCCTGGCTGCAAGGTGGTTCCCTTCTGCGGGGTGTTCCTGAAGGAGCTCTGTGAGGTGCTTGATGGTGCCTCTGGCCTCCTGAAGCTCTGCCCACGGTACAGCTCCCACGAAGAAGCTCTGGAGGTAAGCCTTTCCAAGTGGGCAGCTCCCAAGAGGCCCTCCTGGCCTGCTGTGGACTCGCCTGTCTAATGGGAAATCACTTCCTGAGTGTAGAGCAACCCTTGGCATGTTGTTTCTAGGTAGAGAGGAGGTCCTTGAAAGTTCCGGAGAAAGCAACAACAGCTCTTTGGAACCTGATATTGTTATTTAGGCTCAATGTGACACTGTTGAGCACAAAGGGAAAGATGCTGTTGGTGCTGTGTTGTTGTTTTAATTTCAAAAGTTGGTAAATTTTTTTTTTTGCTACTGGGTAGAACTATCTAGATTCAGAGGATAAAGTCAAATGAGAACAATAACTTCCAAATTAGTGGGTGGAGGAGTAGAAGAAGTCAGTATTGCCTTCTCTCCATACATATAAGAAGATAACAAAAAAATAGACAAAACCAAAACCAGTGCCTCATCTAGACACACTCCAGTCCCTGACCCTTCTGCTCCTGCTCTCCTAGGCCTTTGGCTTTTGCTCTTAACTCCTGCCACAGTGGAGAGGATGGTGTAAGCTTTAGCTCAGGACATTGCACACTGAGTAAGGGCCACTGAGAGGCTCAAAGGAAATAAAGAAACCTCCCTCTGGGGTGTTTAAAAGTGAAATAAAAAGTCTCTTTAAACATGTGTTAGAAAGATTTTTGAGGCAATATGTATTTGGAAATCGCAAGCCCCAAACCAGAGTCATTCACATTATCATCTGTGTAGATGACAACACTCAGTATTGACCCTTCATTCACACACACACACACACACACACACACACACACACACACACACCAGCATCCCTTCTTACTTGAAGTGGGAAGACTCATAAAACTTTAGCCTATTTTATGTCACCTGAAAACAGAGGCATCACTTGGTCTAAGAAGACTTGAGGTCCCCTGACAGGGATGTGTGATACACACAGGCTGATATTTCCTTGGTCTTACAGCTGATAGTAAGAGTCTGGTCAAGGAAAGAGTTGGCTTTATAAAGCCTCCTACCCTCCACTCTCCCAACTCCCTGGGGTGAAGAAGAAATACTGAGTTGTGGCTCTTCCTTCTGGTTCTGGAAGCTTCCACAATAGTAGCTTTAAAAACATCAGGAAGCTACTGTCTTTCTGTAGCACATATGGACAAGAAAGCCAAAAGGCAGCTTTTAAAATGTGTTGGGTTTTTTTTTTTTTTTTTTTTTTTTTGGAATGGGGTCATTTCATCTTGTTCCATGTCATGGAGATCTTTAATCATGGTTTTCTTCTCAACTCCCATTACAAGAATAAATAACTGCCCTTCTCTGCAAAGTGGCTAACCTTGTCCCTAGGGAGCCATGAGATAATATTGCTTTTTGTGTTATAAATTCAAAGTGCAATTTAGATTCCTAGAGGTGCTGAGACTGTCACAGCGAGAAAAGGGCAAGTATGGGGATTTCATGTGAGATGAAAATATTAGGAATAAAACTTTTCTTGGAACCTCTTGTCTCCACTTCAGTAAAATAGGCTTGATTGCTGTTATTTATTGCTGTTTTGATTTGGGCCTCCTAGAAGTAGGTTATTCAGACATAGTAAGTTGCAACTGTGCATTCTTGAACCTCTTTCTGTAGTTTGTAGCTGATTACAGTGGACAAGATAACTTCTTACAACGAGTGGGACAGAATGGCTTAAAAAATTCAGAGAAGGAGTCCACAGTCAACAGCATCTTTCAGATCATCCGGAGCTGCAGTCGAAGCTTGGAGATGGAGGAGGAGGACAGCTCCAGCGAAGGGACCAGCTCTAGGAAAAACTCCCTGAAGGAGAAAACTCGATGGCAGTAAGTCTTAGCGTCAGTGAGTATGTGGGTGGGTGTCTTTCTTCTCTTTTCCCATTGACTAGTTTTTTCCTATTCAATTGAATTTCACATAAAACCCAATAAAAATGTGTCATTTTCATGCCTAACCCTGTTGGTTTTATGGTTCTGTTGGTTCAAATGTCACTTCTGCTTTTGTGTGGACATCTTGTTATTAAGCATCTCAGTTTTGAGAGCTTGCACCTCCAGTGTGTTTTATGTTGGAAAGAACAAACAATGGTACCACAACACCAAACCATACAAGATAGAAACATACACTTAAAACAAATAAAGCCCACTGACATGTCATTCTTTCATATAAGTCAGAAAATGGAAAAAACTAATGTTAGTTTTGCTATTAAGTTAAATTTTATTTAGGGTCAAAGTTGTAAATAAACACAATAAAGGAATGGGGCAGGGAGAGGGAGAAATGGGGGATAAACAAGATTAAATAAGCAAGGAAAGAAAAAGTAGAAGTAAAAATGGTAATTAAGGAAAAGAAGGAACAACAGAAAATTAGAAAAAAATAAAATGAAAAAAGACTTCCTGATAGTGAGAAGACCCATAATCAAAATTAGGTAAGTAGATAAGTGAAAAAAGAAGAAAAATTAAAATCTGATAGTTTTTAAGCCAATGTGTCCAAACACTACAAAAGGTATACTAAAAAGGAAAACTAAAAGGGATAATATGGGAGACAAGAAAAAAAAAAAAAAGATTGTCCAGCAAAAACAAAGTTGGGTAAATGCATAAAGGGGAATAAAAATAAATGCATAAAGCCTTCTAAAATATGATATAATAAAATAGTAGTAAGAGTATCCAAAAGGGGATTTGGTACCCACTTCCTCTCCTCCATGCTGGGATTTTGTCTGGCTTGCCCTTGAGTTGGTTTTGACCATGCTGTCATAATTGCTAGGAGTTCATGTGTGTCTCTGCCTGTTGTGTCCAGAAAACACAGTTTCCTTGAAGTCGCTTACCACCTCTGGCTCCTAGAATCTTTTCTTCTGCACAGATCCCTGAGTCATGAGGGGAAAGATGAATATAGACATCTCATTTAGGGCTGAGCACTCTGATGTCTTATTCTCTGCCCACTGGCTAGTTGTGAGTCTCTGTGTCATCGGAATCTACTGCAAGAAGCTGCTTCTCTGATGAAGGATGAGGGACACTCTAATCTATGGGTATGTCAATTAATAATTATCAGAATAATGGCACTTGGTCCTCCACTTGGGCCCAGAGGAGATGTTGACATTTAATTACTGCTGGGGAGGAGAAAGTCGGTTTTCCTCAGTGGAGAGACTCTGGGTATACTGAGCACACTCCAGGGCAGGCACTACACCAGGAGCAGTTAGCTAGCACAAACTGGGTTAGGAAGGGTCAAAAATTTGGATTGGTAGGAGGTGCAGGAGAATGTGGGGGGGCTTGGGAGAGGGGAATGATCAAAGTGTGTTGTGTGAAAGTCTCAAGTCATGAAAGCATTATTTTTAAAATAAGTGAAGGAAAACACAATAGACAAAAGGGGGGAAAGGTTAGAGTGAATTCTTTCTGGGACCTTGAAAATGGGAGAATGGTGGGTAGGTAGAGCAGGGAGAGGGTGGCTCAGACTTTGAATATATGCAGCAGAGGGGAGGTGAGTCAGACCCTTGGATTTTTCACTTTCCTGTATTTAATACAGGCACTGAGCCTTTTGGGGGGAAGCATCTGCTGTCTGTCAGAGCTGCCTTGTGTTTGCTTTCCTGGTTTCCCTTCTTTGCACACCAGGGGCCTCTGCTGGCCACCCTTAGTTTTGCAGTCTGTGGTCTAGGTACATATTCCCTAGTCACACCCTAGCTCAGGGATTTCTCCCAAGCTCATTTCTGGTAGAAGAAACGATCATTCCACTGAGATCAACGCAGGTGGATCTGCCTATGTGCTTTTGACTTTCACCCAACATTAATTACCCTGCTGGAGGGATGCAGCTATAGCTGTCAAAGGGTCTACTGCAACTTCATGGCTCAAGGTTATTAAAGCTCAAAATGGTTCTCAGTTGATGAACTCGGCTCCCAAGCACTGAGGGTGGACTGCCTTTTTCTATACACTGCACTTCCTGACCTTCTGCCACCTGTCAGCCCTCACATTCTCCACAACTGCCATGCAGATTGTCTCTCACCCTTGGGGTTAGGGCCAACTGAATCTGGTGCTTGGACTTTTGAGTCCTCTCTCTCTCTCTCTCTCTCTCTCTCTCTCTGGCAGGTAGCCCAGTTTTAAATGATAGGCTCCCTTGGAATGGGAGAAGGTTTCAGAGCTGGCTGAACTACCATCTGCTGCTGGCTCTTCCCACCAAGGAAGTCACTCTCTCAGCAAGACCTACAAATGCATTTGTCTGTGGGTGGGACTGCCAGTATCTTCCCTCTAGAGCCGTCTGATGATGACATTTGTTTCTGCTTTCCCAGGCCAGGGAACCCTGCCACCGGTACTCTGCTCAGCATGACTCTCTTCTTTTCCGTGTGTCGCCTTTCTGTTTCTCTGCACCTTTCAGCTGTCCTGTTGTCCCTTTTATGGATTTCCAAAGCTCTTCCTCTTTTCTTAGTAACAGTCTCTCTTTTTTATCTTACCATGACACTTCTTCATGAGGTCACAGGGAATTCTGTAGTAACAACGGAAGTTGCCTCTTGTGAAACTTTTATTTCTACTTTTCTATTTATTCCCTTGTCTTCTTCCTCATCATTTAATCATCTATATCCTAAGAACATTCTCTTCCACTGTCCTTTTTCCAGATCCGGTTGTAGGCATCCTGAGAATGGGGGGAAAATCCACAAAGATGCAAATATTTATTTCACAAAGCTTGGGAAGACATATTGAAATCCTCACTTTGAGACCTTTGTACCTAAGTAGTTGGAAGTAGTTTCCTGGTCCATAAGTGATTGTTACTCTAAAAAGAATCCCTGCATACATGTTAGGGAGGTGGGATTTAATAGGGTCCAGGGAATCCAGCCCACTTAGCACTGTTTTCTTATTTGCTTCAGTCCAGAACCTTGGGAAAATTCCCTGTTCAAAGAAGGGCTGTCTCTGACATGAACTCAGGGGCTGGCTCTTTGATCACCTCCCCCTGAAGGGGGAGCAGCCTTGCCAGGCCACAGAGGAGGACAATGCAGCCAGTCCTGATGAGACCTGATAGGCTAAGATCAGATGGAAGGAGAGGAGGACCTTCACTATCAGTGGACTGGGGAAGGGGCATGGGAGGAGAAGAGGGAGGAAGGGTGTGATTGGGAGGGGGCTACAGCTGAGATACAAAGTGAATACATTGTAATAAGTAAAAAATTTTTAAAAAATTTCCCCGTTCAGGTTGTCTTAGGCATAGTGTTTTTCAGATCCTAAAGGACAAAGGAACTGGGCTTTATTGTATTTTAAAACAATAACCTCCAGCGAACCTCCAGTTGGCAATGCACAACTCAGTGAGAAGGATAAAAACAGGAGAGAAAGGAAAGAGGGAGAGAGAGAGGAAGGAAGGAAAGAAGGAAGGAAGGAAGGAAGGAAGGAAGGAAGGAAGGAAGGAAGGAA